>NW_027459457.1:1282857-1603571 GCF_050624435.1 Tenrec ecaudatus
TGCTGAATACGCCATGGACTAGCACAGGTGGGTACTTGTCAATATACCGGGCAAACGCAGCAATTTCGATTGTCAAGACCCACCTGGCTTGATCAAGGTTCTTTATTCCAGTGAAAACGATTTTTATCCAAATTCTAGAGGAGCACCAGTGTGCCTCTGGGAGCTACACCCGGGCCTGCTGAACAGCGGCTCCGGAGTTTTCATTTTCTGACTAAAATTCAACACGGAATTTCATGGATCTAAGGAAACAGTGAATTGTGGACGTACCAGATTCTCACATCTTCATTCTCTAATGGAAGCTGAAGTTTCCCAGTCTGATCCGGCTCCCACTTCATTTCTGGCAACGACCATTCAATTGTGGACGTTTAGCCTTCTTCGGAATTCTCTTATACCGGCATGTTCCCGCGCCACATTAAGACCACTCGGTGGAGGTTTATGTGACTCAGGAAGCTCTTTATTTCAGGCGTCTAGAACAAAGGGAATTCACAGAGGTTGATGACCACTTATGAAAGTCCCGTTTCTCTATGATGCCCACTGAGGACACTTCTACATCTGAGTGCAAAGAGCTCGTGCAGCATGATATTCTCATTTCAGCCACGCCGCCTGCAGTTTCTTCCTGGCAGAAAAATCTTTCCCAGTGTACTTCTTTAAAATGCTGCAAAATAGTGGGATAGAAGATTTCGGTTTAGCGTTAACTTTAAACGGGCATAGATACAGGCATGTGGGCATGTTTAGAGACAGTGTTTCACTGGTCTAGGGTAAAGGGTGAAGCGCCTGGGTTCCCGTGCTTCACTACTCTATGGCCTCAAGATGATGTGTAGGCACAGCGGCAAATCCATCGGTGGCAATTCTCTCATATTGTCATTGTGATGGGAAGATTCCTTATTCGCTAGGAAATGTTTTACCGTGGAAGACGGGTCACCACAGAGCTGTCTCTTTTGTGTTGAGACAAACTTTGCTGAATTTACCTGCCAGCAGTTGCGTGTCCTCCCTTTCTTTTAAGGCCGATGGAGACGCACTGGTGTAAGGAGAACGGTGAATGGTGGCCGTTCATAAGCCAGGATCATCAGAAACCGCAGAGTAAATTTTAGGAACGTAGACGTAGGACAGCGGAGAAAACTTCACTCAGGGACTTCAGTGAACTCTCCTTACAATGCTGAGGCCTGACAAGCCTAATGCTTGTGGGCAACCCGGCTCCTGCCCTAGCAAGTTTTGTTGAGCGTGCCTCCCTCAGGTGGTGCCTTTTGTCTCCCAGCAATATTGCTCCGTGAAATTCTGCCGATGATGGAAACTATTTGCCATGGGTTTTTCCTTTCACCTCATTGGCCTCATCTTTCAAGTACCAATGCTTTTCGACACGGGTGCTGCCTCCCTGAGCTTTCCTTTGTCTTGGCTCAATCGATGCAGATTCCTGTGCTGAATACGCCATGGACTAGCACAGGTTGGTTCTTGTCAGTATACCGGGCAAACGCAGCAATTTCGATTGTCAAGACCCACCTGGCTTGATCAAGATTCTTTATTCCAGTGAAAACGATTTTTATCCAAATTCTGGAGGAGCACCAGTGTGCCTCTGGGAGCTACACCCGGGCCTGCTGAACAGCGGCTCCGGAGTTTTCATTTTCTGACTAAAATTCAACACGGAATTTCATGGATCTAAGGAAACCGTGAATTGTGGACGTACCAGATTCTCACATCTTCATTCTCTAATGGAAGCTGAAGTTTCCCAGTCTGATCCGGCTCCCACTTCATTTCTGGCAACGACCATTCAATTGTGGACGTTCAGCCTTCGGGATTCTCTTATACCGGCATGTTCCCGCGCCACATTAAGACCACTCGGTGGAGGTTTATGTGACTCAGGACAGCTCTTTATTTCAGGCGTCTAGAACAAAGGGAATTCAAAGAGGTTGATGATCACTTATGAAAGTCCCTTTTCTCTATGATGCCCACTGAGGACACTTCTACATCTGAGTGCAAAGAGCTCGTGCAGCTTGATATTCTCATTTCATCCACGTCGCCTGCAGTTTCTTCCTTGCAGAAAAATCTTTCCCAGTGTACTTCTTTAAAATGCTGCAAAATAGTGGGACAGAAGATTTCGGTTTAGCGTTAACTTTAAACGGGCATAGATACAGGCATGTGGGCATGTTTAGAGACAGTGTTTCACTGGTCTACGGTAAAGGGTGAAGCGCCTGGGTTCCCGTGCTTCACTACTGTATGACCTCAAGATGATGTGTAGGCACAGCGGGATATCCATCGGTGGCAAATCTCTCATATTGTCATTGCGATGGGAAGATTCCTTATTCGCTAGGAAATGTTTTACCGTGGAAGACGGGTCACCACAGAGCTGTCTCTTTTGTGTTGAGACAAACTTTGCTGAATTTACCTGCCAGCAGTTGCGTGTCCTCCCTTTCTTTTAAGGCCGATGGAGATGCACTGGTGTAAGGAGAACGGTGAATGGTGGCCGTTCATAAGCCAGGATCATCAGAAACCGCAGAGTAAATTTTAGGAACGTAGACGTAGGACAGCGGAGAAAACTTCACTCAGGGACTTCAGTGAACTCTCCTTACAATGCTGAGGCCTGACAAGCCTAGTGATTGTGGGCAACCCGGCTCCTGCCCTAGGTAGTTTTGTTGAGCGTGCCTCCCTCACGTGGTGCCTTCTGTCTCCCAGCAATATTGCTCCGTGAAATTCTGCCGATGATGGAAACTATTTCCATGGGTTTTTCCTTTCACCTCATTTGCCTCATCTTTGAAGTACCAATGCTTTTCGACACGGGTGCTGCCTCCCTGAGCTTTCCTTTGTCTTGGCTCAATCGATGCAGATTCCTGTGCTGAATACGCCATGGACTAGCACAGGTGGGTTCTTGTCAGTATACCGGGCAAACGCAGCAATTTCAATTGTCAAGACCCACCTGGCTTGATCAAGGTTCTTTATTCCAGTGAAAACGATTTTTATCCAAATTCTAGAGGAGCACCAGTGTGCCTCTGGGAGCTACACCCGGGCCTGCTGAACAGCGGCTCCGGAGTTTTCATTTTCTGACTAAAATTCAACACGGAATTTCATGGATCTAAGGAAACAGTGAATTGTGGACGTACCAGATTCTCACATCTTCATTCTCTAATGGAAGCTGAAGTTTCCCAGTCTGATCCGGCTCCCACTTCATTTCTGGCAACGACCATTCAATTGTGGATGTTCAGCCTTCTTCGGGATTCTCATATACCGGCATGTTCCCGCGCCACATTAAGACCACTCGGTGGAGGTTTATGTGACTCAGGACAGCTCTTTATTTCAGGCGTCTAGAACAAAGGGAATTCAAAGAGGTTGATGATCACTTATGAAAGTCCCGTTTCTCTATGATGCCCAGTGAGGACACTTCTACATCTGAGGGCAAAGAGCTCGTGCAGCATGATATTCTCATTTCAGCCACGCCGCCTGCAGTTTCTTCCTTGCAGAAAAATCTTTCCCAGTGTACTTCTTTAAAATGCTGCAAAATAGTGGGACAGAAGATTTCGGTTTAGCGTTAACTTTAAACGGGCATAGATACAGGCATGTGGGCATGTTTAGAGACAGTGTTTCACTGGTCTACGGTAAAGGGTGAAGCGCCTGGGTTCCCGTGCTTCACTACTGTATGGCCTCAAGATGATGTGTAGGCACAGCGGCAAATCCATCGGTGGCAATTCTCTCATATTGTCATTGCGATGGGAAGATTCCTTATTCGCTAGGAAATGTTTTACCGTGGAAGACGGGTCACCACAGAGCTGTCTCTTTTGTGTTGAGACAAACTGCTGAATTTACCTGCCAGCAGTTGCGTGTCCTCCCTTTCTTTTAAGGCCGATGGAGATGCACTGGTGTAAGGAGAACGGTGAATGGTGGCCGTTCATAAGCCAGGATCATCAGAAACCGCAGAGTGAATTTTAGGAACGTAGACGTAGGACAGCGGAGAAAACTTCACTCAGGGACTTCAGTGAACTCTCCTTACAATGCTGAGGCCTGACAAGCCTAGTGATTGTGGGCAACCCGGCTCCTGCCCTAGGTAGTTTTGTTGAGCGTGCCTCCCTCAAGTGGTGCCTTTTGTCTCCCAGCAATATTGCTCCGTGAAATTCTGCCGATGATGGAAACTATTTGCCATGGGTTTTTCCTTTCACCTCATTGGCCTCATCTTTCAAGTACCAATGCTTTTCGACACGGGTGCTGCCTCCCTTAGCTTTCCTTTGTCTTGGCTCAATCGATGCAGATTCCTGTGCTGAATACGCCATGGACTAGCACAGGTGGGTTCTTGTCAGTATACCGGGCAAACGCAGCAATTTCGATTGTCAAGAACCACCTGGCTTGATCAAGGTTCTTTATTCCAGTGAAAACGATTTTTATCCAAATTCTGGAGGAGCACCAGTGTGCCTCTGGGAGCTACACCCGGGCCTGCTGAACAGCGGCTCCGGAGTTTTCATTTTCTGACTAAAATTCAACACGGAAATTCATGGATCTAAGGAAACCGTGAATTGTGGACGTACCAGATTCTCACATCTTCATTGTCTAATGGAAGCTGAAGTTTCCCAGTCTGATCCGGCTGCCACTTCATTTCTGGCAACGACCATTCAATTGTGGACGTTCAGCCTTCTTCGGGATTCTCTCATACCGGCATGTTCCCGCGCCACATTAAGACCACTCCGTGGAGGATTATGTGACTCAGGACAACTCTTTATTTCAGGCGTCTAGAACAAAGGGAATTCACAGAGGTTGATGACCACTTATTAAAGTCCCGTTTCTCTATGATGCCCACTGAGGACACTTCTACATCTGAGGGCAAAGAGCTCGTGCAGCGTGATATTCTCATTTCAGCCACGCCGCCTGCAGTTTCTTCCTTGCAGAAAAATCTTTCCCATTGTACTTCTTTAAAATGCTGCAAAATAGTGGGACAGAAGATTTCGGTTTAGCGTTAACTTTAAACGGGCATAGGTACAGGCATGTGGGCATGTTTAGAGACAGTGTTTCTCTGGTCTAGGTAAATGCTGAAGCGCCTGGGTTCCCGTGCTTCACTACTGTATGGCCTCAAGATGATGTGTAGACCCAGTGGGAAATCAATCGGTTGCAATTCTCTCATATTGTCATTGCGATGGGAAGATTCCTTATTCGCTAGGAAATGTTTTACCGTGGAAGACGGGTCACCACAGAGCTGTCTCTTTTGTGTTGAGACAAACTTTGCTGAATTTACCTGCCAGCAGTTGCGTGTCCTCCCTTTCTTTTAAGGCCGATGGAGACGCACGAGTGTACGGAGAACGGTGAATGGTGGCCGATCATAAGCCAGGATCATCAGAAACCGGAGAGTAAATTTTAGGAACGTAGACGTAGGACAGTGGAGAAAACGTCACTCAGGGACTTCAGTGAACTCTCCTTACAATGCTGAGGCCTGACAAGCCTAGTGCTTGTGGGCAACCCGGCTCCTGCCCTAGGTAGTTTTGTTGAGCGTGCCTCCCTCAGGTGGTGCCTTTTGTCTCCCAGCAATATTGCTCCGTGAAATTCTGCCGATGATGGAAACTATTTGCCATGGGTTTTTCCTTTCACCTCATTGGCCTCATCTTTGAAGTACCAATGCTTTTCGACACGGGTGCTGCCTCCCTGAGCTTTCCTTTGTCTTGGCTCAATCGATGCAGATTCCTGTGCTGAATACGCCATGGACTAGCACAGGTGGGTTCTTGTCAATATACCGGGCAAACGCAGCAATTTCGATTGTCAAGACCCACCTGGCTTGATCAAGGTTCTTTATTCCAGTGAAAACGATTTTTATCCAAATTCTAGAAGAGCACCAGTGTGCCTCTGGGAGCTACACCCGGGCCTGCTGAACAGCGGCTCCGGAGTTTTCATTTTCTGACTAAAATTCAACACGGAATTTCATGGATCTAAGGAAACAGTGAATTGTGGACGTACCAGATTCTCACATCTTCATTGTCTAATGGAAGCTGAAGTT
Source organism: Tenrec ecaudatus (assembly GCF_050624435.1). NCBI lineage: Eukaryota > Metazoa > Chordata > Mammalia > Afrosoricida > Tenrecidae > Tenrec > Tenrec ecaudatus. The sequence continues at coordinate 1,288,817 of NW_027459457.1, forward strand.
TCCCAGTCTAATCCGGCTCCCACTTCATTTCTGGCAACGACCATTCAATTGTGGACGTTCAGCCTTCGGGATTCTCTTATACCGGCATGTTCCCGCGCCACATTAAGACCACTCGGTGGAGGTTTATGTGACTCAGGACAGCTCTTTATTTCAGGCGTCTAGAACAAAGGAAATTCAAAGAGGTTGATGATCACTTATGAAAGTCCCTTTTCTCTATGATGCCCACTGAGGACACTTCTACATCTGAGTGCAAAGAGCTCGTGCAGCTTGATATTCTCATTTCATCCACGTCGCCTGCAGTTTCTTCCTTGCAGAAAAATCTTTCCCAGTGTACTTCTTTAAAATGCTGCAAAATAGTGGGACAGAAGATTTCGGTTTAGCGTTAACTTTAAACGGGCATAGATACAGGCATGTGGGCATGTTTAGAGACAGTGTTTCACCGGTCTACGGTAAAGGGTGAAGCGCCTGGGTTCCCGTGCTTCACTACTGTATGACCTCAAGATGATGTGTAGGCACAGCGGGATATCCATCGGTGGCAAATCTCTCATATTGTCATTGCGATGGGAAGATTCCTTATTCGCTAGGAAATGTTTTACCGTGGAAGACGGGTCACCACAGAGCTGTCTCTTTTGTGTTGAGACAAACGTTGCTGAATTTACCTGCCAGCAGTTGCGTGTCCTCCCTTTCTTTTAAGGCCGATGGAGATGCACTGGTGTAAGGAGAACGGTGAATGGTGGCCGTTCATAAGCCAGGATCATCAGAAACCGCAGAGTAAATTTTAGGAACGTAGACGTAGGACAGCGGAGAAAACTTCACTCAGGGACTTCAGTGAACTCTCCTTACAATGCTGAGGCCTGACAAGCCTAGTGCTTGTGGGCAACCCGGCTCCTGCCCTAGGTAGTTTTGTTGAGCGTGCCTCCCTCAGGTGGTGCCTTTTGTCTCCCAGCAATATTGCTCCGTGAAATTCTGCCGATGATGGAAACTATTTGCCATGGGTTTTTCCTTTCACCTCATTGGCCTCATCTTTGAAGTACCAATGCTTTTCGACACGGGTGCTGCCTCCCTGAGCTTTCCTTTGTCTTGGCTCAATCGATGCAGATTCCTGTGCTGAATGCGCCATGGACTAGCACAGGTGGGTTCTTGTCAGTATACCGGGCAAACGCAGCAATTTCGATTGTCAAGACCCACCTGGCTTGATCAAGGTTCTTTATTCCAGTGAAAACGATTTTTATCCAAATTCTAGAGGAGCACCAGTGTGCCTCTGGGAGCTACACCCGGGCCTGCTGAACAGCGGCTCCGGAGTTTTCATTTTCTGACTAAAATTCAACACGGAATTTCATGGATCTAAGGAAACAGTGAATTGTGGACGTACCAGATTCTCACATCTTCATTGTCTAATGGAAGCTGAAGTTTCCCAGTCTGATCCGGCTCCCACTTCATTTCTGGCAACGACCATTCAATTGTGGATGTTCAGCCTTCTTCGGGATTCTCATATACCGGCATGTTCCCGCGCCACATTAAGACCACTCGGTGGAGGTTTATGTGACTCAGGACAGCTCTTTATTTCAGGCGTCTAGAACAAAGGGAATTCAAAGAGGTTGATGATCACTTATGAAAGTCCCGTTTCTCTATGATGCCCACTGAGGACACTTCTACATCTGAGTGCAAAGAGCTCGTGCAGCATGATATTCTCATTTCAGCCACGCCGCGTGCAGTTTCTTCCTTGCAGAAAATTCTTTCCCAGTGTACTTCTTTAAAATGCTGCAAAATAGTGGGACAGAAGATTTCGGTTTAGCGTTAACTTTAAACGGGCATAGATACAGGCATGTGGGCATGTTTAGAGACAGTGTTTCACTGGTCTACGGTAAAGGGTGAAGCGCCTGGGTTCCCGTGCTTCACTACTGTATGGCCTCAAGATGATGTGTAGGCACAGCGGCAAATCCATCGGTGGCAATTCTCTCATATTGTCATTGCGATGAGAAGATTCCTTATTCGCTAGGAAATGTTTTACCGTGGAAGACGGGTCACCACAGAGCTGTCTCTTTTGTGTTTAGACAAACGTTGCTGAATTTACCTGGCAGCAGTTGCGTGTCCTCCCTTTCTTTTAAGGCCGATGGAGACGCACGAGTGTACCGAGAACGGTGAATGGTGGCCGTTCATAAGCCAGGATCATCAGAAACCGCAGAGTAAATTTTAGGAACGTAGACGTAGGACAGCGGAGAAAACGTCACTCAGGGACTTCAGTGAACTCTCCTTACAATGCTGAGGCCTGACAAGCCTAGTGCTTGTGGGCAACCCGGCTCCTGCCCTAGGTAGTTTTGTTGAGCGTGCCTCCCTCAGGTAGTGCCTTTTGTCTCCCAGCAATATTGCTCCGTGAAATTCTGCCGATGATGGAAACTATTTCCATGGGTTTTTCCTTTCACCTCATTTGCCTCATCTTTGAAGTACCAATGCTTTTCGACACGGGTGCTGCCTCCCTGAGCTTTCCTTTGTCTTGGCTCAATCGATGCAGATTCCTGTGCTGAATACGCCATGGACTAGCACAGGTGGGTTCTTGTCAGTATACCGGGCAAACGCAGCAATTTCGATTGTCAAGACCCACCTGGCTTGATCAAGGTTCTTTATTCCAGTGAAAACGATTTTTATCCAAATTCTGGAGGAGCACCAGTGTGCCTCTGGGAGCTACACCCGGGCCTGCTGAACAGCGGCTCCGGAGTTTTCATTTTCTGACTAAAATTCAACACGGAATTTCATGGATCTAAGGAAACCATGAATTGTGGACGTACCAGATTCTCACATCTTCATTGTCTAATGGAAGCTGAAGTTTCCCAGTCTGATCCGGCTCCCACTTCATTTCTGGCAACGACCATTCAATTGTGGACGTTCAGCCTTCTTCGGGATTCTCATATACCGGCATGTTCCCGCGCCACATTAAGACCACTCGGTGGAGGTTTATGTGACTCAGGACAACTCTTTATTTCAGGCGTCTAGAACAAAGGGAATTCACAGAGGTTGATGACCACTTATTAAAGTCCCGTTTCTCTATGATGCCCACTGAGGACACTTCTACATCTGAGGGCAAAGAGCTCGTGCAGCATGATATTCTCATTTCAGCCACGCCGCCTGCAGTTTCTTCCTTGCAGAAAAATCTTTCCCAGTGTACTTCTTTAAAATGCTGCAAAATAGTGGGACAGAAGATTTCGGTTTAGCGTTAACTTTAAACGGGCATAGGTACAGGCATGTGGGCATGTTTAGAGACAGTGTTTCACTGGTCTACGGTAAAGGGTGAAGCGCCTGGGTTCCCGTGCTTCACTACTGTATGGCCTCAAGATGATGTGTAGGCACAGCGGCAAATCCATCGGTGGCAAATCTCTCATATTGTCATTGCGATGGGAAGATTCCTTATACGCTAGGAAATGTTTTACCGTGGAAGACGGGTCACCACAGAGCTCTCTTTTGTGTTGATCAAACGTTGCTGAATTTACCTGCCAGCAGTTGCGTGTCCTCCCTTTCTTTTAAGGCCGATGGAGACGCACTGGTGTAAGGAGAACGGTGAATGGTGGCCGTTCATAAGCCAGGATCATCAGAAACCGCAGAGTAATATTTAGGAACGTAGACGTAGGACAGCGGAGAAAACTTCACTCAGGGACTTCAGTGAACTCTCCTTACAATGCTGAGGCCTGACAAGCCTAGTGCTTGTGGGCAACCCGGCTCCTGCCCTAGGTAGTTTTGTTGAGCGTGCCTCCCTCAGGTGGTGCCTTTTGTCTCCCAGCAATATTGCTCCGTGAAATTCTGCCGATGATGGAAACTATTTGCCATGGGTTTTTCCTTTCACCTCATTGGCCTCATCTTTGAAGTACCAATGCTTTTCGACACGGGTGCTGCCTCCCTGAGCTTTCCTTTGTCTTGGCTCAATCGATGCAGATTCCTGTGCTGAATACGCAATGGACGAGCACAGGTGGGTTCTTGTCAGTATACCAGGCAAACGCAGCAATTTCGATTGTCAAGACCCACCTGGCTTGATCAAGGTTCTTTATTCCAGTGAAAACGATTTTTATCCAAATTCTGGAGGAGCACCAGTGTGCCTCTGGGAGCTACACCCGGGCCTGCTGAACAGCGGCTCCGGAGTTTTCATTTTCTGACTAAAATTCAACACGGAATTTCAAGGATCTAAGGAAACCGTGAATTTTGGACGTACCAGATTCTCACATCTTCATTCTCTAATGGAAGCTGAAGTTTCCCAGTCTGATCCGGCTCCCACTTCATTTCTGGCAACGACCATTCAATTGTGGACGTTCAGCCTTCTTCGGGATTCTCTTATACCGGCATGTTCCCGCGCCACATTAAGACCACTCGGTGGAGGTTTATGTGACTCAGGACAACTCTTTATTTCAGGCGTCTAGAACAAAGGGAATTCACAGAGGTTGATGACCACTTATTAAAGTCCCGTCTCTCTATGATGCCCACTGAGGACACTTCTACATCTGAGGGCAAAGAGCTCGTGCAGCATGATATTCTCATTTCAGCCACGCCGCCTGCAGTTTCTTCCTTGCAGAAAAAACTTTCCCAGTGTACTTCTTTAAAATGCTGAAAAATAGTGGGACAGAGGATTTCGGTTTAGCGTTAACTTTAAACGGGCATAGGTACAGGCATGTGGGCATGTTTAGAGACAGTGTTTCACTGGTCTACGGTAAAGGGTGAAGCGCCTGGGTTCCCGTGCTTCACTACTGTATGGCCTCAAGATGATGTGTAGGCACAGCGGCAAATCCATCGGTGGCAAATCTCTCATATTGTCATTGCGATGGGAAGATTCCTTATACGCTAGGAAATGTTTTACCGTGGAAGACGGGTCACCACAGAGCTGTCTCTTTTGTGTTGAGACAAACGTTGCTGAATTTACCTGCCAGCAGTTGCGTGTCCTCCCTTTCTTTTAAGGCCGATGGAGACGCACTGGTGTAAGGAGAACGGTGAATGGTGGCCGTTCATAAGCCAGGATCAGCAGAAACCGCAGAGTAATATTTAGGAACGTAGACGTAGGACAGCGGAGAAAACTTCACTCAGGGACTTCAGTGAACTCTCCTTACAATGCTGAGGCCTGACAAGCCTAGTGCTTGTGGACAACCCGGCTCCTGCCCTAGGTAGTTTTGTTGAGCGTGCCTCCCTCAGGTGGTGCCTTTTGTCTCCCAGCAATATTGCTCCGTGAAATTCTGCCGATGATGGAAACTATTTGCCATGGGTTTTTCCTTTCACCTCATTGGCCTCATCTTTGAGGTACCAATGCTTTTCGACACGGGTGCTGCCTCCCTGAGCTTTCCTTTGTCTTGGCTCAATCAATGCAGATTCCTGTGCTGAATACGCCATGGACTAGCACAGGTGGGTTCTTGTCAGTATACCGGGCAAACGCAGCAATTTCGATTGTCAAGACCCACCTGGCTTGATCAAGGTTCTTTATTCCAGTGAAAACGATTTTTATCCAAATTCTGGAGGAGCACCAGTGTGCCTCTGGGAGCTACACCCGGGCCTGCTGAACAGCGGCTCCGGAGTTTTCATTTTCTGACTAAAATTCAACACGGAATTTCATGGATCTAAGGAAACCATGAATTGTGGACGTACCAGATTCTCACATCTTCATTGTCTAATGGAAGCTGAAGGTTCCCAGTCTGATCCGGCTCCCACTTCATTTCTGGCAACGACCATTCAATTGTGGACGTTCAGCCTTCTTCGGGATTCTCATATACCGGCATGTTCCCGCGCCACATTAAGACCACTCGGTGGAGGTTTATGTGACTCAGGACAACTCTTTATTTCAGGCGTATAGAACAAAGGGAATTCACAGAGGTTGATGACCACTTATTAAAGTCCCGTTTCTCTATGATGCCCACTGAGGACACTTCTACATCTGAGGGCAAAGAGCTCGTGCAGCATGATATTCTCATTTCAGCCACGCCGCCTGCAGTTTCTTCCTTGCAGAAAAATCTTTCCCAGTGTACTTCTTTAAAATGCTGCAAAATAGTGGGACAGAAGATTTCGGTTTAGCGTTAACTTTAAACGGGCATAGGTACAGGCATGTGGGCATGTTTAGAGACAGTGTTTCACTGGTCTACGGTAAAGGGTGAAGCGCCTGGGTTCCCGTGCTTCACTACTGTATGGCCTCAAGATGATGTGTAGGCACAGCGGCAAATCCATCGGTGGCAAATCTCTCATATTGTCATTGCGATGGGAAGATTCCTTATACGCTAGGAAATGTTTTACCGTGGAAGACGGGTCACCACAGAGCTCTCTTTTGTGTTGATCAAACGTTGCTGAATTTACCTGCCAGCAGTTGCGTGTCCTCCCTTTCTTTTAAGGCCGATGGAGACGCACTGGTGTAAGGAGAACGGTGAATGGTGGCCGTTCATAAGCCAGGATCATCAGAAACCGCAGAGTAATATTTAGGAACGTAGACGTAGGACAGCGGAGAAAACTTCACTCAGGGACTTCAGTGAACTCTCCTTACAATGCTGAGGCCTGACAAGCCTAGTGCTTGTGGGCAACCCGGCTCCTGCCCTAGGTAGTTTTGTTGAGCGTGCCTCCCTCAGGTGGTGCCTTTTGTCTCCCAGCAATATTGCTCCGTGAAATTCTGCCGATGATGGAAACTATTTGCCATGGGTTTTTCCTTTCACCTCATTGGCCTCATCTTTGAAGTACCAATGCTTTTCGACACGGGTGCTGCCTCCCTGAGCTTTCCTTTGTCTTGGCTCAATCGATGCAGATTCCTGTGCTGAATACGCCATGGACTAGCACAGGTGGGTTCTTGTCAATATACCGGGCAAACGCAGCAATTTCGATTGTCAAGACCCACCTGGCTTGATCAAGGTTCTTTATTCCAGTGAAAACGATTTTTATCCAAATTCTGGAGGAGCACCAGTGTGCCTCTGGGAGCTACACCCGGGCCTGCTGAACAGCGGCTCCGGAGTTTTCATTTTCTGACTAAAATTCAACACGGAATTTCATGGATCTAAGGAAACCATGAATTGTGGACGTACCAGATTCTCACATCTTCATTGTCTAATGGAAGCTGAAGGTTCCCAGTCTGATCCGGCTCCCACTTCATTTCTGGCAACGACCATTCAATTGTGGACGTTCAGCCTTCTTCGGGATTCTCATATACCGGCATGTTCCCGCGCCACATTAAGACCACTCGGTGGAGGTTTATGTGACTCAGGACAACTCTTTATTTCAGGCGTATAGAACAAAGGGAATTCACAGAGGTTGATGACCACTTATTAAAGTCCCGTTTCTCTATGATGCCCACTGAGGACACTTCTACATCTGAGGGCAAAGAGCTCGTGCAGCATGATATTCTCATTTCAGCCACGCCGCCTGCAGTTTCTTCCTTGCAGAAAAATCTTTCCCAGTGTACTTCTTTAAAATGCTGCAAAATAGTGGGACAGAAGATTTCGGTTTAGCGTTAACTTTAAACGGGCATAGGTACAGGCATGTGGGCATGTTTAGAGACAGTGTTTCACTGGTCTACGGTAAAGGGTGAAGCGCCTGGGTTCCCGTGCTTCACTACTGTATGGCCTCAAGATGATGTGTAGGCACAGCGGCAAATCCATCGGTGGCAAATCTCTCATATTGTCATTGCGATGGGAAGATTCCTTATACGCTAGGAAATGTTTTACCGTGGAAGACGGGTCACCACAGAGCTCTCTTTTGTGTTGATCAAACGTTGCTGAATTTACCTGCCAGCAGTTGCGTGTCCTCCCTTTCTTTTAAGGCCGATGGAGACGCACTGGTGTAAGGAGAACGGTGAATGGTGGCCGTTCATAAGCCAGGATCATCAGAAACCGCAGAGTAATATTTAGGAACGTAGACGTAGGACAGCGGAGAAAACTTCACTCAGGGACTTCAGTGAACTCTCCTTACAATGCTGAGGCCTGACAAGCCTAGTGCTTGTGGGCAACCCGGCTCCTGCCCTAGGTAGTTTTGTTGAGCGTGCCTCCCTCAGGTGGTGCCTTTTGTCTCCCAGCAATATTGCTCCGTGAAATTCTGCCGATGATGGAAACTATTTGCCATGGGTTTTTCCTTTCACCTCATTGGCCTCATCTTTGAAGTACCAATGCTTTTCGACACGGGTGCTGCCTCCCTGAGCTTTCCTTTGTCTTGGCTCAATCGATGCAGATTCCTGTGCTGAATACGCCATGGACTAGCACAGGTGGGTTCTTGTCAATATACCGGGCAAACGCAGCAATTTCGATTGTCAAGACCCACCTGGCTTGATCAAGGTTCTTTATTCCAGTGAAAACGATTTTTATCCAAATTCTGGAGGAGCACCAGTGTGCCTCTGGGAGCTACACCCGGGCCTGCTGAACAGCGGCTCCGGAGTTTTCATTTTCTGACTAAAATTCAACACGGAATTTCAAGGATCTAAGGAAACCGTGAATTTTGGACGTACCAGATTCTCACATCTTCATTCTCTAATGGAAGCTGAAGTTTCCCAGTCTGATCCGGCTCCCACTTCATTTCTGGCAACGACCATTCAATTGTGGACGTTCAGCCTTCTTCGGGATTCTCTTATACCGGCATGTTCCCGCGCCACATTAAGACCACTCGGTGGAGGTTTATGTGACTCAGGACAACTCTTTATTTCAGGCGTCTAGAACAAAGGGAATTCACAGAGGTTGATGACCACTTATTAAAGTCCCGTCTCTCTATGATGCCCACTGAGGACACTTCTACATCTGAGGGCAAAGAGCTCGTGCAGCATGATATTCTCATTTCAGCCACGCCGCCTGCAGTTTCTTCATTGCAGAAAAAACTTTCCCAGTGTACTTCTTTAAAATGCTGAAAAATAGTGGGACAGAGGATTTCGGTTTAGCGTTAACTTTAAACGGGCATAGGTACAGGCATGTGGGCATGTTTAGAGACAGTGTTTCACTGGTCTACGGTAAAGGGTGAAGCGCCTGGGTTCCCGTGCTTCACTACTGTATGGCCTCAAGATGATGTGTAGGCACAGCGGCAAATCCATCGGTGGCAAATCTCTCATATTGTCATTGCGATGGGAAGATTCCTTATACGCTAGGAAATGTTTTACCGTGGAAGACGGGTCACCACAGAGCTGTCTCTTTTGTGTTGAGACAAACGTTGCTGAATTTACCTGCCAGCAGTTGCGTGTCCTCCCTTTCTTTTAAGGCCGATGGAGACGCACTGGTGTAAGGAGAACGGTGAATGGTGGCCGTTCATAAGCCAGGATCATCAGAAACCGCAGAGTAATATTTAGGAACGTAGACGTAGGACAGCGGAGAAAACTTCACTCAGGGACTTCAGTGAACTCTCCTTACAATGCTGAGGCCTGACAAGCCTAGTGCTTGTGGGCAACCCGGCTCCTGCCCTAGGTAGTTTTGTTGAGCGTGCCTCCCTCAGGTGGTGCCTTTTGTCTCCCAGCAATATTGCTCCGTGAAATTCTGCCGATGATGGAAACTATTTGCCATGGGTTTTTCCTTTCACCTCATTTGCCTCATCTTTGAAGTACCAATGCTTTTCGACACGGGTGCTGCCTCCCTGAGCTTTCCTTTGTCTTGGCTCAATCAATGCAGGTTCCTGTGCTGAATACGCCATGGACTAGCACAGGTGGGTTCTTGTCAGTATACCGGGCAAACGCAGCAATTTCGATTGTCAAGACCCACCTGGCTTGATCAAGGTTCTTTATTCCAGTGAAAACGATTTTTATCCAAATTCTGGAGGAGCACCAGTGTGCCTCTGGGAGCTACACCCGGGCCTGCTGAACAGCGGCTCCGGAGTTTTCATTTTCTGACTAAAATTCAACACGGAATTTCAAGGATCTAAGGAAACCGTGAATTGTGGACGTACCAGATTCTCACATCTTCATTCTCTAATGGAAGCTGAAGTTTCCCAGTCTGATCCGGCTCCCACTTCATTTCTGGCAACGACCATTCAATTGTGGACGTTCAGCCTTCTTCGGGATTCTCTTATACCGGCATGTTCCCGCGCCACATTAAGACCACTCGGTGGAGGTTTATGTGACTCAGGACAACTCTTTATTTCAGGCGTCTAGAACAAAGGGAATTCAAAGAGGTTGATGATCACTTATGAAAGTCCCGTTTCTCTATGATGCCCACTGAGGACACTTCTACATCTGAGTGCAAAGAGCTCGTGCAGCATGATATTCTCATTTCAGCCACGCCGCCTGCAGTTTCTTCCTTGCAGAAAAATCTTTCCCAGTGTACTTCTTTAAAATGCTGCAAAATAGTGGGACAGAAGATTTCGGTTTAGCGTTAACTTTAAACGGGCATAGGTACAGGCATGTGGGCATGTTTAGAGACAGTGTTTCACTGGTCTACGGTAAAGGGTGAAGCGCCTGGGTTCCCGTGCTTCACTACTGTATGGCCTCAAGATGATGTGTAGGCACAGCGGCAAATCCATCGGTGGCAAATCTCTCATATTGTCATTGCGATGGGAAGATTCCTTATTCGCTAGGAAATGTTTTACCGTGGAAGACGGGTCACCACAGAGCTGTCTCTTTTGTGTTGAGACAAACTTTGCTGAATTTACCTGCCAGCAGTTGCGTGTCCTCCCTTTCTTTTAAGGCCGATGGAGATGCACGAGTGTACGGAGAACGGTGAATGGTGGCCGTTCATAAGCCAGGATCATCAGAAACCGGAGAGTAAATTTTAGGAACGTAGACGTAGGACAGCGGAGAAAACGTCATTCAGGGACTTCAGTGAACTCTCCTTACAATGCTGAGGCCTGACAAGCCTAGTGCTTGTGGGCAACCCGGCTCCTGCCCTAGGTAGTTTTGTTGAGCGTGCCTCCCTCAGGTGGTGCCTTTTGTCTCCCAGCAATATTGCTCCGTGAAATTCTGCCGATGATGGAAACTATTTGCCATGGGTTTTTCCTTTCACCTCATTGGCCTCATCTTTGAAGTACCAATGCTTTTCGACACGGGTGCTGCCTCCCTGAGCTTTCCTTTGTCTTGGCTCAATCGATGCAGATTCCTGTGCTGAATACGCCATGGACTAGCACAGGTGGGTTCTTGTCAATATACCGGGCAAACGCAGCAATTTCGATTGTCAAGACCCACCTGGCTTGATCAAGGTTCTTTATTCCAGTGAAAACGATTTTTATCCAAATTCTAGAGGAGCACCAGTGTGCCTCTGGGAGCTACACCCGGGCCTGCTGAACAGCGGCTCCGGAGTTTTCATTTTCTGACTAAAATTCAACACGGAATTTCATGGATCTAAGGAAACAGTGAATTGTGGACGTACCAGATTCTCACATCTTCATTCTCTAATGGAAGCTGAAGTTTCCCAGTCTGATCCGGCTCCCACTTCATTTCTGGCAACGACCATTCAATTGTGGACGTTCAGCCTTCTTCGGGATTCTCTTATACCGGCATGTTCCCGCGCCACATTAAGACCACTCGGTGGAGGTTTATGTGATTCAGGACAACTCTTTATTTCAGGCGTCTAGAGCAAAGGGAATTCACAGAGGTTGATGACCACTTATTAAAGTCCCGTTTCTCTATGATGCCCACTGAGGACACTTCTACATCTGAGGGCAAAGAGCTCGTGCAGCATGATATTCTCATTTCAGCCACGCCGCCTGCAGTTTCTTCCTTGCAGAAAAAACTTTCCCAGTGTACTTCTTTAAAATGCTGCAAAATAGTGGGACAGAAGATTTCGGTTTAGCGTTAACTTTAAACGGGCATAGGTACAGGCATGTGGGCATGTTTAGAGACAGTGTTTCACTGGTCTACGGTAAAGGGTGAAGCGCCTGGGTTCCCGTGCTTCACTACTGTATGGCCTCAAGATGATGTGTAGGCACAGCGGCAAATCCATCGGTGGCAAATCTCTCATATTGTCATTGCGATGGGAAGATTCCTTATACGCTAGGAAATGTTTTACCGTGGAAGACGGGTCACCACAGAGCTGTCTCTTTTGTGTTGAGACAAACGTTGCTGAATTTACCTGCCAGCAGTTGCGTGTCCTCCCTTTCTTTTAAGGCCGATGGAGACGCACTGGTGTAAGGAGAATGGTGAATGGTGGCCGTTCATAAGCCAGGATCATCAGAAACCGCAGAGTAATATTTAGGAACGTAGACGTAGGACAGCGGAGAAAACTTCACTCAGGGACTTCAGTGAACTCTCCTTACAATGCTGAGGCCTGACAAGCCTAGTGCTTGTGGACAACCCGGCTCCTGCCCTAGGTAGTTTTGTTGAGCGTGCCTCCCTCAGGTGGTGCCTTTTGTCTCCCAGCAATATTGCTCCGTGAAATTCTGCCGATGATGGAAACTATTTGCCATGGGTTTTTCCTTTCACCTCATTGGCCTCATCTTTCAAGTACCAATGCTTTTCGACACGGGTGCTGCCTCCCTGAGCTTTCCTTTGTCTTGGCTCAATCGATGCAGATTCCTGTGCTGAATACGCCATGGACTAGCACAGGTGGGTTCTTGTCAGTATACCGGGCAAACGCAGCAATTTCGATTGTCAAGAACCACCTGGCTTGATCAAGGTTTTTTATTCCAGTGAAAACGATTTTTATCCAAATTCTGGAGGAGCACCAGTGTGCCTCTGAGAGCTACACCCGGGCCTGCTGAACAGCGGCTCCGGAATTTTCATTTTCTGACTAAAATTCAACACGGAAATTCATGGATCTAAGGAAACCGTGAATTGTGGACGTACCAGATTCTCACATCTTCATTGTCTAATGGAAGCTGAAGTTTCCCAGTCTGATCCGGCTGCCACTTCATTTCTGGCAACGACCATTCAATTGTGGACGTTCAGCCTTCTTCGGGATTCTCTCATACCGGCATGTTCCCGCGCCACATTAAGACCACTCGGTGGAGGTTTATGTGACTCAGGACAACTCTTTATTTCAGGCGTCTAGAACAAAGGGAATTCACAGAGGTTGATGACCACTTATTAAAGTCCCGTTTCTCTATGATGCCCACTGAGGACACTTCTACATCTGAGGGCAAAGAGCTCGTGCAGCATGATATTCTCATTTCAGCCACGCCGCCTGCAGTTTCTTCCTTGCAGAAAAATCTTTCCCAGTGTACTTCTTTAAAATGCTGCAAAATAGTGGGACAGAAGATTTCGGTTTAGCGTTAACTTTAAACGGGCATAGGTACAGGCATGTGGGCATGTTTAGAGACAGTGTTTCTCTGGTCTAGGTAAATGCTGAAGCGCCTGGGTTCCCGTGCTTCACTACTGTATGGCCTCAAGATGATGTGTAGACCCAGCGGGAAATCAATCGGTTGCAATTCTCTCATATTGTCATTGCGATGGGAAGATTCCTTATTCGCTAGGAAATGTTTTACCGTGGAAGACGGGTCACCACAGAGCTGTCTCTTTTGTGTTGAGACAAACTTTGCTGAATTTACCTGCCAGCAGTTGCGTGTCCTCCCTTTCTTTTAAGGCCGATGGAGATGCACGAGTGTACGGAGAACGGTGAATGGTGGCCGTTCATAAGCCAGGATCATCAGAAACCGGAGAGTAAATTTTAGGAACGTAGACGTAGGACAGCGGAGAAAACGTCACTCAGGGACTTCAGTGAACTCTCCTTACAATGCTGAGGCCTGACAAGCCTAGTGCTTGTGGGCAACCCGGCTCCTGCCCTAGGTAGTTTTGTTGAGCGTGCCTCCCTCAGGTGGTGCCTTTTGTCTCCCAGCAATATTGCTCCGTGAAATTCTGCCGATGATGGAAACTATTTGCCATGGGTTTTTCCTTTCACCTCATTGGCCTCATCTTTGAAGTACCAATGCTTTTCGACACGGGTGCTGCCTCCCTGAGCTTTCCTTTGTCTTGGCTCAATCGATGCAGATTCCTGTGCTGAATACGCCATGGACTAGCACAGGTGGGTTCTTGTCAATATACCGGGCAAACGCAGCAATTTCGATTGTCAAGACCCACCTGGCTTGATCAAGGTTCTTTATTCCAGTGAAAACGATTTTTATCCAAATTCTAGAGGAGCACCAGTGTGCCTCTGGGAGCTACACCCGGGCCTGCTGAACAGCGGCTCCGGAGTTTTCATTTTCTGACTAAAATTCAACACGGAATTTCATGGATCTAAGGAAACAGTGAATTGTGGACGTACCAGATTCTCACATCTTCATTCTCTAATGGAAGCTGAAGTTTCCCAGTCTGATCCGGCTGCCACTTCATTTCTGGCAACGACCATTCAATTGTGGACGTTTAGCCTTCTTCGGAATTCTCTTATACCGGCATGTTCCCGCGCCACATTAAGACCACTCGGTGGAGGTTTATGTGACTCAGGAAGCTCTTTATTTCAGGCGTCTAGAACAAAGGGAATTCACAGAGGTTGATGACCACTTATGAAAGTCCCGTTTCTCTATGATGCCCACTGAGGACACTTCTACATCTGAGTGCAAAGAGCTCGTGCAGCATGATATTCTCATTTCAGCCACGCCGCCTGCAGTTTCTTCCTTGCAGAAAAATCTTTCCCAGTGTACTTCTTTAAAATGCTGCAAAATAGTGGGATAGAAGATTTCGGTTTAGCGTTAACTTTAAACGGGCATAGATACAGGCATGTGGGCATGTTTAGAGACAGTGTTTCACTGGTCTAGGGTAAAGGGTGAAGCGCCTGGGTTCCCGTGCTTCACTACTCTATGGCCTCAAGATGATGTGTAGGCACAGCGGCAAATCCATCGGTGGCAATTCTCTCATATTGTCATTGTGATGGGAAGATTCCTTATTCGCTAGGAAATGTTTTACCGTGGAAGACGGGTCACCACAGAGCTGTCTCTTTTGTGTTGAGACAAACTTTGCTGAATTTACCTACCAGCAGTTGCGTGTCCTCCCTTTCTTTTAAGGCCGATGGAGACGCACTGGTGTAAGGAGAACGGTGAATGGTGGCCGTTCATAAGCCAGGATCATCAGAAACCGCAGAGTAAATTTTAGGAACGTAGACGTAGGACAGCGGAGAAAACTTCACTCAGGGACTTCAGTGAACTCTCCTTACAATGCTGAGGCCTGACAAGCCTAATGCTTGTGGGCAACCCGGCTCCTGCCCTAGGAAGTTTTGTTGAGCGTGCCTCCCTCAGGTGGTGCCTTTTGTCTCCCAGCAATATTGCTCCGTGAAATTCTGCCGATGATGGAAACTATTTGCCATGGGTTTTTCCTTTCACCTCATTGGCCTCATCTTTGAAGTACCAATGCTTTTCGACACGGGTGCTGCCTCCCTGAGCTTTCCTTTGTCTTGGCTCAATCGATGCAGATTCCTGTGCTGAATACGCCATGGACTAGCACAGGTTGGTTCTTGTCAGTATACCGGGCAAACGCAGCAATTTCGATTGTCAAGACCCACCTGGCTTGATCAAGGTTCTTTATTCCAGTGAAAACGATTTTTATCCAAATTCTGGAGGAGCACCAGTGTGCCTCTGGGAGCTACACCCGGGCCTGCTGAACAGCGGCTCCGGAGTTTTCATTTTCTGACTAAAATTCAACACGGAATTTCATGGATCTAAGGAAACTGTGAATTGTGGACGTACCAGATTCTCACATCTTCATTGTCTAATGGAAGCTGAAGTTTCCCAGTTTAATCCGGCTCCCACTTCATTTCTGGCAACGACCATTCAATTGTGGACGTTCAGCCTTCGGGATTCTCTTATACCGGCATGTTCCCGCGCCACATTAAGACCACTCGGTGGAGGTTTATGTGACTCAGGACAGCTCTTTATTTCAGGCGTCTAGAACAAAGGGAATTCAAAGAGGTTGATGATCACTTATGAAAGTCCCTTTTCTCTATGATGCCCACTGAGGACACTTCTACATCTGAGTGCAAAGAGCTCGTGCAGCTTGATATTCTCATTTCAGCCACGTCGCCTGCAGTTTCTTCCTTGCAGAAAATTCTTTCCCAGTGTACTTCTTTAAAATGCTGCAAAATAGTGGGACAGAAGATTTCGGTTTAGCGTTAACTTTAAACGGGCATAGATACAGGCATGTGGGCATGTTTAGAGACAGTGTTTCACTGGTCTACGGTAAAGGGTGAAGCGCCTGGGTTCCCGTGCTTCACTACTGTATGACCTCAAGATGATGTGTAGGAACAGCGGGATATCCATCGGTGGCAAATCTCTCATATTGTCATTGCGATGGGAAGATTCCTTATTCGCTAGGAAATGTTTTACCGTGGAAGACGGGTCACCACAGAGCTGTCTCTTTTGTGTTGAGACAAACTTTGCTGAATTTACCTGCCAGCAGTTGCGTGTCCTCCCTTTCTTTTAAGGCCGATGGAGATGCACTGGTGTAAGGAGAACGGTGAATGGTGGCCGTTCATAAGCCAGGATCATCAGAAACCGCAGAGTAAATTTTAGGAACGTAGACGTAGGACAGCGGAGAAAACTTCACTCAGGGACTTCAGTGAACTCTCCTTACAATGCTGAGGCCTGACAAGCCTAGTGATTGTGGGCAACCCGGCTCCTGCCCTAGGTAGTTTTGTTGAGCGTGCCTCCCTCAAGTGGTGCCTTTTGTCTCCCAGCAATATTGCTCCGTGAAATTCTGCCGATGATGGAAACTATTTCCATGGGTTTTTCCTTTCACCTCATTTGCCTCATCTTTGAAGTACCAATGCTTTTCGACACGGGTGCTGCCTCCCTGAGCTTTCCTTTGTCTTGGCTCAATCGATGCAGATTCCTGTGCTGAATACGCCATGGACTAGCACAGGTGGGTTCTTGTCAGTATACCGGGCAAACGCAGCAATTTCGATTGTCAAGACCCACCTGGCTTGATCAAGGTTCTTTATTCCAGTGAAAACGATTTTTATCCAAATTCTAGAGGAGCACCAGTGTGCCTCTGGGAGCTACACCCGGGCCTGCTGAACAGCGGCTCCGGAGTTTTCATTTTCTGACTAAAATTCAACACGGAATTTCATGGATCTAAGGAAACAGTGAATTGTGGACTTACCAGATTCTCACATCTTCATTCTCTAATGGAAGCTGAAGTTTCCCAGTCTGATTCGGCTCCCACTTCATTTCTGGCAACGACCATTCAATTGTGGATGTTCAGCCTTCTTCGGGATTCTCATATACCGGCATGTTCCCGCGCCACATTAAGACCACTCGGTGGAGGTTTATGTGACTCAGGACAGCTCTTTATTTCAGGCGTCTAGAACAAAGGGAATTCAAAGAGGTTGATGATCACTTATGAAAGTCCCGTTTCTCTATGATGCCCACTGAGGACACTTCTACATCTGAGGGCAAAGAGCTCGTGCAGCATGATATTCTCATTTCAGCCACGCCGCCTGCAGTTTCTTCCTTGCAGAAAAATCTTTCCCAGTGTACTTCTTTAAAATGCTGCAAAATAGTGGGACAGAAGATTTCGGTTTAGCGTTAACTTTAAACGGGCATAGATACAGGCATGTGGGCATGTTTAGAGACAGTGTTTCACTGGTCTACGGTAAAGGGTGAAGCGCCTGGGTTCCCGTGCTTCACTACTGTATGGCCTCAAGATGATGTGTAGGCACAGCGGCAAATCCATCGGTGGCAATTCTCTCATATTGTCATTGCGATGGGAAGATTCCTTATTCGCTAGGAAATGTTTTACCGTGGAAGACGGGTCACCACAGAGCTGTCTCTTTTGTGTTTAGACAAACGTTGCTGAATTTATCTGGCAGCAGTTGCGTGTCCTCCCTTTCTTTTAAGGCCGATGGAGACGCACGAGTGTACCGAGAACGGTGAATGGTGGCCGTTCATAAGCCAGGATCATCAGAAACCGCAGAGTAAATTTTAGGAACGTAGACGTAGGACAGCGGAGAAAACGTCACTCAGGGACTTCAGTGAACTCTCCTTACAATGCTGAGGCCTGACAAGCCTAGTGCTTGTGGGCAACCCGGCTCCTGCCCTAGGTAGTTTTGTTGAGCGTGCCTCCCTCAGGTAGTGCCTTTTGTCTCCCAGCAATATTGCTCCGTGAAATTCTGCCGATGATGGAAACTATTTCCATGGGTTTTTCCTTTCACCTCATTTGCCTCATCTTTGAAGTACCAATGCTTTTCGACACGGGTGCTGCCTCCCTGAGCTTTCCTTTGTCTTGGCTCAATCGATGCAGATTCCTGTGCTGAATACGCCATGGACTAGCACAGGTGGGTTCTTGTCAGTATACCGGGCAAACGCAGCAATTTCGATTGTCAAGACCCACCTGGCTTGATCAAGGTTCTTTATTCCAGTGAAAACGATTTTTATCCAAATTCTAGAGGAGCACCAGTGTGCCTCTGGGAGCTACACCCGGGCCTGCTGAACAGCGGCTCCGGAGTTTTCATTTTCTGACTAAAATTCAACACGGAATTTCATGGATCTAAGGAAACAGTGAATTGTGGACTTACCAGATTCTCACATCTTCATTCTCTAATGGAAGCTGAAGTTTCCCAGTCTGATCCGGCTGCCACTTCATTTCTGGCAACGACCATTCAATTGTGGACGTTCAGCCTTCTTCGGGATTCTCTCATACCGGCATGTTCCCGCGCCACATTAAGACCACTCCGTGGAGGTTTATGTGACTCAGGACAGCTCTTTATTTCAGGCGTCTAGAACAAAGGGAATTCACAGAGGTTGATGACCACTTATTAAAGTCCCGTTTCTCTATGATGCCCACTGAGGACACTTCTACATCTGAGGGCAAAGAGCTCGTGCAGCATGATATTCTCATTTCAGCCACGCCGCCTGCAGTTTCTTCCTTGCAGAAAAATCTTTCCCAGTGTGCTTCTTTAAAATGATGCAAAATAGGGGGACAGAAGATTTCGGTTTAGCGTTAACTTTAAACGGGCATAGGTACAGGCATGTGGGCATGTTTAGAGACAGTGTTTCTCTGGTCTAGGTAAATGCTGAAGCGCCTGGGTTCCCGTGCTTCACTACTGTATGGCCTCAAGATGTTGTGTAGACCCAGCGGGAAATCAATCGGTTGCAATTCTCTCATATTGTCATTGCGATGGGAAGATTCCTTATTCGCTAGGAAATGTTTTACCGTGGAAGACGGGTCACCACAGAGCTGTCTCTTTTGTGTTGAGACAAACTTTGCTGAATTTACCTGCCAGCAGTTGCGTGTCCTCCCTTTCTTTTAAGGCCGATGGAGACGCACGAGTGTACCGAGAACGGTGAATGGTGGCCGTTCATAAGCCAGGATCATCAGAAACCGCAGAGTAAATTTTAGGAACGTAGACGTAGGACAGCGGAGAAAACGTCACTCAGGGACTTCAGTGAACTCTCCTTACAATGCTGAGGCCTGACAAGCCTAGTGCTTGTGGGCAACCCGGCTCCTGCCCTAGGTAGTTTTGTTGAGCGTGCCTCCCTCAGGTGGTGCCTTTTGTCTCCCAGCAATATTGCTCCGTGAAATTCTGCCGATGATGGAAACTATTTGCCATGGGTTTTTCCTTTCACCTCATTGGCCTCATCTTTGAAGTACCAAACCTTTTCGACACGGGTGCTGCCTCCCTGAGCTTTCCTTTGTCTTGGCTCAATCGATGCAGATTCCTGTGCTGAATACGCCATGGACTAGCACAGGTGGGTTCTTGTCAATATACCGGGCAAACGCAGCAATTTCGATTGTCAAGACCCACCTGGCTTGATCAAGGTTCTTTATTCCAGTGAAAACGATTTTTATCCAAATTCTAGAGGAGCACCAGTGTGCCTCTGGGAGCTACACCCGGGCCTGCTGAACAGCGGCTCCGGAGTTTTCATTTTCTGACTAAAATTCAACACGGAATTTCATGGATCTAAGGAAACAGTGAATTGTGGACGTACCAGATTCTCACATCTTCATTCTCTAATGGAAGCTGAAGTTTCCCAGTCTGATCCGGCTGCCACTTCATTTCTGGCAACGACCATTCAATTGTGGACGTTTAGCCTTCTTCGGAATTCTCTTATACCGGCATGTTCCCGCGCCACATTAAGACCACTCGGTGGAGGTTTATGTGACTCAGGAAGCTCTTTATTTCAGGCGTCTAGAACAAAGGGAATTCACAGAGGTTGATGATCACTTATGAAAGTCCCGTTTCTCTATGATGCCCACTGAGGACACTTCTACATCTGAGGGCAAAGAGCTCGTGCAGCATGATATTCTCATTTCAGCCACGCCGCCTGCAGTTTCTTCCTTGCAGAAAAATCTTTCCCAGTGTACTTCTTTAAAATGCTGCAAAATAGTGGGACAGAAGATTTCGGTTTAGCGTTAACTTTAAACGGGCATAGATACAGGCATGTGGGCATGTTTAGAGACAGTGTTTCACTGGTCTACGGTAAAGGGTGAAGCGCCTGGGTTCCCGTGCTTCACTACTGTATGACCTCAAGATGATGTGTAGGCACAGCGGGATATCCATCGGTGGCAAATCTCTCATATTGTCATTGCGATGGGAAGATTCCTTATTCGCTAGGAAATGGTTTACCGTGGAAGACGGGTCACCACAGAGCTGTCTCTTTTGTGTTGAGACAAACTTTGCTGAATTTACCTGCCAGCAGTTGCGTGTCCTCCCTTTCTTTTAAGGCCGATGGAGATGCACTGGTGTAAGGAGAACGGTGAATGGTGGCCGTTCATAAGCCAGGATCATCAGAAACCGCAGAGTAAATTTTAGGAACGTAGACGTAGGACAGCGGAGAAAACTTCACTCAGGGACTTCAGTGAACTCTCCTTACAATGCTGAGGCCTGACAAGCCTAGTGATTGTGGGCAACCCGGCTCCTGCCCTAGGTAGTTTTGTTGAGCGTGCCTCCCTCAAGTGGTGCCTTTTGTCTCCCAGCAATATTGCTCCGTGAAATTCTGCCGATGATGGAAACTATTTCCATGGGTTTTTCCTTTCACCTCATTTGCCTCATCTTTGAAGTACCAATGCTTTTCGACACGGGTGCTGCCTCCCTGAGCTTTCCTTTGTCTTGGCTCAATCGATGCAGATTCCTGTGCTGAATACGCCATGGACTAGCACAGGTGGGTTCTTGTCAGTATACCGGGCAAACGCAGCAATTTCGATTGTCAAGACCCACCTGGCTTGATCAAGGTTCTTTATTCCAGTGAAAACGATTTTTATCCAAATTCTAGAGGAGCACCAGTGTGCCTCTGGGAGCTACACCCGGGCCTGCTGAACAGCGGCTCCGGAGTTTTCATTTTCTGACTAAAATTCAACACGGAATTTCATGGATCTAAGGAAACAGTGAATTGTGGACTTACCAGATTCTCACATCTTCATTCTCTAATGGAAGCTGAAGTTTCCCAGTCTGATCCGGCTCCCACTTCATTTCTGGCAACGACCATTCAATTGTGGATGTTCAGCCTTCTTCGGGATTCTCATATACCGGCATGTTCCCGCGCCACATTAAGACCACTCGGTGGAGGTTTATGTGACTCAGGACAGCTCTTTATTTCAGGCGTCTAGAACAAAGGGAATTCAAAGAGGTTGATGATCACTTATGAAAGTCCCGTTTCTCTATGATGCCCACTGAGGACACTTCTACATCTGAGGGCAAAGAGCTCGTGCAGCATGATATTCTCATTTCAGCCACGCCGCCTGCAGTTTCTTCCTTGCAGAAAAATCTTTCCCAGTGTACTTCTTTAAAATGCTGCAAAATAGTGGGACAGAAGATTTCGGTTTAGCGTTAACTTTAAACGGGCATAGATACAGGCATGTGGGCATGTTTAGAGACAGTGTTTCACTGGTCTACGGTAAAGGGTGAAGCGCCTGGGTTCCCGTGCTTCACTACTGTATGGCCTCAAGATGATGTGTAGGCACAGCGGCAAATCCATCGGTGGCAATTCTCTCATATTGTCATTGCGATGGGAAGATTCCTTATTCGCTAGGAAATGTTTTACCGTGGAAGACGGGTCACCACAGAGCTGTCTCTTTTGTGTTTAGACAAACGTTGCTGAATTTATCTGGCAGCAGTTGCGTGTCCTCCCTTTCTTTTAAGGCCGATGGAGACGCACGAGTGTACCGAGAACGGTGAATGGTGGCCGTTCATAAGCCAGGATCATCAGAAACCGCAGAGTAAATTTTAGGAACGTAGACGTAGGACAGCGGAGAAAACGTCACTCAGGGACTTCAGTGAACTCTCCTTACAATGCTGAGGCCTGACAAGCCTAGTGCTTGTGGGCAACCCGGCTCCTGCCCTAGGTAGTTTTGTTGAGCGTGCCTCCCTCAGGTAGTGCCTTTTGTCTCCCAGCAATATTGCTCCGTGAAATTCTGCCGATGATGGAAACTATTTCCATGGGTTTTTCCTTTCACCTCATTTGCCTCATCTTTGAAGTACCAATGCTTTTCGACACGGGTGCTGCCTCCCTGAGCTTTCCTTTGTCTTGGCTCAATCGATGCAGATTCCTGTGCTGAATACGCCATGGACTAGCACAGGTGGGTTCTTGTCAGTATACCGGGCAAACGCAGCAATTTCGATTGTCAAGACCCACCTGGCTTGATCAAGGTTCTTTATTCCAGTGAAAACGATTTTTATCCAAATTCTAGAGGAGCACCAGTGTGCCTCTGGGAGCTACACCCGGGCCTGCTGAACAGCGGCTCCGGAGTTTTCATTTTCTGACTAAAATTCAACACGGAATTTCATGGATCTAAGGAAACAGTGAATTGTGGACTTACCAGATTCTCACATCTTCATTCTCTAATGGAAGCTGAAGTTTCCCAGTCTGATCCGGCTGCCACTTCATTTCTGGCAACGACCATTCAATTGTGGACGTTCAGCCTTCTTCGGGATTCTCTCATACCGGCATGTTCCCGCGCCACATTAAGACCACTCCGTGGAGGTTTATGTGACTCAGGACAGCTCTTTATTTCAGGCGTCTAGAACAAAGGGAATTCACAGAGGTTGATGACCACTTATTAAAGTCCCGTTTCTCTATGATGCCCACTGAGGACACTTCTACATCTGAGGGCAAAGAGCTCGTGCAGCATGATATTCTCATTTCAGCCACGCGGCCTGCAGTTTCTTCCTTGCAGAAAAATCTTTCCCAGTGTACTTCTTTAAAATGATGCAAAATAGGGGGACAGAAGATTTCGGTTTAGCGTTAACTTTAAACGGGCATAGGTACAGGCATGTGGGCATGTTTAGAGACAGTGTTTCTCTGGTCTAGGTAAATGCTGAAGCGCCTGGGTTCCCGTGCTTCACTACTGTATGGCCTCAAGATGTTGTGTAGACCCAGCGGGAAATCAATCGGTTGCAATTCTCTCATATTGTCATTGCGATGGGAAGATTCCTTATTCGCTAGGAAATGTTTTACCGTGGAAGACGGGTCACCACAGAGCTGTCTCTTTTGTGTTGAGACAAACTTTGCTGAATTTACCTGCCAGCAGTTGCGTGTCCTCCCTTTCTTTTAAGGCCGATGGAGACGCACGAGTGTACCGAGAACGGTGAATGGTGGCCGTTCATAAGCCAGGATCATCAGAAACCGCAGAGTAAATTTTAGGAACGTAGACGTAGGACAGCGGAGAAAACGTCACTCAGGGACTTCAGTGAACTCTCCTTACAATGCTGAGGCCTGACAAGCCTAGTGCTTGTGGGCAACCCGGCTCCTGCCCTAGGTAGTTTTGTTGAGCGTGCCTCCCTCAGGTGGTGCCTTTTGTCTCCCAGCAATATTGCTCCGTGAAATTCTGCCGATGATGGAAACTATTTGCCATGGGTTTTTCCTTTCACCTCATTGGCCTCATCTTTGAAGTACCAAACCTTTTCGACACGGGTGCTGCCTCCCTGAGCTTTCCTTTGTCTTGGCTCAATCGATGCAGATTCCTGTGCTGAATACGCCATGGACTAGCACAGGTGGGTTCTTGTCAATATACCGGGCAAACGCAGCAATTTCGATTGTCAAGACCCACCTGGCTTGATCAAGGTTCTTTATTCCAGTGAAAACGATTTTTATCCAAATTCTAGAGGAGCACCAGTGTGCCTCTGGGAGCTACACCCGGGCCTGCTGAACAGCGGCTCCGGAGTTTTCATTTTCTGACTAAAATTCAACACGGAATTTCATGGATCTAAGGAAACAGTGAATTGTGGACGTACCAGATTCTCACATCTTCATTCTCTAATGGAAGCTGAAGTTTCCCAGTCTGATCCGGCTGCCACTTCATTTCTGGCAACGACCATTCAATTGTGGACGTTTAGCCTTCTTCGGAATTCTCTTATACCGGCATGTTCCCGCGCCACATTAAGACCACTCGGTGGAGGTTTATGTGACTCAGGAAGCTCTTTATTTCAGGCGTCTAGAACAAAGGGAATTCACAGAGGTTGATGATCACTTATGAAAGTCCCGTTTCTCTATGATGCCCACTGAGGACACTTCTACATCTGAGGGCAAAGAGCTCGTGCAGCATGATATTCTCATTTCAGCCACGCCGCCTGCAGTTTCTTCCTTGCAGAAAAATCTTTCCCAGTGTACTTCTTTAAAATGCTGCAAAATAGTGGGACAGAAGATTTCGGTTTAGCGTTAACTTTAAACGGGCATAGATACAGGCATGTGGGCATGTTTAGAGACAGTGTTTCACTGGTCTACGGTAAAGGGTGAAGCGCCTGGGTTCCCGTGCTTCACTACTGTATGACCTCAAGATGATGTGTAGGCACAGCGGGATATCCATCGGTGGCAAATCTCTCATATTGTCATTGCGATGGGAAGATTCCTTATTCGCTAGGAAATGGTTTACCGTGGAAGACGGGTCACCACAGAGCTGTCTCTTTTGTGTTGAGACAAACTTTGCTGAATTTACCTGCCAGCAGTTGCGTGTCCTCCCTTTCTTTTAAGGCCGATGGAGATGCACTGGTGTAAGGAGAACGGTGAATGGTGGCCGTTCATAAGCCAGGATCATCAGAAACCGCAGAGTAAATTTTAGGAACGTAGACGTAGGACAGCGGAGAAAACTTCACTCAGGGACTTCAGTGAACTCTCCTTACAATGCTGAGGCCTGACAAGCCTAGTGATTGTGGGCAACCCGGCTCCTGCCCTAGGTAGTTTTGTTGAGCGTGCCTCCCTCAAGTGGTGCCTTTTGTCTCCCAGCAATATTGCTCCGTGAAATTCTGCCGATGATGGAAACTATTTCCATGGGTTTTTCCTTTCACCTCATTTGCCTCATCTTTGAAGTACCAATGCTTTTCGACACGGGTGCTGCCTCCCTGAGCTTTCCTTTGTCTTGGCTCAATCGATGCAGATTCCTGTGCTGAATACGCCATGGACTAGCACAGGTGGGTTCTTGTCAGTATACCGGGCAAACGCAGCAATTTCGATTGTCAAGACCCACCTGGCTTGATCAAGGTTCTTTATTCCAGTGAAAACGATTTTTATCCAAATTCTAGAGGAGCACCAGTGTGCCTCTGGGAGCTACACCCGGGCCTGCTGAACAGCGGCTCCGGAGTTTTCATTTTCTGACTAAAATTCAACACGGAATTTCATGGATCTAAGGAAACAGTGAATTGTGGACGTACCAGATTCTCACATCTTCATTCTCTAATGGAAGCTGAAGTTTCCCAGTCTGATCCGGCTCCCACTTCATTTCTGGCAACGACCATTCAATTGTGGATGTTCAGCCTTCTTCGGGATTCTCATATACCGGCATGTTCCCGCGCCACATTAAGACCACTCGGTGGAGGTTTATGTGACTCAGGACAGCTCTTTATTTCAGGCGTCTAGAACAAAGGGAATTCAAAGAGGTTGATGATCACTTATGAAAGTCCCGTTTCTCTATGATGCCCACTGAGGACACTTCTACATCTGAGGGCAAAGAGCTCGTGCAGCATGATATTCTCATTTCAGCCACGCCGCCTGCAGTTTCTTCCTTGCAGAAAATTCTTTCCCAGTGTACTTCTTTAAAATGCTGCAAAATAGTGGGACAGAAGATTTCGGTTTAGCGTTAACTTTAAACGGGCATAGATACAGGCATGTGGGCATGTTTAGAGACAGTGTTTCACTGGTCTACGGTAAAGGGTGAAGCGCCTGGGTTCCCGTGCTTCACTACTGTATGGCCTCAAGATGATGTGTAGGCACAGCGGCAAATCCATCGGTGGCAATTCTCTCATATTGTCATTGCGATGGGAAGATTCCTTATTCGCTAGGAAATGTTTTACCGTGGAAGACGGGTCACCACAGAGCTGTCTCTTTTGTGTTTAGACAAACGTTGCTGAATTTATCTGGCAGCAGTTGCGTGTCCTCCCTTTCTTTTAAGGCCGATGGAGACGCACGAGTGTACCGAGAACGGTGAATGGTGGCCGTTCATAAGCCAGGATCATCAGAAACCGCAGAGTAAATTTTAGGAACGTAGACGTAGGACAGCGGAGAAAACGTCACTCAGGGACTTCAGTGAACTCTCCTTACAATGCTGAGGCCTGACAAGCCTAGTGCTTGTGGGCAACCCGGCTCCTGCCCTAGGTAGTTTTGTTGAGCGTGCCTCCCTCAGGTAGTGCCTTTTGTCTCCCAGCAATATTGCTCCGTGAAATTCTGCCGATGATGGAAACTATTTCCATGGGTTTTTCCTTTCACCTCATTTGCCTCATCTTTGAAGTACCAATGCTTTTCGACACGGGTGCTGCCTCCCTGAGCTTTCCTTTGTCTTGGCTCAATCGATGCAGATTCCTGTGCTGAATACGCCATGGACTAGCACAGGTGGGTTCTTGTCAGTATACCGGGCAAACGCAGCAATTTCGATTGTCAAGACCCACCTGGCTTGATCAAGGTTCTTTATTCCAGTGAAAACGATTTTTATCCAAATTCTAGAGGAGCACCAGTGTGCCTCTGGGAGCTACACCCGGGCCTGCTGAACAGCGGCTCCGGAGTTTTCATTTTCTGACTAAAATTCAACACGGAATTTCATGGATCTAAGGAAACAGTGAATTGTGGACTTACCAGATTCTCACATCTTCATTCTCTAATGGAAGCTGAAGTTTCCCAGTCTGATCCGGCTGCCACTTCATTTCTGGCAACGACCATTCAATTGTGGACGTTCAGCCTTCTTCGGGATTCTCTCATACCGGCATGTTCCCGCGCCACATTAAGACCACTCCGTGGAGGTTTATGTGACTCAGGACAGCTCTTTATTTCAGGCGTCTAGAACAAAGGGAATTCACAGAGGTTGATGACCACTTATTAAAGTCCCGTTTCTCTATGATGCCCACTGAGGACACTTCTACATCTGAGGGCAAAGAGCTCGTGCAGCATGATATTCTCATTTCAGCCACGCCGCCTGCAGTTTCTTCCTTGCAGAAAAATCTTTCCCAGTGTACTTCTTTAAAATGATGCAAAATAGGGGGACAGAAGATTTCGGTTTAGCGTTAACTTTAAACGGGCATAGGTACAGGCATGTGGGCATGTTTAGAGACAGTGTTTCTCTGGTCTAGGTAAATGCTGAAGCGCCTGGGTTCCCGTGCTTCACTACTGTATGGCCTCAAGATGTTGTGTAGACCCAGCGGGAAATCAATCGGTTGCAATTCTCTCATATTGTCATTGCGATGGGAAGATTCCTTATTCGCTAGGAAATGTTTTACCGTGGAAGACGGGTCACCACAGAGCTGTCTCTTTTGTGTTGAGACAAACTTTGCTGAATTTACCTGCCAGCAGTTGCGTGTCCTCCCTTTCTTTTAAGGCCGATGGAGACGCACGAGTGTACCGAGAACGGTGAATGGTGGCCGTTCATAAGCCAGGATCATCAGAAACCGCAGAGTAAATTTTAGGAACGTAGACGTAGGACAGCGGAGAAAACGTCACTCAGGGACTTCAGTGAACTCTCCTTACAATGCTGAGGCCTGACAAGCCTAGTGCTTGTGGGCAACCCGGCTCCTGCCCTAGGTAGTTTTGTTGAGCGTGCCTCCCTCAGGTGGTGCCTTTTGTCTCCCAGCAATATTGCTCCGTGAAATTCTGCCGATGATGGAAACTATTTGCCATGGGTTTTTCCTTTCACCTCATTGGCCTCATCTTTGAAGTACCAAACCTTTTCGACACGGGTGCTGCCTCCCTGAGCTTTCCTTTGTCTTGGCTCAATCGATGCAGATTCCTGTGCTGAATACGCCATGGACTAGCACAGGTGGGTTCTTGTCAATATACCGGGCAAACGCAGCAATTTCGATTGTCAAGACCCACCTGGCTTGATCAAGGTTCTTTATTCCAGTGAAAACGATTTTTATCCAAATTCTAGAGGAGCACCAGTGTGCCTCTGGGAGCTACACCCGGGCCTGCTGAACAGCGGCTCCGGAGTTTTCATTTTCTGACTAAAATTCAACACGGAATTTCATGGATCTAAGGAAACAGTGAATTGTGGACGTACCAGATTCTCACATCTTCATTCTCTAATGGAAGCTGAAGTTTCCCAGTCTGATCCGGCTGCCACTTCATTTCTGGCAACGACCATTCAATTGTGGACGTTTAGCCTTCTTCGGAATTCTCTTATACCGGCATGTTCCCGCGCCACATTAAGACCACTCGGTGGAGGTTTATGTGACTCAGGAAGCTCTTTATTTCAGGCGTCTAGAACAAAGGGAATTCACAGAGGTTGATGACCACTTATGAAAGTCCCGTTTCTCTATGATGCCCACTGAGGACACTTCTACATCTGAGTGCAAAGAGCTCGTGCAGCATGATATTCTCATTTCAGCCACACCGCCTGCAGTTTCTTCCTTGCAGAAAAATCTTTCCCAGTGTACTTCTTTAAAATGCTGCAAAATAGTGGGATAGAAGATTTCGGTTTAGCGTTAACTTTAAAAGGGCATAGATACAGGCATGTGGGCATGTTTAGAGACAGTGTTTCACTGGTCTAGGGTAAAGGGTGAAGCGCCTGGGTTCCCGTGCTTCACTACTGTATGGCCTCAAGATGATGTGTAGGCACAGCGGCAAATCCATCGGTGGCAATTCTCTCATATTGTCATTGTGATGGGAAGATTCCTTATTCGCTAGGAAATGTTTTACCGTGGAAGACGGGTCACCACAGAGCTGTCTCTTTTGTGTTGAGACAAACTTTGCTGAATTTACCTGCCAGCAGTTGCGTGTCCTCCCTTTCTTTTAAGGCCGATGGAGACGCACTGGTGTAAGGAGAACGGTGAATGGTGGCCGTTCATAAGCCAGGATCATCAGAAACCGCAGAGTAAATTTTAGGAACGTAGACGTAGGACAGCGGAGAAAACTTCACTCAGGGACTTCAGTGAACTCTCCTTACAATGCTGAGGCCTGACAAGCCTAATGCTTGTGGGCAACCCGGCTCCTGCCCTAGGAAGTTTTGTTGAGCGTGCCTCCCTCAGGTGGTGCCTTTTGTCTCCCAGCAATATTGCTCCGTGAAATTCTGCCGATGATGGAAACTATTTGCCATGGGTTTTTCCTTTCACCTCATTGGCCTCATCCTTGAAGTACCAATGCTTTTCGACACGGGTGCTGCCTCCCTGAGCTTTCCTTTGTCTTGGCTCAATCGATGCAGGTTCCTGTGCTGAATACGCAATGGACTAGCACAGGTGGGTTCTTGTCAGTATACCGGGCAAACGCAGCAATTTCGATTGTCAAGACCCACCTGGCTTGATCAAGGTTCTTTATTCCAGTGAAAACGATTTTTATCCAAATTCTGGAGGAGCACCAGTGTGCCTCTGGGAGCTACACCCGGGCCTGCTGAACAGCGGCTCCGGAGTTTTCATTTTCTGACTAAAATTCAACACGGAATTTCATGGATCTAAGGAAACCGTGAATTGTGGACGTACCAGATTCTCACATCTTCATTGTCTAATGGAAGCTGAAGTTTCCCAGTCTAATCCGGCTCCCACTTCATTTCTGGCAACGACCATTCAATTGTGGACGTTCAGCCTTCGGGATTCTCTTATACCGGCATGTTCCCGCGCCACATTAAGACCACTCGGTGGAGGTTTATGTGACTCAGGACAGCTCTTCATTTCAGGCGTCTAGAACAAAGGGAATTCAAAGAGGTTGATGATCACTTATGAAAGTCCCGTTTCTCTATGATGCCCACTGAGGACACTTCTACATCTGAGTGCAAAGAGCTCGTGCAGCATGATATTCTCATTTCAGCCACGCCGCGTGCAGTTTCTTCCTTGCAGAAAATTCTTTCCCAGTGTACTTCTTTAAAATGCTGCAAAATAGTGGGACAGAAGATTTCGGTTTAGCGTTAACTTTAAACGGGCATAGATACAGGAATGTGGGCATGTTTAGAGACAGTGTTTCACTGGTCTACGGTAAAGGGTGAAGCGCCTGGGTTTCCGTGCTTCACTACTGTATGGCCTCAAGATGATGTGTAGGCACAGCGGCAAATCCATCGGTGGCAATTCTCTCATATTGTCATTGCGATGGGAAGATTCCTTATTCGCTAGGAAATGTTTTACCGTGGAAGACGGGTCACCACAGAGCTGTCTCTTTTGTGTTGAGACAAACTTTGCTGAATTTACCTGCCAGCAGTTGCGTGTCCTCCCTTTCTTTTAAGGCCGATGGAGATGCACTGGTGTAAGGAGAACGGTGAATGGTGGCCGTTCATAAGCCAGGATCATCAGAAACCGCAGAGTAAATTTTAGGAACGTAGACGTAGGACAGCGGAGAAAACTTCACTCAGGGACTTCAGTGAACTCTCCTTACAATGCTGAGGCCTGACAAGCCTAGTGATTGTGGGCAACCCGGCTCCTGCCCTAGGTAGTTTTGTTGAGCGTGCCTCCCTCAGGTGGTGCCTTTTGTCTCCCAGCAATATTGCTCCGTGAAATTCTGCCGATGATGGAAACTATTTGCCATGGGTTTTTCCTTTCACCTCATTGGCCTCATCTTTGAAGTACCAATGCTTTTCGACACGGGTGCTGCCTCCCTGAGCTTTCCTTTGTCTTGGCTCAATCGATGCAGATTCCTGTGCTGAATACGCCATGGACTAGCACAGGTGGGTTCTTGTCAGTATACCGGGCAAACGCAGCAATTTCGATTGTCAAGAACCACCTGGCTTGATCAAGGTTCTTTATTCCAGTGAAAACGATTTTTATCCAAATTCTGGAGGAGCACCAGTGTGCCTCTGGGAGCTACACCCGGGCCTGCTGAACAGCGGCTCCGGAATTTTCATTTTCTGACTAAAATTCAACACGGAAATTCATGGATCTAAGGAAACCGTGAATTGTGGACGTACCAGATTCTCACATCTTCATTGTCTAATGGAAGCTGAAGTTTCCCAGTCTGATCCGGCTGCCACTTCATTTCTGGCAACGACCATTCAATTGTGGACGTTCAGCCTTCTTCGGGATTCTCTCATACCGGCATGTTCCCGCGCCACATTAAGACCACTCCGTGGAGGTTTATGTGACTCAGGACAACTCTTTATTTCAGGCGTCTAGAACAAAGGGAATTCACAGAGGTTGATGACCACTTATTAAAGTCCCGTTTCTCTATGATGCCCACTGAGGACACTTCTACATCTGAGGGCAAAGAGCTCGTGCAGCATGATATTCTCATTTCAGCCACGCCGCCTGCAGTTTCTTCCTTGCAGAAAAATCTTTCCCAGTGTACTTCTTTAAAATGCTGCAAAATAGTGGGACAGAAGATTTCGGTTTAGCGTTAACTTTAAACGGGCATAGGTACAGGCATGTGGGCATGTTTAGAGACAGTGTTTCTCTGGTCTAGGTAAATGCTGAAGCGCCTGGGTTCCCGTGCTTCACTACTGTATGGCCTCAAGATGATGTGTAGACCCAGCGGGAAATCAATCGGTTGCAATTCTCTCATATTGTCATTGCGATGGGAAGATTCCTTATTCGCTAGGAAATGTTTTACCGTGGAAGACGGGTCACCACAGAGCTGTCTCTTTTGTGTTGAGACAAACTTTGCTGAATTTACCTGCCAGCAGTTGCGTGTCCTCCCTTTCTTTTAAGGCCGATGGAGACGCACGAGTGTACGGAGAACGGTGAATGGTGGCCGTTCATAAGCCAGGATCATCAGAAACCGGAGAGTAAATTTTAGGAACGTAGACGTAGGACAGCGGAGAAAACGTCACTCAGGGACTTCAGTGAACTCTCCTTACAATGCTGAGGCCTGACAAGCCTAGTGCTTGTGGGCAACCCGGCTCCTGCCCTAGGTAGTTTTGTTGAGCGTGCCTCCCTCAGGTGGTGCCTTTTGTCTCCCAGCAATATTGCTCCGTGAAATTCTGCCGATGATGGAAACTATTTGCCATGGGTTTTTCCTTTCACCTCATTGGCCTCATCTTTGAAGTACCAATGCTTTTCGACACGGGTGCTGCCTCCCTGAGCTTTCCTTTGTCTTGGCTCAATCGATGCAGATTCCTGTGCTGAATACGCCATGGACTAGCACAGGTGGGTTCTTGTCAATATACCGGGCAAACGCAGCAATTTCGATTGTCAAGACCCACCTGGCTTGATCAAGGTTCTTTATTCCAGTGAAAACGATTTTTATCCAAATTCTAGAGGAGCACCAGTGTGCCTCTGGGAGCTACACCCGGGCCTGCTGAACAGCGGCTCCGGAGTTTTCATTTTCTGACTAAAATTCAACAGGGAATTTCATGGATCTAAGGAAACAGTGAATTGTGGACGTACCAGATTCTCACATCTTCATTCTCTAATGGAAGCTGAAGTTTCCCAGTCTGATCCGGCTGCCACTTCATTTCTGGCAACGACCATTCAATTGTGGACGTTTAGCCTTCTTCGGAATTCTCTTATACCGGCATGTTCCCGCGCCACATTAAGACCACTCGGTGGAGGTTTATGTGACTCAGGAAGCTCTTTATTTCAGGCGTCTAGAACAAAGGGAATTCACAGAGGTTGATGACCACTTATGAAAGTCCCGTTTCTCTATGATGCCCACTGAGGACACTTCTACATCTGAGTGCAAAGAGCTCGTGCAGCATGATATTCTCATTTCAGCCACGCCGCCTGCAGTTTCTTCCTTGCAGAAAAATCTTTCCCAGTGTACTTCTTTAAAATGCTGCAAAATAGTGGGATAGAAGATTTCGGTTTAGCGTTAACTTTAAACGGGCATAGATACAGGCATGTGGGCATGTTTAGAGACAGTGTTTCACTGGTCTAGGGTAAAGGGTGAAGCGCCTGGGTTCCCGTGCTTCACTACTCTATGGCCTCAAGATGATGTGTAGGCACAGCGGCAAATCCATCGGTGGCAATTCTCTCATATTGTCATTGTGATGGGAAGATTCCTTATTCGCTAGGAAATGTTTTACCGTGGAAGACGGGTCACCACAGAGCTGTCTCTTTTGTGTTGAGACAAACTTTGCTGAATTTACCTGCCAGCAGTTGCGTGTCCTCCCTTTCTTTTAAGGCCGATGGAGACGCACTGGTGTAAGGAGAACGGTGAATGGTGGCCGTTCATAAGCCAGGATCATCAGAAACCGCAGAGTAAATTTTAGGAACGTAGACGTAGGACAGCGGAGAAAACTTCACTCAGGGACTTCAGTGAACTCTCCTTACAATGCTGAGGCCTGACAAGCCTAATGCTTGTGGGCAACCCGGCTCCTGCCCTAGGAAGTTTTGTTGAGCGTGCCTCCCTCAGGTGGTGCCTTT
Source organism: Tenrec ecaudatus (assembly GCF_050624435.1). NCBI lineage: Eukaryota > Metazoa > Chordata > Mammalia > Afrosoricida > Tenrecidae > Tenrec > Tenrec ecaudatus. Next base: position 1,322,266 of record NW_027459457.1, read on the forward strand.
TGTCTCCCAGCAATATTGCTCCGTGAAATTCTGCCGATGATGGAAACTATTTGCCATGGGTTTTTCCTTTCACCTCATTGGCCTCATCTTTGAAGTACCAATGCTTTTCGACACGGGTGCTGCCTCCCTGAGCTTTCCTTTGTCTTGGCTCAATCGATGCAGATTCCTGTGCTGAATACGCCATGGACTAGCACAGGTTGGTTCTTGTCAGTATACCGGGCAAACGCAGCAATTTCGATTGTCAAGACCCACCTGGCTTGATCAAGGTTCTTTATTCCAGTGAAAACGATTTTTATCCAAATTCTGGAGGAGCACCAGTGTGCCTCTGGGAGCTACACCCGGGCCTGCTGAACAGCGGCTCCGGAGTTTTCATTTTCTGACTAAAATTCAACACGGAATTTCATGGATCTAAGGAAACCGTGAATTGTGGACGTACCAGATTCTCACATCTTCATTGTCTAATGGAAGCTGAAGTTTCCCAGTCTAATCCGGCTCCCACTTCATTTCTGGCAACGACCATTCAATTGTGGACGTTCAGCCTTCGGGATTCTCTTATACCGGCATGTTCCCGCGCCACATTAAGACCACTCGGTGGAGGTTTATGTGACTCAGGACAGCTCTTTATTTCAGGCGTCTAGAACAAAGGGAATTCAAAGAGGTTGATGATCATTTATGAAAGTCCCTTTTCTCTATGATGCCCACTGAGGACACTTCTACATCTGAGTGCAAAGAGCTCGTGCAGCTTGATATTCTCTTTTCAGCCACGTCGCCTGCAGTTTCTTCCTTGCAGAAAAATCTTTCCCAGTGTACTTCTTTAAAATGCTGCAAAATAGTGGGACAGAAGATTTCGGTTTAGCGTTAACTTTAAACGGGCATAGATACAGGCATGTGGGCATGTTTAGAGACAGTGTTTCACTGGTCTACGGTAAAGGGTGAAGCGCCTGGGTTCCCGTGCTTCACTACTGTATGACCTCAAGATGATGTGTAGGCACAGCGGGATATCCATCGGTGGCAAATCTCTCATATTGTCATTGCGATGGGAAGATTCCTTATTCGCTAGGAAATGTTTTACCGTGGAAGACGGGTCACCACAGAGCTGTCTCTTTTGTGTTGAGACAAACTTTGCTGAATTTACCTGCCAGCAGTTGCGTGTCCTCCCTTTCTTTTAAGGCCGATGGAGATGCACTGGTGTAAGGAGAACGGTGAATGGTGGCCGTTCATAAGCCAGGATCATCAGAAACCGGAGAGTAAATTTTAGGAACGTAGACGTAGGACAGCGGAGAAAACGTCACTCAGGGACTTCAGTGAACTCTCCTTACAATGCTGAGGCCTGACAAGCCTAGTGCTTGTGGGCAACCCGGCTCCTGCCCTAGGTAGTTTTGTTGAGCGTGCCTCCCTCAGGTGGTGCCTTTTGTCTCCCAGCAATATTGCTCCGTGAAATTCTGCCGATGATGGAAACTATTTGCCATGGGTTTTTCCTTTCACCTCATTGGCCTCATCTTTGAAGTACCAATGCTTTTCGACACGGGTGCTGCCTCCCTGAGCTTTCCTTTGTCTTGGCTCAATCGATGCAGATTCCTGTGCTGAATACGCCATGGACTAGCACAGGTGGGTTCTTGTCAATATACCGGGCAAACGCAGCAATTTCGATTGTCAAGACCCACCTGGCTTGATCAAGGTTCTTTATTCCAGTGAAAACGATTTTTATCCAAATTCTAGAGGAGCACCAGTGTGCCTCTGGGAGCTACACCCGGGCCTGCTGAACAGCGGCTCCGGAGTTTTCATTTTCTGACTAAAATTCAACAGGGAATTTCATGGATCTAAGGAAACAGTGAATTGTGGACGTACCAGATTCTCACATCTTCATTCTCTAATGGAAGCTGAAGTTTCCCAGTCTGATCCGGCTGCCACTTCATTTCTGGCAACGACCATTCAATTGTGGACGTTTAGCCTTCTTCGGAATTCTCTTATACCGGCATGTCCCGCGCCACATTAAGACCACTCGGTGGAGGTTTATGTGACTCAGGAAGCTCTTTATTTCAGGCGTCTAGAACAAAGGGAATTCACAGAGGTTGATGACCACTTATGAAAGTCCCGTTTCTCTATGATGCCCACTGAGGACACTTCTACATCTGAGTGCAAAGAGCTCGTGCAGCATGATATTCTCATTTCAGCCACGCCGCCTGCAGTTTCTTCCTTGCAGAAAAATCTTTCCCAGTGTACTTCTTTAAAATGCTGCAAAATAGTGGGATAGAAGATTTCGGTTTAGCGTTAACTTTAAACGGGCATAGATACAGGCATGTGGGCATGTTTAGAGACAGTGTTTCACTGGTCTAGGGTAAAGGGTGAAGCGCCTGGGTTCCCGTGCTTCACTACTCTATGGCCTCAAGATGATGTGTAGGCACAGCGGCAAATCCATCGGTGGCAATTCTCTCATATTGTCATTGTGATGGGAAGATTCCTTATTCGCTAGGAAATGTTTTACCGTGGAAGACGGGTCACCACAGAGCTGTCTCTTTTGTGTTGAGACAAACTTTGCTGAATTTACCTGCCAGCAGTTGCGTGTCCTCCCTTTCTTTTAAGGCCGATGGAGACGCACTGGTGTAAGGAGAACGGTGAATGGTGGCCGTTCATAAGCCAGGATCATCAGAAACCGCAGAGTAAATTTTAGGAACGTAGACGTAGGACAGCGGAGAAAACTTCACTCAGGGACTTCAGTGAACTCTCCTTACAATGCTGAGGCCTGACAAGCCTAATGCTTGTGGGCAACCTGGCTCCTGCCCTAGGAAGTTTTGTTGAGCGTGCCTCCCTCAGGTGGTGCCTTTTGTCTCCCAGCAATATTGCTCCGTGAAATTCTGCCGATGATGGAAACTATTTGCCATGGGTTTTTCCTTTCACCTCATTGGCCTCATCTTTGAAGTACCAATGCTTTTCGACACGGGTGCTGCCTCCCTGAGCTTTCCTTTGTCTTGGCTCAATCGATGCAGATTCCTGTGCTGAATACGCCATGGACTAGCACAGGTGGGTGCTTGTCAGTATACCGGGCACACGCAGCAATTTCGATTGTCAAGACCCACCTGGCTTGATCAAGGTTCTTTATTCCAGTGAAAACGATTTTTATCCAAATTCTGGAGGAGCACCAGTGTGCCTCTGGGAGCTACACCCGGGCCTGCTGAACAGCGGCTCCGGAGTTTTCATTTTCTGACTAAAATTCAACACGGAATTTCATGGATCTAAGGAAACCGTGAATTGTGGACGTACCAGATTCTCACATCTTCATTGTCTAATGGAAGCTGAAGTTTCCCAGTCTAATCCGGCTCCCACTTCATTTCTGGCAACGACCATTCAATTGTGGACGTTCAGCCTTCGGGATTCTCTTATACCGGCATGTTCCCGCGCCACATTAAGACCACTCGGTGGAGGTTTATGTGACTCAGGACAGCTCTTTATTTCAGGCGTCTAGAACAAAGGGAATTCAAAGAGGTTGATGATCATTTATGAAAGTCCCTTTTCTCTATGATGCCCACTGAGGACACTTCTACATCTGAGTGCAAAGAGCTCGTGCAGCTTGATATTCTCTTTTCAGCCACGTCGCCTGCAGTTTCTTCCTTGCAGAAAAATCTTTCCCAGTGTACTTCTTTAAAATGCTGCAAAATAGTGGGACAGAAGATTTCGGTTTAGCGTTAACTTTAAACGGGCATAGATACAGGCATGTGGGCATGTTTAGAGACAGTGTTTCACTGGTCTACGGTAAAGGGTGAAGCGCCTGGGTTCCCGTGCTTCACTACTCTATGGCCTCAAGATGATGTGTAGGCACAGCGGGATATCCATCGGTGGCAAATCTCTCATATTGTCATTGCGATGGGAAGATTCCTTATTCGCTAGGAAATGGTTTACCGTGGAAGACGGGTCACCACAGAGCTGTCTCTTTTGTGTTGAGACAAACTTTGCTGAATTTACCTGCCAGCAGTTGCGTGTCCTCCCTTTCTTTTAAGGCCGATGGAGATGCACTGGTGTAAGGAGAACGGTGAATGGTGGCCGTTCATAAGCCAGGATCATCAGAAACCGCAGAGTAAATTTTAGGAACGTAGACGTAGGACAGCGGAGAAAACTTCACTCAGGGACTTCAGTGAACTCTCCTTACAATGCTGAGGCCTGACAAGCCTAGTGATTGTGGGCAACCCGGCTCCTGCCCTAGGTAGTTTTGTTGAGCGTGCCTCCCTCAAGTGGTGCCTTTTGTCTCCCAGCAATATTGCTCCGTGAAATTCTGCCGATGATGGAAACTATTTCCATGGGTTTTTCCTTTCACCTCATTTGCCTCATCTTTGAAGTACCAATGCTTTTCGACACGGGTGCTGCCTCCCTGAGCTTTCCTTTGTCTTGGCTCAATCGATGCAGATTCCTGTGCTGAATACGCCATGGACTAGCACAGGTGGGTTCTTGTCAGTATACCGGGCAAACGCAGCAATTTCGATTGTCAAGACCCACCTGGCTTGATCAAGGTTCTTTATTCCAGTGAAAACGATTTTTATCCAAATTCTAGAGGAGCACCAGTGTGCCTCTGGGAGCTACACCCGGGCCTGCTGAACAGCGGCTCCGGAGTTTTCATTTTCTGACTAAAATTCAACACGGAATTTCATGGATCTAAGGAAACAGTGAATTGTGGACGTACCAGATTCTCACATCTTCATTCTCTAATGGAAGCTGAAGTTTCCCAGTCTGATCCGGCTCCCACTTCATTTCTGGCAACGACCATTCAATTGTGGATGTTCAGCCTTCTTCGGGATTCTCATATACCGGCATGTTCCCGCGCCACATTAAGACCACTCGGTGGAGGTTTATGTGACTCAGGACAGCTCTTTATTTCAGGCGTCTAGAACAAAGGGAATTCAAAGAGGTTGATGATCACTTATGAAAGTCCCGTTTCTCTATGATGCCCACTGAGGACACTTCTACATCTGAGGGCAAAGAGCTCGTGCAGCATGATATTCTCATTTCAGCCACGCCGCCTGCAGTTTCTTCCTTGCAGAAAAATATTTCCCAGTGTACTTCTTTAAAATGCTGCAAAATAGTGGGACAGAAGATTTCGGTTTAGCGTTAACTTTAAACGGGCATAGATACAGGCATGTGGGCATGTTTAGAGACAGTGTTTCACTGGTCTACGGTAAAGGGTGAAGCGCCTGGGTTCCCGTGCTTCACTACTGTATGGCCTCAAGATGATGTGTAGGCACAGCGGCAAATCCATCGGTGGCAATTCTCTCATATTGTCATTGCGATGGGAAGATTCCTTATTCGCTAGGAAATGTTTTACCGTGGAAGACGGGTCACCACAGAGCTGTCTCTTTTGTGTTTAGACAAACGTTGCTGAATTTATCTGGCAGCAGTTGCGTGTCCTCCCTTTCTTTTAAGGCCGATGGAGACGCACGAGTGTACCGAGAACGGTGAATGGTGGCCGTTCATAAGCCAGGATCATCAGAAACCGCAGAGTAAATTTTAGGAACGTAGACGTAGGACAGCGGAGAAAACGTCACTCAGGGACTTCAGTGAACTCTCCTTACAATGCTGAGGCCTGACAAGCCTAGTGCTTGTGGGCAACCCGGCTCCTGCCCTAGGTAGTTTTGTTGAGCGTGCCTCCCTCAGGTAGTGCCTTTTGTCTCCCAGCAATATTGCTCCGTGAAATTCTGCCGATGATGGAAACTATTTCCATGGGTTTTTCCTTTCACCTCATTTGCCTCATCTTTGAAGTACCAATGCTTTTCGACACGGGTGCTGCCTCCCTGAGCTTTCCTTTGTCTTGGCTCAATCGATGCAGATTCCTGTGCTGAATACGCCATGGACTAGCACAGGTGGGTTCTTGTCAGTATACCGGGCAAACGCAGCAATTTCGATTGTCAAGACCCACCTGGCTTGATCAAGGTTCTTTATTCCAGTGAAAACGATTTTTATCCAAATTCTAGAGGAGCACCAGTGTGCCTCTGGGAGCTACACCCGGGCCTGCTGAACAGCGGCTCCAGAGTTTTCATTTTCTGACTAAAATTCAACACGGAATTTCATGGATCTAAGGAAACAGTGAATTGTGGACTTACCAGATTCTCACATCTTCATTCTCTAATGGAAGCTGAAGTTTCCCAGTCTGATCCGGCTCCCACTTCATTTCTGGCAACGACCATTCAATTGTGGACGTTCAGCCTTCTTCGGGATTCTCATATACCGGCATGTTCCCGCGCCACATTAAGACCACTCGGTGGAGGTTTATGTGACTCAGGACAGCTCTTCATTTCAGGCGTCTAGAACAGAGGGAATTCAAAGAGGTTGATGATCACTTATGAAAGTCCCGTTTCTCTATGATGCCCACTGAGGACACTTCTACATCTGAGTGCAAAGAGCTCGTGCAGCATGATATTCTCATTTCAGCCACGCCGCGTGCAGTTTCTTCCTTGCAGAAAATTCTTTCCCAGTGTACTTCTTTAAAATGCTGCAAAATAGTGGGACAGAAGATTTCGGTTTAGCGTTAACTTTAAACGGGCATAGATACAGGAATGTGGGCATGTTTAGAGACAGTGTTTCACTGGTCTACGGTAAAGGGTGAAGCGCCTGGGTTCCCGTGCTTCACTACTGTATGGCCTCAAGATGATGTGTAGGCACAGCGGCAAATCCATCGGTGGCAATTCTCTCATATTGTCATTGCGATGGGAAGATTCCTTATTCGCTAGGAAATGTTTTACCGTGGAAGACGGGTCACCACAGAGCTGTCTCTTTTGTGTTGAGACAAACTTTGCTGAATTTACCTGCCAGCAGTTGTGTGTCCTCCCTTTCTTTTAAGGCCGATGGAGATGCACTGGTGTAAGGAGAACGGTGAATGGTGGCCGTTCATAAGCCAGGATCATCAGAAACCGCAGAGTAAATTTTAGGAACGTAGACGTAGGACAGCGGAGAAAACTTCACTCAGGGACTTCAGTGAACTCTCCTTACAATGCTGAGGCCTGACAAGCCTAGTGATTGTGGGCAACCCGGCTCCTGCCCTAGGTAGTTTTGTTGAGCGTGCCTCCCTCAGGTGGTGCCTTTTGTCTCCCAGCAATATTGCTCCGTGAAATTCTGCCGATGATGGAAACTATTTGCCATGGGTTTTTCCTTTCACCTCATTGGCCTCATCTTTCAAGTACCAATGCTTTTCGACACGGGTGCTGCCTCCCTGAGCTTTCCTTTGTCTTGGCTCAATCGATGCAGATTCCTGTGCTGAATACGCCATGGACTAGCACAGGTGGGTTCTTGTCAGTATACCGGGCAAACGCAGCAATTTCGATTGTCAAGAACCACCTGGCTTGATCAAGGTTCTTTATTCCAGTGAAAACGATTTTTATCCAAATTCTGGAGGAGCACCAGTGTGCCTCTGGGAGCTACACCCGGGCCTGCTGAACAGCGGCTCCGGAATTTTCATTTTCTGACTAAAATTCAACACGGAAATTCATGGATCTAAGGAAACCGTGAATTGTGGACGTACCAGATTCTCACATCTTCATTGTCTAATGGAAGCTGAAGTTTCCCAGTCTGATCCGGCTCCCACTTCATTTCTGGCAACGACCATTCAATTGTGGACGTTCAGCCTTCTTCGGGATTCTCATATACCGGCATGTTCCCGCGCCACATTAAGACCACTCCGTGGAGGTTTATGTGACTCAGGACAACTCTTTATTTCAGGCGTCTAGAACAAAGGGAATTCACAGAGGTTGATGACCACTTATTAAAGTCCCGTTTCTCTATGATGCCCACTGAGGACACTTCTACATCTGAGGGCAAAGAGCTCGTGCAGCATGATATTCTCATTTCAGCCACGCCGCCTGCAGTTTCTTCCTTGCAGAAAAATCTTTCCCAGTGTACTTCTTTAAAATGCTGCAAAATAGTGGGACAGAAGATTTCGGTTTAGCGTTAACTTTAAACGGGCATAGGTACAGGCATGTGGGCATGTTTAGAGACAGTGTTTCTCTGGTCTAGGTAAATGCTGAAGCGCCTGGGTTCCCGTGCTTCACTACTGTATGGCCTCAAGATGATGTGTAGACCCAGCGGGAAATCAATCGGTTGCAATTCTCTCATATTGTCATTGCGATGGGAAGATTCCTTATTCGCTAGGAAATGTTTTACCGTGGAAGACGGGTCACCACAGAGCTGTCTCTTTTGTGTTGAGACAAACTTTGCTGAATTTACCTGCCAGCAGTTGCGTGTCCTCCCTTTCTTTTAAGGCCGATGGAGACGCACGAGTGTACGGAGAACGGTGAATGGTGGCCGTTCATAAGCCAGGATCATCAGAAACCGGAGAGTAAATTTTAGGAACGTAGACGTAGGACAGCGGAGAAAACGTCACTCAGGGACTTCAGTGAACTCTCCTTACAATGCTGAGGCCTGACAAGCCTAGTGCTTGTGGGCAACCCGGCTCCTGCCCTAGGTAGTTTTGTTGAGCGTGCCTCCCTCAGGTGGTGCCTTTTGTCTCCCAGCAATATTGCTCCGTGAAATTCTGCCGATGATGGAAACTATTTGCCATGGGTTTTTCCTTTCACCTCATTGGCCTCATCTTTGAAGTACCAATGCTTTTCGACACGGGTGCTGCCTCCCTGAGCTTTCCTTTGTCTTGGCTCAATCGATGCAGATTCCTGTGCTGAATACGCCATGGACTAGCACAGGTGGGTTCTTGTCAATATACCGGGCAAACGCAGCAATTTAGATTGTCAAGACCCACCTGGCTTGATCAAGGTTCTTTATTCCAGTGAAAACGATTTTTATCCAAATTCTAGAGGAGCACCAGTGTGCCTCTGGGAGCTACACCCGGGCCTGCTGAACAGCGGCTCCGGAGTTTTCATTTTCTGACTAAAATTCAACACGGAATTTCATGGATCTAAGGAAACAGTGAATTGTGGACGTACCAGATTCTCACATCTTCATTCTCTAATGGAAGCTGAAGTTTCCCAGTCTGATCCGGCTGCCACTTCATTTCTGGCAACGACCATTCAATTGTGGACGTTTAGCCTTCTTCGGAATTCTCTTATACCGGCATGTTCCCGCGCCACATTAAGACCACTCGGTGGAGGTTTATGTGACTCAGGAAGCTCTTTATTTCAGGCGTCTAGAACAAAGGGAATTCACAGAGGTTGATGACCACTTATGAAAGTCCCGTTTCTCTATGATGCCCACTGAGGACACTTCTACATCTGAGTGCGAAGAGCTCGTGCAGCATGATATTCTCATTTCAGCCACGCCGCCTGCAGTTTCTTCCTTGCAGAAAAATCTTTCCCAGTGTACTTCTTTAAAATGCTGCAAAATAGTGGGATAGAAGATTTCGGTTTAGCGTTAACTTTAAACGGGCATAGATACAGGCATGTGGGCATGTTTAGAGACAGTGTTTCACTGGTCTAGGGTAAAGGGTGAAGCGCCTGGGTTCCCGTGCTTCACTACTCTATGGCCTCAAGATGATGTGTAGGCACAGCGGCAAATCCATCGGTGGCAATTCTCTCATATTGTCATTGTGATGGGAAGATTCCTTATTCGCTAGGAAATGTTTTACCGTGGAAGACGGGTCACCACAGAGCTGTCTCTTTTGTGTTGAGACAAACTTTGCTGAATTTACCTGCCAGCAGTTGCGTGTCCTCCCTTTCTTTTAAGGCCGATGGAGACGCACTGGTGTAAGGAGAACGGTGAATGGTGGCCGTTCATAAGCCAGGATCATCAGAAACCGCAGAGTAAATTTTAGGAACGTAGACGTAGGACAGCGGAGAAAACTTCACTCAGGGACTTCAGTGAACTCTCCTTACAATGCTGAGGCCTGACAAGCCTAATGCTTGTGGGCAACCCGGCTCCTGCCCTAGGAAGTTTTGTTGAGCGTGCCTCCCTCAGGTGGTGCCTTTTGTCTCCCAGCAATATTGCTCCGTGAAATTCTGCCGATGATGGAAACTATTTCCATGGGTTTTTCCTTTCACCTCATTGGCCTCATCTTTGAAGTACCAATGCTTTTCGACACGGGTGCTGCCTCCCTGAGCTTTCCTTTGTCTTGGCTCAATCGATGCAGATTCCTGTGCTGAATACGCCATGGACTAGCACAGGTTGGTTCTTGTCAGTATACCGGGCAAACGCAGCAATTTCGATTGTCAAGACCCACCTGGCTTGATCAAGGTTCTTTATTCCAGTGAAAACGATTTTTATCCAAATTCTGGAGGAGCACCAGTGTGCCTCTGGGAGCTACACCCGGGCCTGCTGAACAGCGGCTCCGGAGTTTTCATTTTCTGACTAAAATTCAACACGGAAATTCATGGATCTAAGGAAACCGTGAATTGTGGACGTACCAGATTCTCACATCTTCATTGTCTAATGGAAGCTGAAGTTTCCCAGTCTGATCCGGCTGCCACTTCATTTCTGGCAACGACCATTCAATTGTGGACGTTCAGCCTTCTTCGGGATTCTCTCATACCGGCATGTTCCCGCGCCACATTAAGACCACTCCGTGGAGGTTTATGTGACTCAGGACAACTCTTTATTTCAGGCGTCTAGAACAAAGGGAATTCACAGAGGTTGATGACCACTTATTAAAGTCCCGTTTCTCTATGATGCCCACTGAGGACACTTCTACATCTGAGGGCAAAGAGCTCGTGCAGCATGATATTCTCATTTCAGCCACGCCGCCTGCAGTTTCTTCCTTGCAGAAAAATCTTTCCCAGTGTACTTCTTTAAAATGCTGCAAAATAGTGGGACAGAAGATTTCGGTTTAGCGTTAACTTTAAACGGGCATAGGTACAGGCATGTGGGCATGTTTAGAGACAGTGTTTCTCTGGTCTAGGTAAATGCTGAAGCGCCTGGGTTCCCGTGCTTCACTACTGTATGGCCTCAAGATGATGTGTAGACCCAGCGGGAAATCAATCGGTTGCAATTCTCTCATATTGTCATTGCGATGGGAAGATTCCTTATTCGCTAGGAAATGTTTTACCGTGGAAGACGGGTCACCACAGAGCTGTCTCTTTTGTGTTGAGACAAACTTTGCTGAATTTACCTGCCAGCAGTTGCGTGTCCTCCCTTTCTTTTAAGGCCGATGGAGACGCACGAGTGTACGGAGAACGGTGAATGGTGGCCGTTCATAAGCCAGGATCATCAGAAACCGGAGAGTAAATTTTAGGAACGTAGACGTAGGACAGCGGAGAAAACGTCACTCAGGGACTTCAGTGAACTCTCCTTACAATGCTGAGGCCTGACAAGCCTAGTGCTTGTGGGCAACCCGGCTCCTGCCCTAGGTAGTTTTGTTGAGCGTGCCTCCCTCAGGTGGTGCCTTTTGTCTCCCAGCAATATTGCTCCGTGAAATTCTGCCGATGATGGAAACTATTTGCCATGGGTTTTTCCTTTCACCTCATTGGCCTCATCTTTGAAGTACCAATGCTTTTCGACACGGGTGCTGCCTCCCTGAGCTTTCCTTTGTCTTGGCTCAATCGATGCAGATTCCTGTGCTGAATACGCCATGGACTAGCACAGGTGGGTTCTTGTCAATATACCGGGCAAACGCAGCAATTTCGATTGTCAAGACCCACCTGGCTTGATCAAGGTTCTTTATTCCAGTGAAAACGATTTTTATCCAAATTCTAGAGGAGCACCAGTGTGCCTCTGGGAGCTACACCCGGGCCTGCTGAACAGCGGCTCCGGAGTTTTCATTTTCTGACTAAAATTCAACACGGAATTTCATGGATCTAAGGAAACAGTGAATTGTGGACGTACCAGATTCTCACATCTTCATTCTCTAATGGAAGCTGAAGTTTCCCAGTCTGATCCGGCTGCCACTTCATTTCTGGCAACGACCATTCAATTGTGGACGTTTAGCCTTCTTCGGAATTCTCTTATACCGGCATGTTCCCGCGCCACATTAAGAACACTCGGTGGAGGTTTATGTGACTCAGGAAGCTCTTTATTTCAGGCGTCTAGAACAAAGGGAATTCACAGAGGTTGATGACCACTTATGAAAGTCCCGTTTCTCTATGATGCCCACTGAGGACACTTCTACATCTGAGTGCAAAGAGCTCGTGCAGCATGATATTCTCATTTCAGCCACGCCGCCTGCAGTTTCTTCCTTGCAGAAAAATCTTTCCCAGTGTACTTCTTTAAAATGCTGCAAAATAGTGGGATAGAAGATTTCGGTTTAGCGTTAACTTTAAACGGGCATAGATACAGGCATGTGGGCATGTTTAGAGACAGTGTTTCACTGGTCTAGGGTAAAGGGTGAAGCGCCTGGGTTCCCGTGCTTCACTACTCTATGGCCTCAAGATGATGTGTAGGCACAGCGGCAAATCCATCGGTGGCAATTCTCTCATATTGTCATTGTGATGGGAAGATTCCTTATTCGCTAGGAAATGTTTTACCGTGGAAGACGGGTCACCACAGAGCTGTCTCTTTTGTGTTGAGACAAACTTTGCTGAATTTACCTGCCAGCAGTTGCGTGTCCTCCCTTTCTTTTAAGGCCGATGGAGACGCACTGGTGTAAGGAGAACGGTGAATGGTGGCCGTTCATAAGCCAGGATCATCAGAAACCGCAGAGTAAATTTTAGGAACGTAGACGTAGGACAGCGGAGAAAACTTCACTCAGGGACTTCAGTGAACTCTCCTTACAATGCTGAGGCCTGACAAGCCTAATGCTTGTGGGCAACCCGGCTCCTGCCCTAGGAAGTTTTGTTGAGCGTGCCTCCCTCAGGTGGTGCCTTTTGTCTCCCAGCAATATTGCTCCGTGAAATTCTGCCGATGATGGAAACTATTTGCCATGGGTTTTTCCTTTCACCTCATTGGCCTCATCTTTGAAGTACCAATGCTTTTCGACACGGGTGCTGCCTCCCTGAGCTTTCCTTTGTCTTGGCTCAATCGATGCAGATTCCTGTGCTGAATACGCCATGGACTAGCACAGGTTGGTTCTTGTCAGTATACCGGGCAAACGCAGCAATTTCGATTGTCAAGACCCACCTGGCTTGATCAAGGTTCTTTATTCCAGTGAAAACGATTTTTATCCAAATTCTGGAGGAGCACCAGTGTGCCTCTGGGAGCTACACCCGGGCCTGCTGAACAGCGGCTCCGGAGTTTTCATTTTCTGACTAAAATTCAACACGGAATTTCATGGATCTAAGGAAACCGTGAATTGTGGACGTACCAGATTCTCACATCTTCATTGTCTAATGGAAGCTGAAGTTTCCCAGTCTAATCCGGCTCCCACTTCATTTCTGGCAACGACCATTCAATTGTGGACGTTCAGCCTTCGGGATTCTCTTATACCGGCATGTTCCCGCGCCACATTAAGACCACTCGGTGGAGGTTTATGTGACTCAGGACAGCTCTTTATTTCAGGCGTCTAGAACAAAGGGAATTCAAAGAGGTTGATGATCATTTATGAAAGTCCCTTTTCTCTATGATGCCCACTGAGGACACTTCTACATCTGAGTGCAAAGAGCTCGTGCAGCTTGATATTCTCATTTCAGCCACGTCGCCTGCAGTTTCTTCCTTGCAGAAAAATCTTTCCCAGTGTACTTCTTTAAAATGCTGCAAAATAGTGGGACAGAAGATTTCGGTTTAGCGTTAACTTTAAACGGGCATAGATACAGGCATGTGGGCATGTTTAGAGACAGTGTTTCACTGGTCTACGGTAAAGGGTGAAGCGCCTGGGTTCCCGTGCTTCACTACTGTATGACCTCAAGATGATGTGTAGGCACAGCGGGATATCCATCGGTGGCAAATCTCTCATATTGTCATTGCGATGGGAAGATTCCTTATTCGCTAGGAAATGTTTTACCGTGGAAGACGGGTCACCACAGAGCTGTCTCTTTTGTGTTGAGATAAACTTTGCTGAATTTACCTGCCAGCAGTTGCGTGTCCTCCCTTTCTTTTAAGGCCAATGGAGACGCACGAGTGTAAGGAGAACGGTGAATGGTGGCCGTTCATAAGCCAGGATCATCAAAAACCGCAGAGTAAATTTTAGGAACGTAGACGTAGGACAGCGGAGAAAACTTCACTCAGGGACTTCAGTGAACTCTCCTTACAATGCTGAGGCCTGACAAGCCTAGTGATTGTGGGCAACCCGGCTCCTGCCCTAGGTAGTTTTGTTGAGCGTGCCTCCCTCAAGTGGTGCCTTTTGTCTCCCAGCAATATTGCTCCGTGAAATTCTGCCGATGATGGAAACTATTTCCATGGGTTTTTCCTTTCACCTCATTGGCCTCATCTTTGAAGTACCAATGCTTTTCGACACGGGTGCTGCCTCCCTGAGCTTTCCTTTGTCTTGGCTCAATCGATGCAGATTCCTGTGCTGAATACGCCATGGACTAGCACAGGTGGGTTCTTGTCAGTATACCGGGCAAACGCAGCAATTTCGATTGTCAAGACCCACCTGGCTTGATCAAGGTTCTTTATTCCAGTGAAAACGATTTTTATCCAAATTCTAGAGGAGCACCAGTGTGCCTCTGGGAGCTACACCCGGGCCTACTGAACAGCGGCTCCGGAGTTTTCATTTTCTGACTAAAATTCAACACGGAATTTCATGGATCTAAGGAAACAGTGAATTGTGGACGTACCAGATTCTCACATCTTCATTCTCTAATGGAAGCTGAAGTTTCCCAGTCTGATCCGGCTCCCACTTCATTTCTGGCAACGACCATTCAATTGTGGATGTTCAGCCTTCTTCGGGATTCTCATATACCGGCATGTTCCCGCGCCACATTAAGACCACTCGGTGGAGGTTTATGTGACTCAGGACAGCTCTTTATTTCAGGCGTCTAGAACAAAGGGAATTCAAAGAGGTTGATGATCACTTATGAAAGTCCCGTTTCTCTATGATGCCCACTGAGGACACTTCTACATCTGAGGGCAAAGAGCTCGTGCAGCATGATATTCTCATTTCAGCCACGCCGCCTGCAGTTTCTTCCTTGCAGAAAAATCTTTCCCAGTGTACTTCTTTAAAATGCTGCAAAATAGTGGGACAGAAGATTTCGGTTTAGCGTTAACTTTAAACGGGCATAGATACAGGCATGTGGGCATGTTTAGAGACAGTGTTTCACTGGTCTACGGTAAAGGGTGAAGCGCCTGGGTTCCCGTGCTTCACTACTGTATGGCCTCAAGATGATGTGTAGGCACAGCGGCAAATCCATCGGTGGCAATTCTCTCATATTGTCATTGCGATGGGAAGATTCCTTATTCGCTAGGAAATGTTTTACCGTGGAAGACGGGTCACCACAGAGCTGTCTCTTTTGTGTTTAGACAAACGTTGCTGAATTTATCTGGCAGCAGTTGCGTGTCCTCCCTTTCTTTTAAGGCCGATGGAGACGCACGAGTGTACCGAGAACGGTGAATGGTGGCCGTTCATAAGCCAGGATCATCAGAAACCGCAGAGTAAATTTTAGGAACGTAGACGTAGGACAGCGGAGAAAACGTCACTCAGGGACTTCAGTGAACTCTCCTTACAATGCTGAGGCCTGACAAGCCTAGTGCTTGTGGGCAACCCGGCTCCTGCCCTAGGTAGTTTTGTTGAGCGTGCCTCCCTCAGGTAGTGCCTTTTGTCTCCCAGCAATATTGCTCCGTGAAATTCTGCCGATGATGGAAACTATTTCCATGGGTTTTTCCTTTCACCTCATTTGCCTCATCTTTGAAGTACCAATGCTTTTCGACACGGGTGCTGCCTCCCTGAGCTTTCCTTTGTCTTGGCTCAATCGATGCAGATTCCTGTGCTGAATACGCCATGGACTAGCACAGGTGGGTTCTTGTCAGTATACCGGGCAAACGCAGCAATTTCGATTGTCAAGACCCACCTGGCTTGATCAAGGTTCTTTATTCCAGTGAAAACGATTTTTATCCAAATTCTAGAGGAGCACCAGTGTGCCTCTGGGAGCTACACCCGGGCCTGCTGAACAGCGGCTCCAGAGTTTTCATTTTCTGACTAAAATTCAACACGGAATTTCATGGATCTAAGGAAACAGTGAATTGTGGACTTACCAGATTCTCACATCTTCATTCTCTAATGGAAGCTGAAGTTTCCCAGTCTGATCCGGCTCCCACTTCATTTCTGGCAACGACCATTCAATTGTGGATGTTCAGCCTTCTTCGGGATTCTCATATACCGGCATGTTCCCGCGCCACATTAAGACCACTCGGTGGAGGTTTATGTGACTCAGGACAGCTCTTTATTTCAGGCGTCTAGAACAAAGGGAATTCAAAGAGGTTGATGATCACTTATGAAAGTCCCGTTTCTCTATGATGCCCACTGAGGACACTTCTACATCTGAGTGCAAAGAGCTCGTGCAGCATGATATTCTCATTTCAGCCACGCCGCGTGCAGTTTCTTCCTTGCAGAAAATTCTTTCCCAGTGTACTTCTTTAAAATGCTGCAAAATAGTGGGACAGAAGATTTCGGTTTAGCGTTAACTTTAAACGGGCATAGATACAGGCATGTGGGCATGTTTAGAGACAGTGTTTCACTGGTCTACGGTAAAGGGTGAAGCGCCTGGGTTCCCGTGCTTCACTACTGTATGGCCTCAAGATGATGTGTAGGCACAGCGGCAAATCCATCGGTGGCAATTCTCTCATATTGTCATTGCGATGGGAAGATTCCTTATTCGCTAGGAAATGTTTTACCGTGGAAGACGGGTCACCACAGAGCTGTCTCTTTTGTGTTGAGACAAACTTTGCTGAATTTACCTGCCAGCAGTTGCGTGTCCTCCCTTTCTTTTAAGGCCGATGGAGATGCACTGGTGTAAGGAGAACGGTGAATGGTGGCCGTTCATAAGCCAGGATCATCAGAAACCGCAGAGTAAATTTTAGGAACGTAGACGTAGGACAGCGGAGAAAACTTCACTCAGGGACTTCAGTGAACTCTCCTTACAATGCTGAGGCCTGACAAGCCTAGTGATTGTGGGCAACCCGGCTCCTGCCCTAGGTAGTTTTGTTGAGCGTGCCTCCCTCAAGTGGTGCCTTTTGTCTCCCAGCAATATTGCTCCGTGAAATTCTGCCGATGATGGAAACTATTTCCATGGGTTTTTCCTTTCACCTCATTTGCCTCATCTTTGAAGTACCAATGCTTTTCGACACGGGTGCTGCCTCCCTGAGCTTTCCTTTGTCTTGGCTCAATCGATGCAGATTCCTGTGCTGAATACGCCATGGACTAGCACAGGTGGGTTCTTGTCAGTATACCGGGCAAACGCAGCAATTTCGATTGTCAAGACCCACCTGGCTTGATCAAGGTTCTTTATTCCAGTGAAAACGATTTTTATCCAAATTCTAGAGGAGCACCAGTGTGCCTCTGGGAGCTACACCCGGGCCTGCTGAACAGCGGCTCCGGAGTTTTCATTTTCTGACTAAAATTCAACACGGAATTTCATGGATCTAAGGAAACAGTGAATTGTGGACGTACCAGATTCTCACATCTTCATTCTCTAATGGAAGCTGAAGTTTCCCAGTCTGATCCGGCTCCCACTTCATTTCTGGCAACGACCATTCAATTGTGGATGTTCAGCCTTCTTCGGGATTCTCATATACCGGCATGTTCCCGCGCCACATTAAGACCACTCGGTGGAGGTTTATGTGACTCAGGACAGCTCTTTATTTCAGGCGTCTAGAACAAAGGGAATTCAAAGAGGTTGATGATCACTTATGAAAGTCCCGTTTCTCTATGATGCCCACTGAGGACACTTCTACATCTGAGTGCAAAGAGCTCGTGCAGCATGATATTCTCATTTCAGCCACGCCGCATGCAGTTTCTTCCTTGCAGAAAATTCTTTCCCAGTGTACTTCTTTAAAATGCTGCAAAATAGTGGGACAGAAGATTTCGGTTTAGCGTTAACTTTAAACGGGCATAGATACAGGCATGTGGGCATGTTTAGAGACAGTGTTTCACTGGTCTACGGTAAAGGGTGAAGCGCCTGGGTTCCCGTGCTTCACTACTGTATGGCCTCAAGATGATGTGTAGGCACAGCGGCAAATCCATCGGTGGCAATTCTCTCATATTGTCATTGCGATGGGAAGATTCCTTATTCGCTAGGAAATGTTTTACCGTGGAAGACGGGTCACCACAGAGCTGTCTCTTTTGTGTTTAGACAAACGTTGCTGAATTTACCTGCCAGCAGTTGCGTGTCCTCCCTTTCTTTTAAGGCCGATGGAGACGCACGAGTGTACCGAGAACGGTGAATGGTGGCCGTTCATAAGCCAGGATCATCAGAAACCGCAGAGTAAATTTTAGGAACGTAGACGTAGGACAGCGGAGAAAACGTCACTCAGGGACTTCAGTGAACTCTCCTTACAATGCTGAGGCCTGACAAGCCTAGTGCTTGTGGGCAACCCGGCTCCTGCCCTAGGTAGTTTTGTTGAGCGTGCCTCCCTCAGGTGGTGCCTTTTGTCTCCCAGCAATATTGCTCCGTGAAATTCTGCCGATGATGGAAACTATTTGCCATGGGTTTTTCCTTTCACCTCATTGGCCTCATCTTTGAAGTACCAATGCTTTTCGACACGGGTGCTGCCTCCCTGAGCTTTCCTTTGTCTTGGCTCAATCGATGCAGATTCCTGTGCTGAATACGCCATGGACTAGCACAGGTGGGTTCTTGTCAGTATACCGGGCAAACGCAGCAATTTCGATTGTCAAGACCCACCTGGCTTGATCAAGGTTCTTTATTCCAGTGAAAACGAATTTTATCCAAATTCTAGAGGAGCACCAGTGTGCCTCTGGGAGCTACACCCGGGCCTGCTGAACAGCGGCTCCGGAGTTTTCATTTTCTGACTAAAATTCAACACGGAATTTCATGGATCTAAGGAAACCGTGAATTGTGGACGTACCAGATTCTCACATCTTCATTCTCTAATGGAAGCTGAAGTTTCCCAGTCTGATCCGGCTCCCACTTCATTTCTGGCAACGACCATTCAATTGTGGATGTTCAGCCTTCTTCGGGATTCTCATATACCGGCATGTTCCCGCGCCACATTAAGACCACTCGGTGGAGGTTTATGTGACTCAGTACAGCTCTTTATTTCAGGCGTCTAGAACAAAGGGAATTCAAAGAGGTTGATGATCACTTATGAAAGTCCCGTTTCTCTATGATGCCCACTGAGGACACTTCTACATCTGAGGGCAAAGAGCTCGTGCAGCATGATATTCTCATTTCAGCCACGCCGCCTGCAGTTTCTTCCTTGCAGAAAAATCTTTCCCAGTGTACGTCTTTAAAATGCTGCAAAATAGTGGGACAGAAGATTTCGGTTTAGCGTTAACTTTAAACGGGCATAGATACAGGCATGTGGGCATGTTTAGAGACAGTGTTTCACTGGTCTACGGTAAAGGGTGAAGCGCCTGGGTTCCCGTGCTTCACTACTGTATGACCTCAAGATGATGTGTAGGCACAGCGGCAAATCCATCGGTGGCAATTCTCTCATATTGTCATTGCGATGGGAAGATTCCTTATTCGCTAGGAAATGTTTTACCGTGGAAGACGGGTCACCACAGAGCTGTCTCTTTTGTGTTTAGACAAACGTTGCTGAATTTATCTGGCAGCAGTTGCGTGTCCTCCCTTTCTTTTAAGGCCGATGGAGACGCACGAGTGTACCGAGAACGGTGAATGGTGGCCGTTCATAAGCCAGGATCATCAGAAACCGCAGAGTAAATTTTAGGAACGTAGACGTAGGACAGCGGAGAAAACTTCACTCAGGGACTTCAGTGAACTCTCCTTACAATGCTGAGGCCTGACAAGCCTAGTGATTGTGGGCAACCCGGCTCCTGCCCTAGGTAGTTTTGTTGAGCGTGCCTCCCTCAAGTGGTGCCTTTTGTCTCCCAGCAATATTGCTCCGTGAAATTCTGCCGATGATGGAAACTATTTCCATGGGTTTTTCCTTTCACCTCATTTGCCTCATCTTTGAAGTACCAATGCTTTTCGACACGGGTGCTGCCTCCCTGAGCTTTCCTTTGTCTTGGCTCAATCGATGCAGATTCCTGTGCTGAATACGCCATGGACTAGCACAGGTGGGTTCTTGTCAGTATACCGGGCAAACGCAGCAATTTCGATTGTCAAGACCCACCTGGCTTGATCAAGGTTCTTTATTCCAGTGAAAACGATTTTTATCCAAATTCTAGAGGAGCACCAGTGTGCCTCTGGGAGCTACACCCGGGCCTGCTGAACAGCGGCTCCGGAGTTTTCATTTTCTGACTAAAATTCAACACGGAATTTCATGGATCTAAGGAAACAGTGAATTGTGGACGTACCAGATTCTCACATCTTCATTCTCTAATGGAAGCTGAAGTTTCCCAGTCTGATCCGGCTCCCACTTCATTTCTGGCAACGACCATTCAATTGTGGATGTTCAGCCTTCTTCGGGATTCTCATATACCGGCATGTTCCCGCGCCACATTAAGACCACTCCGTGGAGGTTTATGTGACTCAGGACAGCTCTTTATTTCAGGCGTCTAGAACAAAGGGAATTCAAAGAGGTTGATGATCACTTATGAAAGTCCCGTTTCTCTATGATGCCCACTGAGGACACTTCTACATCTGAGGGCAAAGAGCTCGTGCAGCATGATATTCTCATTTCAGCCACGCCGCCTGCAGTTTCTTCCTTGCAGAAAAATCTTTCCCAGTGTACTTCTTTAAAATGCTGCAAAATAGTGGGACAGAAGATTTCGGTTTAGCGTTAACTTTAAACGGGCATAGATACAGGCATGTGGGCATGTTTAGAGACAGTGTTTCACTGGTCTACGGTAAAGGGTGAAGCGCCTGGGTTCCCGTGCTTCACTACTGTATGGCCTCAAGATGATGTGTAGGCACAGCGGCAAATCCATCGGTGGCAATTCTCTCATATTGTCATTGCGATGGGAAGATTCCTTATTCGCTAGGAAATGTTTTACCGTGGAAGACGGGTCACCACAGAGCTGTCTCTTT
Source organism: Tenrec ecaudatus (assembly GCF_050624435.1). Classification (NCBI taxonomy): domain Eukaryota; kingdom Metazoa; phylum Chordata; class Mammalia; order Afrosoricida; family Tenrecidae; genus Tenrec; species Tenrec ecaudatus. The sequence goes on from NW_027459457.1 coordinate 1,343,163, forward strand.
TGTGTTGAGACAAACTTTGCTGAATTTACCTGCCAGCAGTTGCGTGTCCTCCCTTTCTTTTAAGGCCGATGGAGATGCACTGGTGTAAGGAGAACGGTGAATGGTGGCCGTTCATAAGCCAGGATCATCAGAAACCGCAGAGTAAATTTTAGGAACGTAGACGTAGGACAGCGGAGAAAACTTCACTCAGGGACTTCAGTGAACTCTCCTTACAATGCTGAGGCCTGACAAGCCTAGTGCTTGTGGGCAACCCGGCTCCTGCCCTAGGTAGTTTTGTTGAGCGTGCCTCCCTCAAGTGGTGCCTTTTGTCTCCCAGCAATATTGCTCCGTGAAATTCTGCCGATGATGGAAACTATTTCCATGGGTTTTTCCTTTCACCTCATTGGCCTCATCTTTGAAGTACCAATGCTTTTCGACACGGGTGCTGCCTCCCTGAGCTTTCCTTTGTCTTGGCTCAATCGATGCAGATTCCTGTGCTGAATACGCCATGGACTAGCACAGGTGGGTTCTTGTCAGTATACCGGGCAAACGCAGCAATTTCGATTGTCAAGACCCACCTGGCTTGATCAAGGTTCTTTATTCCAGTGAAAACGATTTTTATCCAAATTCTAGAGGAGCACCAGTGTGCCTCTGGGAGCTACACCCGGGCCTGCTGAACAGCGGCTCCGGAGTTTTCATTTTCTGACTAAAATTCAACACGGAATTTCATGGATCTAAGGAAACAGTGAATTGTGGACGTACCAGATTCTCACATCTTCATTCTCTAATGGAAGCTGAAGTTTCCCAGTCTGATCCGGCTCCCACTTCATTTCTGGCAACGACCATTCAATTGTGGATGTTCAGCCTTCTTCAGGATTCTCATATACCGGCATGTTCCCGCGCCACATTAAGACCACTCGGTGGAGGTTTATGTGACTCAGGACAGCTCTTTATTTCAGGCGTCTAGAACAAAGGGAATTCAAAGAGGTTGATGATCACTTATGAAAGTCCCGTTTCTCTATGATGCCCACTGAGGACACTTCTACATCTGAGTGCAAAGAGCTCGTGCAGCATGATATTCTCATTTCAGCCACGCCGCCTGCAGTTTCTTCCTTGCAGAAAAATCTTTCCCAGTGTACTTCTTTAAAATGCTGCAAAATAGTGGGACAGAAGATTTCGGTTTAGCGTTAACTTTAAACGGGCATAGATACAGGCATGTGGGCATGTTTAGAGACAGTGTTTCACTGGTCTACGGTAAAGGGTGAAGCGCCTGGGTTCCCGTGCTTCACTACTGTATGGCCTCAAGATGATGTGTAGGCACAGCGGCAAATCCATCGGTGGCAATTCTCTCATATTGTCATTGCGATGGGAAGATTCCTTATTCGCTAGGAAATGTTTTACCGTGGAAGACGGGTCACCACAGAGCTGTCTCTTTTGTGTTTAGACAAACGTTGCTGAATTTACCTGCCAGCAGTTGCGTGTCCTCCCTTTCTTTTAAGGCCGATGGAGACGCACGAGTGTACCGAGAACGGTGAATGGTGGCCGTTCATAAGCCAGGATCATCAGAAACCGCAGAGTAAATTTTAGGAACGTAGACGTAGGACAGCGGAGAAAACGTCACTCAGGGACTTCAGTGAACTCTCCTTACAATGCTGAGGCCTGACAAGCCTAGTGCTTGTGGGCAACCCGGCTCCTGCCCTAGGTAGTTTTGTTGAGCGTGCCTCCCTCAGGTAGTGCCTTTTGTCTCCCAGCAATATTGCTCCGTGAAATTCTGCCGATGATGGAAACTATTTCCATGGGTTTTTCCTTTCACCTCATTTGCCTCATCTTTGAAGTACCAATGCTTTTCGACACGGGTGCTGCCTCCCTGAGCTTTCCTTTGTCTTGGCTCAATCGATGCAGATTCCTGTGCTGAATACGCCATGGACTAGCACAGGTGGGTTCTTGTCAGTATACCGGGCAAACGCAGCAATTTCGATTGTCAAGACCCACCTGGCTTGATCAAGGTTCTTTATTCCAGTGAAAAGGATTTTTATCCAAATTCTAGAGGAGCACCAGTGTGCCTCTGGGAGCTACACCCGGGCCTGCTGAACAGCGGCTCCGGAGTTTTCATTTTCTGACTAAAATTCAACACGGAATTTCATGGATCTAAGGAAACAGTGAATTGTGGACTTACCAGATTCTCACATCTTCATTCTCTAATGGAAGCTGAAGTTTCCCAGTCTGATCCGGCTCCCACTTCATTTCTGGCAACGACCATTCAATTGTGGATGTTCAGCCTTCTTCGGGATTCTCATATACCGGCATGTTCCCACGCCACATTAAGACCACTCGGTGGAGGTTTATGTGACTCAGGACAGCTCTTTATTTCAGGCGTCTAGAACAAAGGGAATTCAAAGAGGTTGATGATCACTTATGAAAGTCCAGTTTCTCTATGATGACCACTGAGGACACTTCTACATCTGAGTGCAAAGAGCTCGTGCAGCATGATATTCTCATTTCAGCCACGCCGCGTGCAGTTTCTTCCTTGCAGAAAATTCTTTCCCAGTGTACTTCTTTAAAATGCTGCAAAATAGTGGGACAGAAGATTTCGGTTTAGCGTTAACTTTAAACGGGCATAGATACAGGCATGTGGGCATGTTTAGAGACACTGTTTCACTGGTCTACGGTAAAGGGTGAAGCGCCTGGGTTCCCGTGCTTCACTACTGTATGGCCTCAAGATGATGTGTAGGCACAGCGGCAAATCCATCGGTGGCAATTCTCTCATATTGTCATTGCGATGGGAAGATTCCTTATTCGCTAGGAAATGTTTTACCGTGGAAGACGGGTCACCACAGAGCTGTCTCTTTTGTGTTTAGACAAACGTTGCTGAATTTACCTGCCAGCAGTTGCGTGTCCTCCCTTTCTTTTAAGGCCGATGGAGACGCACGAGTGTACCGAGAACGGTGAATGGTGGCCGTTCATAAGCCAGGATCATCAGAAACCGCAGAGTAAATTTTAGGAACGTAGACGTAGGACAGCGGAGAAAACGTCACTCAGGGACTTCAGTGAACTCTCCTTACAATGCTGAGGCCTGACAAGCCTAGTGCTTGTGGGCAACCCGGCTCCTGCCCTAGGTAGTTTTGTTGAGCGTGCCTCCCTCAGGTGGTGCCTTTTGTCTCCCAGCAATATTGCTCCGTGAAATTCTGCCGATGATGGAAACTATTTGCCATGGGTTTTTCCTTTCACCTCATTGGCCTCATCTTTGAAGTACCAATGCTTTTCGACACGGGTGCTGCCTCCCTGAGCTTTCCTTTGTCTTGGCTCAATCGATGCAGATTCCTGTGCTGAATACGCCATGGACTAGCACAGGTGGGTTCTTGTCAGTATACCGGGCAAACGCAGCAATTTCGATTGTCAAGACCCACCTGGCTTGATCAAGGTTCTTTATTCCAGTGAAAACGATTTTTATCCAAATTCTAGAGGAGCACCAGTGTGCCTCTGGGAGCTACACCCGGGCCTGCTGAACAGCGGCTCCGGAGTTTTCATTTTCTGACTAAAATTCAACACGGAATTTCATGGATCTAAGGAAACCGTGAATTGTGGACGTACCAGATTCTCACATCTTCATTCTCTAATGGAAGCTGAAGTTTCCCAGTCTGATCCGGCTCCCACTTCATTTCTGGCAACGACCATTCAATTGTGGATGTTCAGCCTTCTTCGGGATTCTCTTATACCGGCATGTTCCCGCGCCACATTAAGACCACTCGGTGGAGGTTTATGTGACTCAGGACAGCTCTTTATTTCAGGCGTCTAGAACAAAGGGAATTCAAAGAGGTTGATGATCACTTATGAAAGTCCCGTTTCTCTATGATGCCCACTGAGGACACTTCTACATCTGAGGGCAAAGAGCTCGTGCAGCATGATATTCTCATTTCAGCCACGCCGCCTGCAGTTTCTTCCTTGCAGAAAAATCTTTCCCAGTGTACGTCTTTAAAATGCTGCAAAATAGTGGGACAGAAGATTTCGGTTTAGCGTTAACTTTAAACGGGCATAGATACAGGCATGTGGGCATGTTTAGAGACAGTGTTTCACTGGTCTACGGTAAAGGGTGAAGCGCCTGGGTTCCCGTGCTTCACTACTGTATGACCTCAAGATGATGTGTAGGCACAGCGGGATATCCTTCGGTGGCAAATCTCTCATATTGTCATTGCGATGGGAAGATTCCTTATTCGCTAGGAAATGTTTTACCGTGGAAGACGGGTCACCACAGAGCTGTCTCTTTTGTGTTGAGACAAACTTTGCTGAATTTACCTGCCAGCAGTTGCGTGTCCTCCCTTTCTTTTAAGGCCGATGGAGATGCACTGGTGTAAGGAGAACGGTGAATGGTGGCCGTTCATAAGCCAGGATCATCAGAAACCGCAGAGTAAATTTTAGGAACGTAGACGTAGGACAGCGGAGAAAACTTCACTCAGGGACTTCAGTGAACTCTCCTTACAATGCTGAGGCCTGACAAGCCTAGTGATTGTGGGCAACCCGGCTCCTGCCCTAGGTAGTTTTGTTGAGCGTGCCTCCCTCAGGTAGTGCCTTTTGTCTCCCAGCAATATTGCTCCGTGAAATTCTGCCGATGATGGAAACTATTTCCATGGGTTTTTCCTTTCACCTCATTGGCCTCATCTTTGAAGTACCAATGCTTTTCGACACGGGTGCTGCCTCCCTGAGCTTTCCTTTGTCTTGGCTCAATCGATGCAGATTCCTGTGCTGAATACGCCATGGACTAGCACAGGTGGGTTCTTGTCAGTATACCGGGCAAACGCAGCAATTTCGATTGTCAAGACCCACCTGGCTTGATCAAGGTTCTTTATTCCAGTGAAAACGATTTTTATCCAAATTCTAGAGGAGCACCAGTGTGCCTCTGGGAGCTACACCCGGGCCTGCTGAACAGCGGCTCCGGAGTTTTCATTTTCTGACTAAAATTCAACACGGAATTTCATGGATCTAAGGAAACAGTGAATTGTGGACTTACCAGATTCTCACATCTTCATTCTCTAATGGAAGCTGAAGTTTCCCAGTCTGATCCGGCTCCCACTTCATTTCTGGCAACGACCATTCAATTGTGGATGTTCAGCCTTCTTCGGGATTCTCATATACCGGCATGTTCCCGCGCCACATTAAGACCACTCGGTGGAGGTTTATGTGACTCAGGACAGCTCTTTATTTCAGGCGTCTAGAACAAAGGGAATTCAAAGAGGTTGATGATCACTTATGAAAGTCCCGTTTCTCTATGATGCCCACTGAGGACACTTCTACATCTGAGTGCAAAGAGCTCGTGCAGCATGATATTCTCATTTCAGCCACGCCGCGTGCAGTTTCTTCCTTGCAGAAAATTCTTTCCCAGTGTACTTCTTTAAAATGCTGCAAAATAGTGGGACAGAAGATTTCGGTTTAGCGTTAACTTTAAACGGGCATAGATACAGGCATGTGGGCATGTTTAGAGACAGTGTTTCACTGGTCTACGGTAAAGGGTGAAGCGCCTGGGTTCCCGTGCTTCACTACTGTATGGCCTCAAGATGATGTGTAGGCACAGCGGCAAATCCATCGGTGGCAATTCTCTCATATTGTCATTGCGATGGGAAGATTCCTTATTCGCTAGGAAATGTTTTACCGTGGAAGACGGGTCACCACAGAGCTGTCTCTTTTGTGTTGAGACAAACTTTGCTGAAATTACCTGCCAGCAGTTGCGTGTCCTCCCTTTCTTTTAAGGCCGATGGAGATGCACTGGTGTAAGGAGAACGGTGAATGGTGGCCGTTCATAAGCCAGGATCATCAGAAACCGCAGAGTAAATTTTAGGAACGTAGACGTAGGACAGCGGAGAAAACGTCACTCAGGGACTTCAGTGAACTCTCCTTACAAGCTGAGGCCTGACAAGCCTAGTGCTTGTGGGCAACCCGGCTCCTGCCCTAGGTAGTTTTGTTGAGCGTGCCTCCCTCAGGTGGTGCCTTTTGTCTCCCAGCAATATTGCTCTGTGAAATTCTGCCAATGATGGAAACTATTTGCCATGGCTTTTTCCTTTCACCTCATTGGCCTCATCTTTGAAGTACCAATGCTTTTCGACACGGGTGCTGCCTCCCTGAGCTTTCCTTTGTCTTGGCTCAATCGATGCAGATTCCTGTGCTGAATACGCCATGGACTAGCACAGGTGGGTTCTTGTCAGTATACCGGGCAAACGCAGCAATTTCGATTGTCAAGACCCACCTGGCTTGATCAAGGTTCTTTATTCCAGTGAAAACGATTTTTATCCAAATTCTAGAGGAGCACCAGTGTGCCTCTGGGAGCTACACCCGGGCCTGCTGAACAGCGGCTCCGGAGTTTTCATTTTCTGACTAAAATTCAACACGGAATTTCATGGATCTAAGGAAACAGTGAATTGTGGACGTACCAGATTCTCACATCTTCATTCTCTAATGGAAGCTGAAGTTTCCCAGTCTGATCCGGCTCCCACTTCATTTCTGGCAACGACCATTCAATTGTGGATGTTCAGCCTTCTTCGGGATTCTCATATACCGGCATGTTCCCGCGCCACATTAAGACCACTCGGTGGAGGTTTATGTGACTCAGGACAGCTCTTTATTTCAGGCGTCTAGAACAAAGGGAATTCAAAGAGGTTGATGATCACTTATGAAAGTCCCGTTTCTCTATGATGCCCACTGAGGACACTTCTACATCTGAGGGCAAAGAGCTCGTGCAGCATGATATTCTCATTTCAGCCACGCCGCCTGCAGTTTCTTCCTTGCAGAAAAATCTTTCCCAGTGTACTTCTTTAAAATGCTGCAAAATAGTGGGACAGAAGATTTCGGTTTAGCGTTAACTTTAAACGGGCATAGATACAGGCATGTGGGCATGTTTAGAGACAGTGTTTCACTGGTCTACGGTAAAGGGTGAAGCGCCTGGGTTCCCGTGCTTCACTACTGTATGGCCTCAAGATGATGTGTAGGCACAGCGGCAAATCCATCGGTGGCAATTCTCTCATATTGTCATTGCGATGGGAAGATTCCTTATTCGCTAGGAAATGTTTTACCGTGGAAGACGGGTCACCAAAGAGCTGTCCCTTTTGTGTTGAGACAAACTTTGCTGAAATTACCTGCCAGCAGTTGCGTGTCCTCCCTTTCTTTTAAGGCCGATGGAGATGCACTGGTGTAAGGAGAACGGTGAATGGTGGCCGTTCATAAGCCAGGATCATCAGAAACCGCAGAGTAAATTTTAGGAACGTAGACGTAGGACAGCGGAGAAAACTTCACTCAGGGACTTCAGTGAACTCTCCTTACAATGCTGAGGCCTGACAAGCCTAGTGATTGTGGGCAACCCGGCTCCTGCCCTAGGTAGTTTTGTTGAGCGTGCCTCCCTCAAGTGGTGCCTTTTGTCTCCCAGCAATATTGCTCCGTGAAATTCTGCCGATGATGGAAACTATTTCCATGGGTTTTTCCTTTCACCTCATTTGCCTCATCTTTGAAGTACCAATGCTTTTCGACACGGGTGCTGCCTCCCTGAGCTTTCCTTTGTCTTGGCTCAATCGATGCAGATTCCTGTGCTGAATACGCCATGGACTAGCACAGGTGGGTTCTTGTCAGTATACCGGGCAAACGCAGCAATTTCGATTGTCAAGACCCACCTGGCTTGATCAAGGTTCTTTATTCCAGTGAAAACGATTTTTATCCAAATTCTAGAGGAGCACCAGTGTGCCTCTGGGAGCTACACCCGGGCCTGCTGAACAGCGGCTCCGGAGTTTTCATTTTCTGACTAAAATTCAACACGGAATTTCATGGATCTAAGGAAACAGTGAATTGTGGACGTACCAGATTCTCACATCTTCATTCTCTAATGGAAGCTGAAGTTTCCCAGTCTGATCCGGCTCCCACTTCATTTCTGGCAACGACCATTCAATTGTGGATGTTCAGCCTTCTTCGGGATTCTCATATACCGGCATGTTCCCGCGCCACATTAAGACCACTCGGTGGAGGTTTATGTGACTCAGGACAGCTCTTTATTTCAGGCGTCTAGAACAAAGGGAATTCAAAGAGGTTGATGATCACTTATGAAAGTCCCGTTTCTCTATGATGCCCACTGAGGACACTTCTACATCTGAGGGCAAAGAGCTCGTGCAGCATGATATTCTCATTTCAGCCACGCCGCCTGCAGTTTCTTCCTTGCAGAAAAATCTTTCCCAGTGTACTTCTTTAAAATGCTGCAAAATAGTGGGACAGAAGATTTCGGTTTAGCGTTAACTTTAAACGGGCATAGATACAGGCATGTGGGCATGTTTAGAGACAGTGTTTCACTGGTCTACGGTAAAGGGTGAAGCGCCTGGGTTCCCGTGCTTCACTACTGTATGGCCTCAAGATGATGTGTAGGCACAGCGGCAAATCCATCGGTGGCAATTCTCTCATATTGTCATTGCGATGGGAAGATTCCTTATTCGCTAGGAAATGTTTTACCGTGGAAGACGGGTCACCACAGAGCTGTCTCTTTTGTGTTTAGACAAACGTTGCTGAATTTACCTGGCAGCAGTTGCGTGTCCTCCCTTTCTTTTAAGGCCGATGGAGACGCACGAGTGTACCGAGAACGGTGAATGGTGGCCGTTCATAAGCCAGGATCATCAGAAACCGCAGAGTAAATTTTAGGAACGTAGACGTAGGACAGCGGAGAAAACGTCACTCAGGGACTTCAGTGAACTCTCCTTACAATGCTGAGGCCTGACAAGCCTAGTGCTTGTGGGCAACCCGGCTCCTGCCCTAGGTAGTTTTGTTGAGCGTGCCTCCCTCAGGTAGTGCCTTTTGTCTCCCAGCAATATTGCTCCGTGAAATTCTGCCGATGATGGAAACTATTTCCATGGGTTTTTCCTTTCACCTCATTTGCCTCATCTTTGAAGTACCAATGCTTTTCGACACGGGTGCTGCCTCCCTGAGCTTTCCTTTGTCTTGGCTCAATCGATGCAGATTCCTGTGCTGAATACGCCATGGACTAGCACAGGTGGGTTCTTGTCAGTATACCGGGCAAACGCAGCAATTTCGATTGTCAAGACCCACCTGGCTTGATCAAGGTTCTTTATTCCAGTGAAAACGATTTTTATCCAAATTCTAGAGGAGCACCAGTGTGCCTCTGGGAGCTACACCCGGGCCTGCTGAACAGCGGCTCCGGAGTTTTCATTTTCTGACTAAAATTCAACACGGAATTTCATGGATCTAAGGAAACAGTGAATTGTGGACGTACCAGATTCTCACATCTTCATTCTCTAATGGAAGCTGAAGTTTCCCAGTCTGATCCGGCTCCCACTTCATTTCTGGCAACGACCATTCAATTGTGGATGTTCAGCCTTCTTCGGGATTCTCATATACCGGCATGTTCCCGCGCCACATTAAGACCACTCGGTGGAGGTTTATGTGACTCAGGACAGCTCTTTATTTCAGGCGTCTAGAACAAAGGGAATTCAAAGAGGTTGATGATCACTTATGAAAGTCCCGTTTCTCTATGATGCCCACTGAGGACACTTCTACATCTGAGTGCAAAGAGCTCGTGCAGCATGATATTCTCATTTCAGCCACGCCGCGTGCAGTTTCTTCCTTGCAGAAAATTCTTTCCCAGTGTACTTCTTTAAAATGCTGCAAAATAGTGGGACAGAAGATTTCGGTTTAGCGTTAACTTTAAACGGGCATAGATACAGGCATGTGGGCATGTTTAGAGACAGTGTTTCACTGGTCTACGGTAAAGGGTGAAGCGCCTGGGTTCCCGTGCTTCACTACTGTATGGCCTCAAGATGATGTGTAGGCACAGCGGCAAATCCATCGGTGGCAATTCTCTCATATTGTCATTGCGATGGGAAGATTCCTTATTCGCTAGGAAATGTTTTACCGTGGAAGACGGGTCACCACAGAGCTGTCTCTTTTGTGTTTAGACAAACGTTGCTGAATTTACCTGCCAGCAGTTGCGTGTCCTCCCTTTCTTTTAAGGCCGATGGAGACGCACGAGTGTACCGAGAACGGTGAATGGTGGCCGTTCATAAGCCAGGATCATCAGAAACCGCAGAGTAAATTTTAGGAACGTAGACGTAGGACAGCGGAGAAAACGTCACTCAGGGACTTCAGTGAACTCTCCTTACAATGCTGAGGCCTGACAAGCCTAGTGCTTGTGGGCAACCCGGCTCCTGCCCTAGGTAGTTTTGTTGAGCGTGCCTCCCTCAGGTGGTGCCTTTTGTCTCCCAGCAATATTGCTCCGTGAAATTCTGCCGATGATGGAAACTATTTCCATGGGTTTTTCCTTTCACCTCATTTGCCTCATCTTTGAAGTACCAATGCTTTTCGACACGGGTGCTGCCTCCCTGAGCTTTCCTTTGTCTTGGCTCAATCGATGCAGATTCCTGTGCTGAATACGCCATGGACTAGCTCAGGTGGGTTCTTGTCAGTATACCGGGCAAACGCAGCAATTTCGATTGTCAAGACCCACCTGGCTTGATCAAGGTTCTTTATTCCAGTGAAAACGATTTTTATCCAAATTCTAGAGGAGCACCAGTGTGCCTCTGGGAGCTACACCCGGGCCTGCTGAACAGCGGCTCCGGAGTTTTCATTTTCTGACTAAAATTCAACACGGAATTTCATGGATCTAAGGAAACAGTGAATTGTGGACGTACCAGATTCTCACATCTTCATTCTCTAATGGAAGCTGAAGTTTCCCAGTCTGATCCGGCTGCCACTTCATTTCTGGCAACGACTATTCAATTGTGGACGTTCAGCCTTCTTCGGGATTCTCTTATACCGGCATGTTCCCGCGCCACATTAAGACCACTCGGTGGAGGTTTATGTGACTCAGGACAACTCTTTATTTCAGGCGTCTAGAACAAAGGGAATTCAAAGAGGTTGATGATCACTTATGAAAGTCCCGTTTCTCTATGATGCCCACTGAGGACACTTCTACATCTGAGTGCAAAGAGCTCGTGCAGCATGATATTCTCATTTCAGCCACGCCGCCTGCAGTTTCTTCCTTGCAGAAAAATCTTTCCCAGTGTACTTCTTTAAAATGCTGCAAAATAGTGGGACAGAAGATTTCGGTTTAGCGTTAACTTTAAACGGGCATAGATACAGGCATGTGGGCATGTTTAGAGACAGTGTTTCTCTGGTCTAGGGTAAAGGCTGAAGCGCCTGGGTTCCCGTGCTTCACTACTGTATGGCCTCAAGATGATGTGTAGGCACAGCGGCAAATCCATCGGTGGCAATTCTCTCATATTGTCATTGCGATGGGAAGATTCCTTATTCGCTAGGAAATGTTTTACCGTGGAAGACGGGTCACCACAGAGCTGTCTCTTTTGTGTTGAGACAAACTTTGCTGAATTTACCTGCCCCCAGTTGCGTGTCCTCCCTTTCTTTTAAGGCCGATGGAGACGCACTGGTGTAAGGAGAACGGTGAATGGTGGCCGTTCATAAGCCAGGATCATCAGAAACCGCAGAGTAAATTTTAGGAACGTAGACGTAGGACAGCGGAGAAAACTTCACTCAGGGACTTCAGTGAACTCTCCTTACAATGCTGAGGCCTGACAAGCCTAGTGCTTGTGGGCAACCCGGCTCCTGCCCTAGGTAGTTTTGTTGAGCGTGCCTCCCTCAGGTGGTGCCTTTTGTCTCCCAGCAATATTGCTCCGTGAAATTCTGCCGATGATGGAAACTATTTGCCATGGGTTTTTCCTTTGACCTCATTGGCCTCATCCTTGAAGTACCAATGCTTTTCGACACGGGTGCTGCCTCCCTGAGCTTTCCTTTGTCTTGGCTCAATCGATGCAGGTTCCTGTGCTGAATACGCAATGGACTAGCACAGGTGGGTGCTTGTCAGTATACCGGGCAAACGCAGCAATTTCGATTGTCAAGACCCACCTGGCTTGATCAAGGTTCTTTATTCCAGTGAAAACGATTTTTATCCAAATTCTGGAGGAGCACCAGTGTGCCTCTGGGAGCTACACCCGGGCCTGCTGAACAGCGGCTCCGGAGTTTTCATTTTCTGACTAAAATTCAACACGGAATTTCATGGATCTAAGGAAACCGTGAATTGTGGACGTACCAGATTCTCACATCTTCATTGTCTAATGGAAGCTGAAGTTTCCCAGTCTGATCCGGCTGCCACTTCATTTCTGGCAACGACCATTCAATTGTGGACGTTCAGCCTTCTTCGGGATTCTCTCATACCGGCATGTTCCCGCGCCACATTAAGACCACTCGGTGGAGGTTTATGTGACTCAGGACAACTCTTTATTTCAGGCGTCTAGAACAAAGGGAATACACAGAGGTTGATGACCACTTATTAAAGTCCCGTTTCTCTATGATGCCCACTGAGGACACTTCTACATCTGAGGGCAAAGAGCTCGTGCAGCATGATATTCTCATTTCAGCCACGCCGCGTGCAGTTTCTTCCTTGCAGAAAAATCTTTCCCAGTGTACTTCTTTAAAATGCTGCAAAATAGTGGGACAGAAGATTTCGGTTTAGCGTTAACTTTAAACGGGCATAGGTACAGGCATGTGGGCATGTTTAGAGACAGTGTTTCTCTGGTCTAGGTAAATGCTGAAGCGCCTGGGTTCCCGTGCTTCACTACTGTATGGCCTCAAGATGATGTGTAGACACAGCGGGAAATCAATCGGTTGCAATTCTCTCATATTGTCATTGCGATGGGAAGATTCCTTATTCGCTAGGAAATGTTTTACCGTGGAAGACGGGTCACCACAGAGCTGTCTCTTTTGTGTTGAGACAAACTTTGCTGAATTTACCTGCCAGCAGTTGCGTGTCCTCCCTTTCTTTTAAGGCCGATGGAGATGCACGAGTGTACGGAGAACGGTGAATGGTGGCCGTTCATAATCCAGGATCATCAGAAACCGGAGAGTAAATTTTAGGAACGTAGACGTAGGACAGCGGAGAAAACTTCATTCAGGGACTTCAGTGAACTCTCCTTACAATGCTGAGGCCTGACAAGCCTAATGCTTGTGGGCAACCCGGCTCCTGCCCTAGGAAGTTTTGTTGAGCGTGCCTCCCTCAGGTGGTGCCTTTTGTCTCCCAGCAATATTGCTCCGTGAAATTCTGCCGATGATGGAAACTATTTGCCATGGGTTTTTCCTTTCACCTCATTGGCCTCATCTTTGAAGTACCAATGCTTTTCGACACGGGTGCTGCCTCCCTGAGCTTTCCTTTGTCTTGGCTCAATCGATGCAGATTCCTGTGCTGAATACGCCATGGACTAGCACAGGTGGGTTCTTGTCAGTATACCGGGCAAACGCAGCAATTTCGATTGTCAAGACCCACCTGGCTTGATCAAGGTTCTTTATTCCAGTGAAAACGATTTTTATCCAAATTCTAGAGGAGCACCAGTGTGCCTCTGGGAGCTACACCCGGGCCTGCTGAACAGCGGCTCCGGAGTTTTCATTTTCTGACTAAAATTCAACACGGAATTTCATGGATCTAAGGAAACAGTGAATTGTGGACGTACCAGATTCTCACATCTTCATTCTCTAATGGAAGCTGAAGTTTCCCAGTCTGATCCGGCTCCCACTTCATTTCTGGCAACGACCATTCAATTGTGGATGTTCAGCCTTCTTCGGGATTCTCTTATACCGGCATGTTCCCGCGCCACATTAAGACCACTCGGTGGAGGTTTATGTGACTCAGGACAGCTCTTTATTTCAGGCGTCTAGAACAAAGGGAATTCAAAGAGGTTGATGATCACTTATGAAAGTCCCGTTTCTCTATGATGCCCACAGAGGACACTTCTACATCTGAGGGCAAAGAGCTCGTGCAGCATGATATTCTCATTTCAGCCACGCCGCGTGCAGTTTCTTCCTTGCAGAAAAATCTTTCCCAGTGTACTTCTTTAAAATGCTGCAAAATAGTGGGACAGAAGATTTCGGTTTAGCGTTAACTTTAAACGGGCATAGATACAGGCATGTGGGCATGTTTAGAGACAGTGTTTCACTGGTCTACGGTATATGGTGAAGCGCCTGGGTTCCCGTGCTTCACTACTGTATGACCTCAAGATGATGTGTAGGCACAGCGGGATATCCATCGGTGGCAATTCTCTCATATTGTCATTGCGATGGGAAGATTCCTTATTCGCTAGGAAATGTTTTACCGTGGAAGAAGGGTCACCACAGAGCTGTCTCTTTTGTGTTGAGACAAACTTTGCTGAATTTACCTGGCAGCAGTTGCGTGTCCTCCCTTTCTTTTAAGGCCGATGGAGATGCACTGGTGTAAGGAGAACGGTGAATGGTGGCCGTTCATAAGCCAGGATCATCAGAAACCGCAGAGTAAATTTTAGGAACGTAGACGTAGGACAGCGGAGAAAACTTCACTCAGGGACTTCAGTGAACTCTCCTTACAATGCTGAGGCCTGACAAGCCTAGTGCTTGTGGGCAACCCGGCTCCTGCCCTAGGTAGTTTTGTTGAGCGTGCCTCCCTCAAGTGGTGCCTTTTGTCTCCCAGCAATATTGCTCCGTGAAATTCTGCCGATGATGGAAACTATTTCCATGGGTTTTTCCTTTCACCTCATTGGCCTCATCTTTGAAGTACCAATGCTTTTCGACACGGGTGCTGCCTCCCTGAGCTTTCCTTTGTCTTGGCTCAATCGATGCAGATTCCTGTGCTGAATACGCCATGGACTAGCACAGGTGGGTTCTTGTCAGTATACCGGGCAAACGCAGCAATTTCGATTGTCAAGACCCACCTGGCTTGATCAAGGTTCTTTATTCCAGTGAAAACGATTTTTATCCAAATTCTAGAGGAGCACCAGTGTGCCTCTGGGAGCTACACCCGGGCCTGCTGAACAGCGGCTCCGGAGTTTTCATTTTCTGACTAAAATTCAACACGGAATTTCATGGATCTAAGGAAACAGTGAATTGTGGACGTACCAGATTCTCACATCTTCATTCTCTAATGGAAGCTGAAGTTTCCCAGTCTGATCCGGCTCCCACTTCATTTCTGGCAACGACCATTCAATTGTGGATGTTCAGCCTTCTTCGGGATTCTCATATACCGGCATGTTCCCGCGCCACATTAAGACCACTCGGTGGAGGTTTATGTGACTCAGGACAGCTCTTTATTTCAGGCGTCTAGAACAAAGGGAATTCCAAGAGGTTGATGATCACTTATGAAAGTCCCGTTTCTCTATGATGCCCACTGAGGACACTTCTACATCTGAGGGCAAAGAGCTCGTGCAGCATGATATTCTCATTTCAGCCACGCCGCCTGCAGTTTCTTCCTTGCAGAAAAATCTTTCCCAGTGTACTTCTTTAAAATGCTGCAAAATAGTGGGACAGAAGATTTCGGTTTAGCGTTAACTTTAAACGGGCATAGATACAGGCATGTGGGCATGTTTAGAGACAGTGTTTCACTGGTCTACGGTATATGGTGAAGCGCCTGGGTTCCCGTGCTTCACTACTGTATGACCTCAAGATGATGTGTAGGCACAGCGGGATATCCATCGGTGGCAATTCTCTCATATTGTCATTGCGATGGGAAGATTCCTTATTCGCTAGGAAATGTTTTACCGTGGAAGAAGGGTCACCACAGAGCTGTCTCTTTTGTGTTGAGACAAACTTTGCTGAATTTACCTGCCCCCAGTTGCGTGTCCTCCCTTTCTTTTAAGGCCGATGGAGATGCACTGGTGTAAGGAGAACGGTGAATGGTGGCCGTTCATAAGCCAGGATCATCAGAAACCGCAGAGTAAATTTTAGGAACGTAGACGTAGGACAGCGGAGAAAACTTCACTCAGGGACTTCAGTGAACTCTCCTTACAATGCTGAGGCCTGACAAGCCTAGTGCTTGTGGGCAACCCGGCTCCTGCCCTAGGTAGTTTTGTTGAGCGTGCCTCCCTCAAGTGGTGCCTTTTGTCTCCCAGCAATATTGCTCCGTGAAATTCTGCCGATGATGGAAACTATTTCCATGGGTTTTTCCTTTCACCTCATTGGCCTCATCTTTGAAGTACCAATGCTTTTCGACACGGGTGCTGCCTCCCTGAGCTTTCCTTTGTCTTGGCTCAATCGATGCAGATTCCTGTGCTGAATACGCCATGGACTAGCACAGGTGGGTTCTTGTCAGTATACCGGGCAAACGCAGCAATTTCGATTGTCAAGACCCACCTGGCTTGATCAAGGTTCTTTATTCCAGTGAAAACGATTTTTATCCAAATTCTAGAGGAGCACCAGTGTGCCTCTGGGAGCTACACCCGGGCCTGCTGAACAGCGGCTCCGGAGTTTTCATTTTCTGACTAAAATTCAACACGGAATTTCATGGATCTAAGGAAACAGTGAATTGTGGACGTACCAGATTCTCACATCTTCATTCTCTAATGGAAGCTGAAGTTTCCCAGTCTGATCCGGCTCCCACTTCATTTCTGGCAACGACCATTCAATTGTGGATGTTCAGCCTTCTTCGGGATTCTCATATACCGGCATGTTCCCGCGCCACATTAAGACCACTCGGTGGAGGTTTATGTGACTCAGGACAGCTCTTTATTTCAGGCGTCTAGAACAAAGGGAATTCCAAGAGGTTGATGATCACTTATGAAAGTCCCGTTTCTCTATGATGCCCACTGAGGACATTTCTACATCTGAGGGCAAAGAGCTCGTGCAGCATGATATTCTCATTTCAGCCACGCCGCCTGCAGTTTCTTCCTTGCAGAAAAATCTTTCCCAGTGTACTTCTTTAAAATGCTGCAAAATAGTGGGACAGAAGATTTCGGTTTAGCGTTAACTTTAAACGGGCATAGATACAGGCATGTGGGCATGTTTAGAGACAGTGTTTCACTGGTCTACGGTAAAGGGTGAAGCGCCTGGGTTCCCGTGCTTCACTACTGTATGGCCTCAAGATGATGTGTAGGCACAGCGGCAAATCCATCGGTGGCAATTCTCTCATATTGTCATTGCGATGGGAAGATTCCTTATTCGCTAGGAAATGTTTTACCGTGGAAGACGGGTCACCACAGAGCTGTCTCTTTTCTGTTTAGACAAACGTTGCTGAATTTACCTGGCAGCAGTTGCGTGTCCTCCCTTTCTTTTAAGGCCGATGGAGACGCACGAGTGTACCGAGAACGGTGAATGGTGGCCGTTCATAAGCCAGGATCATCAGAAACCGCAGAGTAAATTTTAGGAACGTAGACGTAGGACAGCGGAGAAAACGTCACTCAGGGACTTCAGTGAACTCTCCTTACAATGCTGAGGCCTGACAAGCCTAGTGCTTGTGGGCAACCCGGCTCCTGCCCTAGGTAGTTTTGTTGAGCGTGCCTCCCTCAGGTAGTGCCTTTTGTCTCCCAGCAATATTGCTCCGTGAAATTCTGCCGATGATGGAAACTATTTCCATGGGTTTTTCCTTTCACCTCATTTGCCTCATCTTTGAAGTACCAATGCTTTTCGACACGGGTGCTGCCTCCCTGAGCTTTCCTTTGTCTTGGCTCAATCGATGCAGATTCCTGTGCTGAATACGCCATGGACTAGCACAGGTGGGTTCTTGTCAGTATACCGGGCAAACGCAGCAATTTCGATTGTCAAGACCCACCTGGCTTGATCAAGGTTCTTTATTCCAGTGAAAACGATTTTTATCCAAATTCTAGATGAGCACCAGTCTGCCTCTGGGAGCTACACCCGGGCCTGCTGAACAGCGGCTCCGGAGTTTTCATTTTCTGACTAAAATTCAACACGGAATTTCATGGATCTAAGGAAACAGTGAATTGTGGACGTACCAGATTCTCACATCTTCATTCTCTAATGGAAGCTGAAGTTTCCCAGTCTGATCCGGCTCCCACTTCATTTCTGGCAACGACCATTCAATTGTGGATGTTCAGCCTTCTTCGGGATTCTCATACCGGCATGTTCCCGCGCCACATTAAGACCACTCGGTGGAGGTTTATGTGACTCAGGACAGCTCTTTATTTCAGGCGTCTAGAACAAAGGGAATTCAAAGAGGTTGATGATCACTTATGAAAGTCCCGTTTCTCTATGATGCCCACTGAGGACATTTCTACATCTGAGGGCAAAGAGCTCGTGCAGCATGATATTCTCATTTCAGCCACGCCGCCTGCAGTTTCTTCCTTGCAGAAAAATCTTTCCCAGTGTACTTCTTTAAAATGCTGCAAAATAGTGGGACAGAAGATTTCGGTTTAGCGTTAACTTTAAACGGGCATAGATACAGGCATGTAGGCATGTTTAGAGACAGTGTTTCACTGGTCTACGGTAAAGGGTGAAGCGCCTGGGTTCCCGTGCTTCACTACTGTATGGCCTCAAGATGATGTGTAGGCACAGCGGCAAATCCATCGGTGGCAATTCTCTCATATTGTCATTGCGATGGGAAGATTCCTTATTCGCTAGGAAATGTTTTACCGTGGAAGACGGGTCACCACAGAGCTGTCTCTTTTCTGTTTAGACAAACGTTGCTGAATTTACCTGGCAGCAGTTGCGTGTCCTCCCTTTCTTTTAAGGCCGATGGAGACGCACGAGTGTACCGAGAACGGTGAATGGTGGCCGTTCATAAGCCAGGATCATCAGAAACCGCAGAGTAAATTTTAGGAACGTAGACGTAGGACAGCGGAGAAAACGTCACTCAGGGACTTCAGTGAACTCTCCTTACAATGCTGAGGCCTGACAAGCCTAGTGCTTGTGGGCAACCCGGCTCCTGCCCTAGGTAGTTTTGTTGAGCGTGCCTCCCTCAGGTAGTGCCTTTTGTCTCCCAGCAATATTGCTCCGTGAAATTCTGCCGATGATGGAAACTATTTCCATGGGTTTTTCCTTTCACCTCATTTGCCTCATCTTTGAAGTACCAATGCTTTTCGACACGGGTGCTGCCTCCCTGAGCTTTCCTTTGTCTTGGCTCAATCGATGCAGATTCCTGTGCTGAATACGCCATGGACTAGCACAGGTGGGTTCTTGTCAGTATACCGGGCAAACGCAGCAATTTCGATTGTCAAGACCCACCTGGCTTGATCAAGGTTCTTTATTCCAGTGAAAACGATTTTTATCCAAATTCTAGAGGAGCACCAGTGTGCCTCTGGGAGCTACACCCGGGCCTGCTGAACAGCGGCTCCGGAGTTTTCATTTTCTGACTAAAATTCAACACGGAATTTCATGGATCTAAGGAAACAGTGAATTGTGGACGTACCAGATTCTCACATCTTCATTCTCTAATGGAAGCTGAAGTTTCCCAGTCTGATCCGGCTCCCACTTCATTTCTGGCAACGACCATTCAATTGTGGATGTTCAGCCTTCTTCGGGATTCTCATATACCGGCATGTTCCCGCACCACATTAAGACCACTCGGTGGAGGTTTATGTGACTCAGGACAGCTCTTTATTTCAGGCGTCTAGAACAAAGGGAATTCAAAGAGGTTGATGATCACTTATGAAAGTCCCGTTTCTCTATGATGCCCACTGAGGACACTTCTACATCTGAGTGCAAAGAGCTCGTGCAGCATGATATTCTCATTTCAGCCACGCCGCGTGCAGTTTCTTCCTTGCAGAAAAATCTTTCCCAGTGTACTTCTTTAAAATGCTGCAAAATAGTGGGACAGAAGATTTCGGTTTAGCGTTAACTTTAAACGGGCATAGATACAGGCATGTGGGCATGTTTAGAGACAGTGTTTCACTGGTCTACGGTAAAGGGTGAAGCGCCTGGGTTCCCGTGCTTCACTACTGTATGGCCTCAAGATGATGTGTAGGCACAGCGGCAAATCCATCGGTGGCAATTCTCTCATATTGTCATTGCGATGGGAAGATTCCTTATTCGCTAGGAAATGTTTTACCGTGGAAGACGGGTCACCACAGAGCTGTCTCTTTTGTGTTTAGACAAACGTTGCTGAATTTACCTGCCAGCAGTTGCGTGTCCTCCCTTTCTTTTAAGGCCGATGGAGACGCACGAGTGTACCGAGAACGGTGAATGGTGGCCGTTCATAAGCCAGGATCATCAGAAACCGCAGAGTAAATTATAGGAACGTAGACGTAGGACAGCGGAGAAAACGTCACTCAGGGACTTCAGTGAACTCTCCTTACAATGCTGAGGCCTGACAAGCCTAGTGCTTGTGGGCAACCCGGCTCCTGCCCTAGGTAGTTTTGTTGAGCGTGCCTCCCTCAGGTGGTGCCTTTTGTCTCCCAGCAATATTGCTCCGTGAAATTCTGCCGATGATGGAAACTATTTCCATGGGTTTTTCCTTTCACCTCATTGGCCTCATCTTTGAAGTACCAATGCTTTTCGACACGGGTGCTGCCTCCCTGAGCTTTCCTTTGTCTTGGCTCAATCGATGCAGATTCCTGTGCTGAATACGCCATGGACTAGCACAGGTGGGTTCTTGTCAGTATACCGGGCAAACGCAGCAATTTCGATTGTCAAGACCCACCTGGCTTGATCAAGGTTCTTTATTCCAGTGAAAACGATTTTTATCCAAATTCTAGAGGAGCACCAGTGTGCCTCTGGGAGCTACACCCGGGCCTGCTGAACAGCGGCTCCGGAGTTTTCATTTTCTGACTAAAATTCAACACGGAATTTCATGGATCTAAGGAAACAGTGAATTGTGGACGTACCAGATTCTCACATCTTCATTCTCTAATGGAAGCTGAAGTTTCCCAGTCTGATCCGGCTGCCACTTCATTTCTGGCAACGACTATTCAATTGTGGACGTTCAGCCTTCTTCGGTATTCTCTTATACCGGCATGTTCCCGCGCCACATTAAGACCACTCGGTGGAGGTTTATGTGACTCAGGACAGCTCTTTATTTCAGGCGTCTAGAACAAAGGGAATTCACAGAGGTTGATGACTACTTATGAAAGTCCCGTTTCTCTATGATGCCCACTGAGGACACTTCTACATCTGAGTGCAAAGAGCTCGTGCAGCATGATATTCTCATTTCAGCCACGCCGCCTGCAGTTTCTTCCTTGCAGAAAAATCTTTCCCAGTGTACTTCTTTAAAATGCTGCAAAATAGTGGGATAGAAGATTTCGGTTTAGCGTTAACTTTAAACGGGCATAGATACAGGCATGTGGGCATGTTTAGAGACAGTGTTTCACTGGTCTAGGGTAAAGGCTGAAGCGCCTGGGTTCCCGTGCTTCACTACTCTATGGCCTCAAGATGATGTGTAGGCACAGCGGCAAATCCATCGGTGGCAATTCTCTCATATTGTCATTGTGATGGGAAGATTCCTTATTCACTAGGAAATGTTTTACCGTGGAAGACGGTTCACCACAGAGCTGTCTCTTTTGTGTTGAGACAAACTTTGCTGAATTTACCTGCCAGCAGTTGCGTGTCCTCCCTTTCTTTTAAGGCCGATTGAGACGCACTGGTGTAAGGAGAACGGTGAATGGTGGCCGTTCATAAGCCAGGATCATCAGAAACCGCAGAGTAAATTTTAGGAACGTAGACGTAGGACAGCGGAGAAAACTTCACTCAGGGACTTCAGTGAACTCTCCTTACAATGCTGAGGCCTGACAAGCCTAGTGCTTGTGGGCAACCCGGCTCCTGCCCTAGGTAGTTTTGTTGAGCGTGCCTCCCTCAGGTGGTGCCTTTTTTCTCCCAGCAATATTGCTCCGTGAAATTCTGCCGATGATGGAAACTATTTGCCATGGGTTTTTCCTTTCACCTCATTGGCCTCATCTTTGAAGTACCAATGCTTTTCGACACGGGTGCTGCCTCCCTGAGCTTTCCTTTGTCTTGGCTCAATCGATGCAGATTCCTGTGCTGAATACGCCATGGACTAGCACAGGTGGGTTCTTGTCAGTATACCGGGCAAACGCAGCAATTTCGATTGTCAAGACCCACCTGGCTTGATCAAGGTTCTTTATTCCAGTGAAAACGATTTTTATCCAAATTCTAGAGGAGCACCAGTGTGCCTCTGGGAGCTACACCCGGGCCTGCTGAACAGCGGCTCCGGAGTTTTCATTTTCTGACTAAAATTCAACACGGAATTTCATGGATCTAAGGAAACCGTGAATTGTGGACGTACCAGATTCTCACATCTTCATTGTCTAATGGAAGCTGAAGTTTCCCAGTCTGATCCGGCTGCCACTTCATTTCTGGCAATGACCATTGAATTGTGGACGTTCAGCCTTCTTCGGGATTCTCTTATACCGGCATGTTCCCGCGCCACATTAAGACCACTCGGTGGAGGTTTATGTGACTCAGGACAACTCTTTATTTCAGGCGTCTAGAACAAAGGGAATTCAAAGAGGTTGATGATCACTTATGAAAGTCCCGTTTCTCTATGATGCCCACTGAGGACACTTCTACATCTGAGTGCAAAGAGCTCGTGCAGCATGATATTCTCATTTCAGCCACGCCGCCTGCAGTTTCTTCCTTGCAGAAAAATCTTTCCCAGTGTACTTCTTTAAAATGCTGCAAAATAGTGGGACAGAAGATTTCGGTTTAGCGTTAACTTTAAACGGGCATAGATACAGGCATGTGGGCATGTTTAGAGACAGTGTTTCTCTGGTCTAGGGTAAAGGCTGAAGCGCCTGGGTTCCCGTGCTTCACTACTGTATGGCCTCAAGATGATGTGTAGGCACAGCGGCAAATCCATCGGTGGCAATTCTCTCATATTGTCATTGCGATGGGAAGATTCCTTATTCGCTAGGAAATGTTTTACCGTGGAAGACGGGTCACCACAGAGCTGTCTCTTTTGTGTTGAGACAAACTTTGCTGAATTTACCTGCCCCCAGTTGCGTGTCCTCCCTTTCTTTTAAGGCCGATGGAGACGCACTGGTGTAAGGAGAACGGTGAATGGTGGCCGTTCATAAGCCAGGATCATCAGAAACCGCAGAGTAAATTTTAGGAACGTAGACGTAGGACAGCGGAGAAAACTTCACTCAGGGACTTCAGTGAACTCTCCTTACAATGCTGAGGCCTGACAAGCCTAGTGCTTGTGGGCAACCCGGCTCCTGCCCTAGGTAGTTTTGTTGAGCGTGCCTCCCTCAGGTGGTGCCTTTTGTCTCCCAGCAATATTGCTCCGTGAAATTTTGCCGATGATGGAAACTATTTGCCATGGGTTTTTCCTTTCACCTCATTGGCCTCATCTTTGAAGTACCAATGCTTTTCGACACGGGTGCTGCCTCCCTGAGCTTTCCTTTGTCTTGGCTCAATCGATGCAGATTCCTGTGCTGAATACGCCATGGACTAGCACAGGTGGGTTCTTGTCAGTATACCGGGCAAACGCAGCAATTTCGATTGTCAAGACCCACCTGGCTTGATCAAGGTTCTTTATTCCAGTGAAAACGATTTTTATCCAAATTCTAGAGGAGCACCAGTGTGCCTCTGGGAGCTACACCCGGGCCTGCTGAACAGCGGCTCCGGAGTTTTCATTTTCTGACTAAAATTCAACACGGAATTTCATGGATCTAAGGAAACCGTGAATTGTGGACGTACCAGATTCTCACATCTTCATTCTCTAATGGAAGCTGAAGTTTCCCAGTCTGATCCGGCTCCCACTTCATTTCTGGCAACGACCATTCAATTGTGGATGTTCAGCCTTCTTCGGGATTCTCTTATACAGGCATGTTCCCGCGCCACATTAAGACCACTCGGTGGAGGTTTATGTGACTCAGGACAGCTCTTTATTTCAGGCGTCTAGAACAAAGGGAATTCAAAGAGGTTGATGATCACTTATGAAAGTCCCGTTTCTCTATGATGCCCACTGAGGACACTTCTACATCTGAGGGCAAAGAGCTCGTGCAGCATGATATTCTCATTTCAGCCACGCCGCCTGCAGTTTCTTCCTTGCAGAAAAATCTTTCCCAGTGTACGTCTTTAAAATGCTGCAAAATAGTGGGACAGAAGATTTCGGTTTAGCGTTAACTTTAAACGGGCATAGATACAGGCATGTGGGCATGTTTAGAGACAGTGTTTCACTGGTCTACGGTAAAGGGTGAAGCGCCTGGGTTCCCGTGCTTCACTACTGTATGGCCTCAAGATGATGTGTAGGCACAGCGGCAAATCCATCGGTGGCAATTCTCTCATATTGTCATTGCGATGGGAAGATTCCTTATTCGCTAGGAAATGTTTTACCGTGGAAGACGGGTCACCACAGAGCTGTCTCTTTTGTGTTTAGACAAACGTTGCTGAATTTACCTGGCAGCAGTTGCGTGTCCTCCCTTTCTTTTAAGGCCGATGGAGACGCACGAGTGTACCGAGAACGGTGAATGGTGGCCGTTCATAAGCCAGGATCATCAGAAACCGCAGAGTAAATTTTAGGAACGTAGACGTAGGACAGCGGAGAAAACGTCACTCAGGGACTTCAGTGAACTCTCCTTACAATGCTGAGGCCTGACAAGCCTAGTGATTGTGGGCAACCTGGCTCCTGCCCTAGGTAGTTTTGTTGAGCGTGCCTCCCTCAAGTGGTGCCTTTTGTCTCCCAGCAATATTGCTCCGTGAAATTCTGCCGATGATGGAAACTATTTCCATGGGTTTTTCCTTTCACCTCATTTGCCTCATCTTTGAAGTACCAATGCTTTTCGACACGGGTGCTGCCTCCCTGAGCTTTCCTTTGTCTTGGCTCAATCGATGCAGATTCCTGTGCTGAATACGCCATGGACTAGCACAGGTGGGTTCTTGTCAGTATACCGGGCAAACGCAGCAATTTCGATTGTCAAGACCCACCTGGCTTGATCAAGGTTCTTTATTCCAGTGAAAACGATTTTTATCCAAATTCTAGAGGAGCACCAGTGTGCCTCTGGGAGCTACACCCGGGCCTGCTGAACAGCGGCTCCGGAGTTTTCATTTTCTGACTAAAATTCTACACGGAATTTCATGGATCTAAGGAAACAGTGAATTGTGGACTTACCAGATTCTCACATCTTCATTCTCTAATGGAAGCTGAAGTTTCCCAGTCTGATCCGGCTCCCACTTCATTTCTGGCAACGACCATTCAATTGTGGATGTTCAGCCTTCTTCGGGATTCTCATATACCGGCATGTTCCCGCGCCACATTAAGACCACTCGGTGGAGGTTTATGTGACTCAGGACAGCTCTTTATTTCAGGCGTCTAGAACAAAGGGAATTCAAAGAGGTTGATGATCACTTATGAAAGTCCCGTTTCTCTATGATGCCCACTGAGGACACTTCTACATCTGAGGGCAAAGAGCTCGTGCAGCATGATATTCTCATTTCAGCCACGCCGCCTGCAGTTTCTTCCTTGCAGAAAAATCTTTCCCAGTGTACTTCTTTAAAATGCTGCAAAATAGTGGGACAGAAGATTTCGGTTTAGCGTTAACTTTAAACGGGCATAGATACAGGCATGTGGGCATGTTTAGAGACAGTGTTTCACTGGACTACGGTAAAGGGTGAAGCGCCTGGGTTCCCGTGCTTCACTACTGTATGGCCTCAAGATGATGTGTAGGCACAGCGGCAAATCCATCGGTGGCAATTCTCTCATATTGTCATTGCGATGGGAAGATTCCTTATTCGCTAGGAAATGTTTTACCGTGGAAGACGGGTCACCACAGAGCTGTCTCTTTTGTGTTTAGACAAACGTTGCTGAATTTACCTGGCAGCAGTTGCGTGTCCTCCCTTTCTTTTAAGGCCGATGGAGACGCACGAGTGTACCGAGAACGGTGAATGGTGGCCGTTCATAAGCCAGGATCATCAGAAACCGCAGAGTAAATTTTAGGAACGTAGACGTAGGACAGCGGAGAAAACGTCACTCAGGGACTTCAGTGAACTCTCCTTACAATGCTGAGGCCTGACAAGCCTAGTGCTTGTGGGCAACCCGGCTCCTGCCCTAGGTAGTTTTGTTGAGCGTGCCTCCCTCAGGTAGTGCCTTTTGTCTCCCAGCAATATTGCTCCGTGAAATTCTGCCGATGATGGAAACTATTTCCATGGGTTTTTCCTTTCACCTCATTTGCCTCATCTTTGAAGTACCAATGCTTTTCGACACGGGTGCTGCCTCCCTGAGCTTTCCTTTGTCTTGGCTCAATCGATGCAGATTCCTGTGCTGAATACGCCATGGACTAGCACAGGTGGGTTCTTGTCAGTATACCGGGCAAACGCAGCAATTTCGATTGTCAAGACCCACCTGGCTTGATCAAGGTTCTTTATTCCAGTGAAAACGATTTTTATCCAAATTCTAGATGAGCACCAGTCTGCCTCTGGGAGCTACACCCGGGCCTGCTGAACAGCGGCTCCGGAGTTTTCATTTTCTGACTAAAATTCAACACGGAATTTCATGGATCTAAGGAAACAGTGAATTGTGGACGTACCAGATTCTCACATCTTCATTCTCTAATGGAAGCTGAAGTTTCCCAGTCTGATCCGGCTCCCACTTCATTTCTGGCAACGACCATTCAATTGTGGATGTTCAGCCTTCTTCGGGATTCTCATATACCGGCATGTTCCCGCGCCACATTAAGACCACTCGGTGGAGGTTTATGTGACTCAGGACAGCTCTTTATTTCAGGCGTCTAGAACAAAGGGAATTCAAAGAGGTTGATGATCACTTATGAAAGTCCCGTTTCTCTATGATGCCCACTGAGGACACTTCTACATCTGAGTGCAAAGAGCTCGTGCAGCATGATATTCTCATTTCAGCCACGCCGCGTGCAGTTTCTTCCTTGCAGAAAATTCTTTCCCAGTGTACTTCTTTAAAATGCTGCAAAATAGTGGGACAGAAGATTTCGGTTTAGCGTTAACTTTAAACGGGCATAGATACAGGCATGTGGGCATGTTTAGAGACAGTGTTTCACTGGTCTACGGTAAAGGGTGAAGCGCCTGGGTTCCCGTGCTTCACTACTGTATGGCCTCAAGATGATGTGTAGGCACAGCGGCAAATCCATCGGTGGCAATTCTCTCATATTGTCATTGCGATGGGAAGATTCCTTATTCGCTAGGAAATGTTTTACCGTGGAAGACGGGTCACCACAGAGCTGTCTCTTTTGTGTTTAGACAAACGTTGCTGAATTTACCTGCCAGCAGTTGCGTGTCCTCCCTTTCTTTTAAGGCCGATGGAGACGCACGAGTGTACCGAGAACGGTGAATGGTGGCCGTTCATAAGCCAGGATCATCAGAAACCGCAGAGTAAATTTTAGGAACGTAGACGTAGGACAGCGGAGAAAACGTCACTCAGGGACTTCAGTGAACTCTCCTTACAATGCTGAGGCCTGACAAGCCTAGTGCTTGTGGGCAACCCGGCTCCTGCCCTAGGTAGTTTTGTTGAGCGTGCCTCCCTCAGGTGGTGCCTTTTGTCTCCCAGCAATATTGCTCCGTGAAATTCTGCCGATGATGGAAACTATTTCCATGGGTTTTTCCTTTCACCTCATTTGCCTCATCTTTGAAGTACCAATGCTTTTCGACACGGGTGCTGCCTCCCTGAGCTTTCCTTTGTCTTGGCTCAATCGATGCAGATTCCTGTGCTGAATACGCCATGGACTAGCTCAGGTGGGTTCTTGTCAGTATACCGGGCAAACGCAGCAATTTCGATTGTCAAGACCCACCTGGCTTGATCAAGGTTCTTTATTCCAGTGAAAACGATTTTTATCCAAATTCTAGAGGAGCACCAGTGTGCCTCTGGGAGCTACACCCGGGCCTGCTGAACAGCGGCTCCGGAGTTTTCATTTTCTGACTAAAATTCAACACGGAATTTCATGGATCTAAGGAAACAGTGAATTGTGGACGTACCAGATTCTCACATCTTCATTCTCTAATGGAAGCTGAAGTTTCCCAGTCTGATCCGGCTGCCACTTCATTTCTGGCAACGACTATTCAATTGTGGACGTTCAGCCTTCTTCGGTATTCTCTTATACCGGCATGTTCCCGCGCCACATTAAGACCACTCGGTGGAGGTTTATGTGACTCAGGACAGCTCTTTATTTCAGGCGTCTAGAACAAAGGGAATTCACAGAGGTTGATGACCACTTATGAAAGTCCCGTTTCTCTATGATGCCCACTGAGGACACTTCTACATCTGAGTGCAAAGAGCTCGTGCAGCATGATATTCTCATTTCAGCCACGCCGCCTGCAGTTTCTTCCTTGCAGAAAAATCTTTCCCAGTGTACTTCTTTAAAATGCTGCAAAATAGTGGGATAGAAGATTTCGGTTTAGCGTTAACTTTAAACGGGCATAGATACAGGCATGTGGGCATATTTAGAGACAGTGTTTCACTGGTCTAGGGTAAAGGCTGAAGCGCCTGGGTTCCCGTGCTTCACTACTGTATGGCCTCAAGATGATGTGTAGGCACAGCGGCAAATCCATCGGTGGCAATTCTCTCATATTGTCATTGTGATGGGAAGATTCCTTATTCGCTAGGAAATGTTTTACCGTGGAAGACGGGTCACCACAGAGCTGTCTCTTTTGTGTTGAGACAAACTTTGCTGAATTTACCTGCCCCCAGTTGCGTGTCCTCCCTTTCTTTTAAGGCCGATGGAGACGCACTGGTGTAAGGAGAACGGTGAATGGTGGCCGTTCATAAGCCAGGATCATCAGAAACCGCAGAGTAAATTTTAGGAACGTAGACGTAGGACAGCGGAGAAAACTTCACTCAGGGACTTCAGTGAACTCTCCTTACAATGCTGAGGCCTGACAAGCCTAGTGCTTGTGGGCAACCCGGCTCCTGCCCTAGGTAGTTTTGTTGAGCGTGCCTCCCTCAGGTGGTGCCTTTTGTCTCCCAGCAATATTGCTCCGTGAAATTCTGCCGATGATGGAAACTATTTGCCATGGGTTTTTCCTTTCACCTCATTGGCCTCATCTTTGAAGTACCAATGCTTTTCGACACGGGTGCTGCCTCCCTGAGCTTTCCTTTGTCTTGGCTCAATCGATGCAGATTCCTGTGCTGAATACGCCATGGACTAGCACAGGTGGGTTCTTGTCAGTATACCGGGCAAACGCAGCAATTTCGATTGTCAAGACCCACCTGGCTTGATCAAGGTTCTTTATTCCAGTGAAAACGATTTTTATCCAAATTCTAGAGGAGCACCAGTGTGCCTCTGGGAGCTACACCCGGGCCTGCTGAACAGCGGCTCCGGAGTTTTCATTTTCTGACTAAAATTCAACACGGAATTTCATGGATCTAAGGAAACCGTGAATTGTGGACGTACCAGATTCTCACATCTTCATTCTCTAATGGAAGCTGAAGTTTCCCAGTCTGATCCGGCTCCCACTTCATTTCTGGCAACGACCATTCAATTGTGGATGTTCAGCCTTCTTCGGGATTCTCTTATACAGGCATGTTCCCGCGCCACATTAAGACCACTCGGTGGAGGTTTATGTGACTCAGGACAGCTCTTTATTTCAGGCGTCTAGAACAAAGGGAATTCAAAGAGGTTGATGATCACTTATGAAAGTCCCGTTTCTCTATGATGCCCACTGAGGACACTTCTACATCTGAGGGCAAAGAGCTCGTGCAGCATGATATTCTCATTTCAGCCACGCCGCCTGCAGTTTCTTCCTTGCAGAAAAATCTTTCCCAGTGTACTTCTTTAAAATGCTGCAAAATAGTGGGACAGAAGATTTCGGTTTAGCGTTAACTTTAAACGGGCATAGATACAGGCATGTGGGCATGTTTAGAGACAGTGTTTCACTGGACTACGGTAAAGGGTGAAGCGCCTGGGTTCCCGTGCTTCACTACTGTATGGCCTCAAGATGATGTGTAGGCACAGCGGCAAATCCATCGGTGGCAATTCTCTCATATTGTCATTGCGATGGGAAGATTCCTTATTCGCTAGGAAATGTTTTACCGTGGAAGACGGGTCACCACAGAGCTGTCTCTTTTGTGTTTAGACAAACGTTGCTGAATTTACCTGGCAGCAGTTGCGTGTCCTCCCTTTCTTTTAAGGCCGATGGAGACGCACGAGTGTACCGAGAACGGTGAATGGTGGCCGTTCATAAGCCAGGATCATCAGAAACCGCAGAGTAAATTTTAGGAACGTAGACGTAGGACAGCGGAGAAAACGTCACTCAGGGACTTCAGTGAACTCTCCTTACAATGCTGAGGCCTGACAAGCCTAGTGCTTGTGGGCAACCCGGCTCCTGCCCTAGGTAGTTTTGTTGAGCGTGCCTCCCTCAGGTAGTGCCTTTTGTCTCCCAGCAATATTGCTCCGTGAAATTCTGCCGATGATGGAAACTATTTCCATGGGTTTTTCCTTTCACCTCATTTGCCTCATCTTTGAAGTACCAATGCTTTTCGACACGGGTGCTGCCTCCCTGAGCTTTCCTTTGTCTTGGCTCAATCGATGCAGATTCCTGTGCTGAATACGCCATGGACTAGCACAGGTGGGTTCTTGTCAGTATACCGGGCAAACGCAGCAATTTCGATTGTCAAGACCCACCTGGCTTGATCAAGGTTCTTTATTCCAGTGAAAACGATTTTTATCCAAATTCTAGATGAGCACCAGTCTGCCTCTGGGAGCTACACCCGGGCCTGCTGAACAGCGGCTCCGGAGTTTTCATTTTCTGACTAAAATTCAACACGGAATTTCATGGATCTAAGGAAACAGTGAATTGTGGACGTACCAGATTCTCACATCTTCATTCTCTAATGGAAGCTGAAGTTTCCCAGTCTGATCCGGCTCCCACTTCATTTCTGGCAACGACCATTCAATTGTGGATGTTCAGCCTTCTTCGGGATTCTCATATACCGGCATGTTCCCGCGCCACATTAAGACCACTCGGTGGAGGTTTATGTGACTCAGGACAGCTCTTTATTTCAGGCGTCTAGAACAAAGGGAATTCAAAGAGGTTGATGATCACTTATGAAAGTCCCGTTTCTCTATGATGCCCACTGAGGACACTTCTACATCTGAGTGCAAAGAGCTCGTGCAGCATGATATTCTCATTTCAGCCACGCCGCGTGCAGTTTCTTCCTTGCAGAAAATTCTTTCCCAGTGTACTTCTTTAAAATGCTGCAAAATAGTGGGACAGAAGATTTCGGTTTAGCGTTAACTTTAAACGGGCATAGATACAGGCATGTGGGCATGTTTAGAGACAGTGTTTCACTGGTCTACGGTAAAGGGTGAAGCGCCTGGGTTCCCGTGCTTCACTACTGTATGGCCTCAAGATGATGTGTAGGCACAGCGGCAAATCCATCGGTGGCAATTCTCTCATATTGTCATTGCGATGGGAAGATTCCTTATTCGCTAGGAAATGTTTTACCGTGGAAGACGGGTCACCACAGAGCTGTCTCTTTTGTGTTTAGACAAACGTTGCTGAATTTACCTGCCAGCAGTTGCGTGTCCTCCCTTTCTTTTAAGGCCGATGGAGACGCACGAGTGTACCGAGAACGGTGAATGGTGGCCGTTCATAAGCCAGGATCATCAGAAACCGCAGAGTAAATTTTAGGAACGTAGACGTAGGACAGCGGAGAAAACGTCACTCAGGGACTTCAGTGAACTCTCCTTACAATGCTGAGGCCTGACAAGCCTAGTGCTTGTGGGCAACCCGGCTCCTGCCCTAGGTAGTTTTGTTGAGCGTGCCTCCCTCAGGTGGTGCCTTTTGTCTCCCAGCAATATTGCTCCGTGAAATTCTGCCGATGATGGAAACTATTTCCATGGGTTTTTCCTTTCACCTCATTTGCCTCATCTTTGAAGTACCAATGCTTTTCGACACGGGTGCTGCCTCCCTGAGCTTTCCTTTGTCTTGGCTCAATCGATGCAGATTCCTGTGCTGAATACGCCATGGACTAGCTCAGGTGGGTTCTTGTCAGTATACCGGGCAAACGCAGCAATTTCGATTGTCAAGACCCACCTGGCTTGATCAAGGTTCTTTATTCCAGTGAAAACGATTTTTATCCAAATTCTAGAGGAGCACCAGTGTGCCTCTGGGAGCTACACCCGGGCCTGCTGAACAGCGGCTCCGGAGTTTTCATTTTCTGACTAAAATTCAACACGGAATTTCATGGATCTAAGGAAACAGTGAATTGTGGACGTACCAGATTCTCACATCTTCATTCTCTAATGGAAGCTGAAGTTTCCCAGTCTGATCCGGCTGCCACTTCATTTCTGGCAACGACTATTCAATTGTGGACGTTCAGCCTTCTTCGGTATTCTCTTATACCGGCATGTTCCCGCGCCACATTAAGACCACTCGGTGGAGGTTTATGTGACTCAGGACAGCTCTTTATTTCAGGCGTCTAGAACAAAGGGAATTCACAGAGGTTGATGACCACTTATGAAAGTCCCGTTTCTCTATGATGCCCACTGAGGACACTTCTACATCTGAGTGCAAAGAGCTCGTGCAGCATGATATTCTCATTTCAGCCACGCCGCCTGCAGTTTCTTCCTTGCAGAAAAATCTTTCCCAGTGTACTTCTTTAAAATGCTGCAAAATAGTGGGATAGAAGATTTCGGTTTAGCGTTAACTTTAAACGGGCATAGATACAGGCATGTGGGCATATTTAGAGACAGTGTTTCACTGGTCTAGGGTAAAGGCTGAAGCGCCTGGGTTCCCGTGCTTCACTACTGTATGGCCTCAAGATGATGTGTAGGCACAGCGGCAAATCCATCGGTGGCAATTCTCTCATATTGTCATTGTGATGGGAAGATTCCTTATTCGCTAGGAAATGTTTTACCGTGGAAGACGGGTCACCACAGAGCTGTCTCTTTTGTGTTGAGACAAACTTTGCTGAATTTACCTGCCCCCAGTTGCGTGTCCTCCCTTTCTTTTAAGGCCGATGGAGACGCACTGGTGTAAGGAGAACGGTGAATGGTGGCCGTTCATAAGCCAGGATCATCAGAAACCGCAGAGTAAATTTTAGGAACGTAGACGTAGGACAGCGGAGAAAACTTCACTCAGGGACTTCAGTGAACTCTCCTTACAATGCTGTGGCCTGACAAGCCTAGTGCTTGTGGGCAACCCGGCTCCTGCCCTAGGTAGTTTTGTTGAGCGTGCCTCCCTCAGGTGGTGCCTTTTGTCTCCCAGCAATATTGCTCCGTGAAATTCTGCCGATGATGGAAACTATTTGCCATGGGTTTTTCCTTTCACCTCATTGGCCTCATCTTTGAAGTACCAATGCTTTTCGACACGGGTGCTGCCTCCCTGAGCTTTCCTTTGTCTTGGCTCAATCGATGCAGATTCCTGTGCTGAATACGCCATGGACTAGCACAGGTGGGTTCTTGTCAGTATACCGGGCAAACGCAGCAATTTCGATTGTCAAGACCCACCTGGCTTGATCAAGGTTCTTTATTCCAGTGAAAACGATTTTTATCCAAATTCTAGAGGAGCACCAGTGTGCCTCTGGGAGCTACACCCGGGCCTGCTGAACAGCGGCTCCGGAGTTTTCATTTTCTGACTAAAATTCAACACGGAATTTCATGGATCTAAGGAAACCGTGAATTGTGGACGTACCAGATTCTCACATCTTCATTCTCTAATGGAAGCTGAAGTTTCCCAGTCTGATCCGGCTCCCACTTCATTTCTGGCAACGACCATTCAATTGTGGATGTTCAGCCTTCTTCGGGATTCTCTTATACAGGCATGTTCCCGCGCCACATTAAGACCACTCGGTGGAGGTTTATGTGACTCAGGACAGCTCTTTATTTCAGGCGTCTAGAACAAAGGGAATTCAAAGAGGTTGATGATCACTTATGAAAGTCCCGTTTCTCTATGATGCCCACTGAGGACACTTCTATATCTGAGGGCAAAGAGCTCGTGCAGCATGATATTCTCATTTCAGCCACGCCGCCTGCAGTTTCTTCCTTGCAGAAAAATCTTTCCCAGTGTACGTCTTTAAAATGCTGCAAAATAGTGGGACAGAAGATTTCGGTTTAGCGTTAACTTTAAACGGGCATAGATACAGGCATGTGGGCATGTTTAGAGACAGTGTTTCACTGGTCTACGGTAAAGGGTGAAGCGCCTGGGTTCCCGTGCTTCACTACTGTATGGCCTCAAGATGATGTGTAGGCACAGCGGCAAATCCATCGGTGGCAATTCTCTCATATTGTCATTGCGATGGGAAGATTCCTTATTCGCTAGGAAATGTTTTACCGTGGAAGACGGGTCACCACAGAGCTGTCTCTTTTGTGTTTAGACAAACGTTGCTGAATTTACCTGGCAGCAGTTGCGTGTCCTCCCTTTCTTTTAAGGCCGATGGAGACGCACGAGTGTACCGAGAACGGTGAATGGTGGCCGTTCATAAGCCAGGATCATCAGAAACCGCAGAGTAAATTTTAGGAACGTAGACGTAGGACAGCGGAGAAAACGTCACTCAGGGACTTCAGTGAACTCTCCTTACAATGCTGAGGCCTGACAAGCCTAGTGATTGTGGGCAACCTGGCTCCTGCCCTAGGTAGTTTTGTTGAGCGTGCATCCCTCAAGTGGTGCCTTTTGTCTCCCAGCAATATTGCTCCGTGAAATTCTGCCGATGATGGAAACTATTTCCATGGGTTTTTCCTTTCACCTCATTTGCCTCATCTTTGAAGTACCAATGCTTTTCGACACGGGTGCTGCCTCCCTGAGCTTTCCTTTGTCTTGGCTCAATCGATGCAGATTCCTGTGCTGAATACGCCATGGACTAGCACAGGTGGGTTCTTGTCAGTATACCGGGCAAACGCAGCAATTTCGATTGTCAAGACCCACCTGGCTTGATCAAGGTTCTTTATTCCAGTGAAAACGATTTTTATCCAAATTCTAGAGGAGCACCAGTGTGCCTCTGGGAGCTACACCCGGGCCTGCTGAACAGCGGCTCCGGAGTTTTCATTTTCTGACTAAAATTCTACACGGAATTTCATGGATCTAAGGAAACAGTGAATTGTGGACGTACCAGATTCTCACATCTTCATTCTCTAATGGAAGCTGAAGTTTCCCAGTCTGATCCGGCTCCCACTTCATTTCTGGCAACGACCATTAAATTGTGGATGTTCAGCCTTCTTCGGGATTCTCATATACCGGCATGTTCCCGCGCCACATTAAGACCACTCGGTGGAGGTTTATGTGACTCAGGACAGCTCTTTATTTCAGGCGTCTAGAACAAAGGGAATTCAAAGAGGTTGATGATCACTTATGAAAGTCCCGTTTCTCTATGATGCCCACTGAGGACACTTCTACATCTGAGGGCAAAGAGCTCGTGCAGCATGATATTCTCATTTCAGCCACGCCGCCTGCAGTTTCTTCCTTGCAGAAAAATCTTTCCCAGTGTACTTCTTTAAAATGCTGCAAAATAGTGGGACAGAAGATTTCGGTTTAGCGTTAACTTTAAACGGGCATAGATACAGGCATGTGGGCATGTTTAGAGACAGTGTTTCACTGGACTACGGTAAAGGGTGAAGCGCCTGGGTTCCCGTGCTTCACTACTGTATGGCCTCAAGATGATGTGTAGGCACAGCGGCAAATCCATCGGTGGCAATTCTCTCATATTGTCATTGCGATGGGAAGATTCCTTATTCGCTAGGAAATGTTTTACCGTGGAAGACGGGTCACCACAGAGCTGTCTCTTTTGTGTTTAGACAAACGTTGCTGAATTTACCTGGCAGCAGTTGCGTGTCCTCCCTTTCTTTTAAGGCCGATGGAGACGCACGAGTGTACCGAGAACGGTGAATGGTGGCCGTTCATAAGCCAGGATCATCAGAAACCGCAGAGTAAATTTTAGGAACGTAGACGTAGGACAGCGGAGAAAACGTCACTCAGGGACTTCAGTGAACTCTCCTTACAATGCTGAGGCCTGACAAGCCTAGTGCTTGTGGGCAACCCGGCTCCTGCCCTAGGTAGTTTTGTTGAGCGTGCCTCCCTCAGGTAGTGCCTTTTGTCTCCCAGCAATATTGCTCCGTGAAATTCTGCCGATGATGGAAACTATTTCCATGGGTTTTTCCTTTCACCTCATTTGCCTCATCTTTGAAGTACCAATGCTTTTCGACACGGGTGCTGCCTCCCTGAGCTTTCCTTTGTCTTGGCTCAATCGATGCAGATTCCTGTGCTGAATACGCCATGGACTAGCACAGGTGGGTTCTTGTCAGTATACCGGGCAAACGCAGCAATTTCGATTGTCAAGACCCACCTGGCTTGATCAAGGTTCTTTATTCCAGTGAAAACGATTTTTATCCAAATTCTAGATGAGCACCAGTCTGCCTCTGGGAGCTACACCCGGGCCTGCTGAACAGCGGCTCCGGAGTTTTCATTTTCTGACTAAAATTCAACACGGAATTTCATGGATCTAAGGAAACAGTGAATTGTGGACGTACCAGATTCTCACATCTTCATTCTCTAATGGAAGCTGAAGTTTCCCAGTCTGATCCGGCTCCCACTTCATTTCTGGCAACGACCATTCAATTGTGGATGTTCAGCCTTCTTCGGGATTCTCATATACCGGCATGTTCCCGCGCCACATTAAGACCACTCGGTGGAGGTTTATGTGACTCAGGACAGCTCTTTATTTCAGGCGTCTAGAACAAAGGGAATTCAAAGAGGTTGATGATCACTTATGAAAGTCCCGTTTCTCTATGATGCCCACTGAGGACACTTCTACATCTGAGTGCAAAGAGCTCGTGCAGCATGATATTCTCATTTCAGCCACGCCGCGTGCAGTTTCTTCCTTGCAGAAAATTCTTTCCCAGTGTACTTCTTTAAAATGCTGCAAAATAGTGGGACAGAAGATTTCGGTTTAGCGTTAACTTTAAACGGGCATAGATACAGGCATGTGGGCATGTTTAGAGACAGTGTTTCACTGGTCTACGGTAAAGGGTGAAGCGCCTGGGTTCCCGTGCTTCACTACTGTATGGCCTCAAGATGATGTGTAGGCACAGCGGCAAATCCATCGGTGGCAATTCTCTCATATTGTCATTGCGATGGGAAGATTCCTTATTCGCTAGGAAATGTTTTACCGTGGAAGACGGGTCACCACAGAGCTGTCTCTTTTGTGTTTAGACAAACGTTGCTGAATTTACCTGCCAGCAGTTGCGTGTCCTCCCTTTCTTTTAAGGCCGATGGAGACGCACGAGTGTACCGAGAACGGTGAATGGTGGCCGTTCATAAGCCAGGATCATCAGAAACCGCAGAGTAAATTTTAGGAACGTAGACGTAGGACAGCGGAGAAAACGTCACTCAGGGACTTCAGTGAACTCTCCTTACAATGCTGAGGCCTGACAAGCCTAGTGCTTGTGGGCAACCCGGCTCCTGCCCTAGGTAGTTTTGTTGAGCGTGCCTCCCTCAGGTGGTGCCTTTTGTCTCCCAGCAATATTGCTCCGTGAAATTCTGCCGATGATGGAAACTATTTCCATGGGTTTTTCCTTTCACCTCATTTGCCTCATCTTTGAAGTACCAATGCTTTTCGACACGGGTGCTGCCTCCCTGAGCTTTCCTTTGTCTTGGCTCAATCGATGCAGATTCCTGTGCTGAATACGCCATGGACTAGCTCAGGTGGGTTCTTGTCAGTATACCGGGCAAACGCAGCAATTTCGATTGTCAAGACCCACCTGGCTTGATCAAGGTTCTTTATTCCAGTGAAAACGATTTTTATCCAAATTCTAGAGGAGCACCAGTGTGCCTCTGGGAGCTACACCCGGGCCTGCTGAACAGCGGCTCCGGAGTTTTCATTTTCTGACTAAAATTCAACACGGAATTTCATGGATCTAAGGAAACAGTGAATTGTGGACGTACCAGATTCTCACATCTTCATTCTCTAATGGAAGCTGAAGTTTCCCAGTCTGATCCGGCTCCCACTTCATTTCTGGCAACGACTATTCAATTGTGGACGTTCAGCCTTCTTCGGTATTCTCTTATACCGGCATGTTCCCGCGCCACATTAAGACCACTCGGTGGAGGTTTATGTGACTCAGGACAGCTCTTTATTTCAGGCGTCTAGAACAAAGGGAATTCACAGAGGTTGATGACCACTTATGAAAGTCCCGTTTCTCTATGATGCCCACTGAGGACACTTCTACATCTGAGTGCAAAGAGCTCGTGCAGCATGATATTCTCATTTCAGCCACGCCGCCTGCAGTTTCTTCCTTGCAGAAAAATCTTTCCCAGTGTACTTCTTTAAAATGCTGCAAAATAGTGGGATAGAAGATTTCGGTTTAGCGTTAACTTTAAACGGGCATAGATACAGGCATGTGGGCATGTTTAGAGACAGTGTTTCACTGGTCTAGGGTAAAGGGTGAAGCGCCTGGGTTCCCGTGCTTCACTACTCTATGGCCTCAAGATGATGTGTAGGCACAGCGGCAAATCCATCGGTGGCAATTCTCTCATATTGTCATTGTGATGGGAAGATTCCTTATTCGCTAGGAAATGTTTTACCGTGGAAGACGGGTCACCACAGAGCTGTCTCTTTTGTGTTGAGACAAACTTTGCTGAATTTATCTGCCAGCAGTTGCGTGTCCTCCCTTTCTTTTAAGGCCGATTGAGACGCACTGGTGTAAGGAGAACGGTGAATGGTGGCCGTTCATAAGCCAGGATCATCAGAAACCGCAGAGTAAATTTTAGGAACGTAGACGTAGGACAGCGGAGAAAACTTCACTCAGGGACTTCAGTGAACTCTCCTTACAATGCTGAGGCCTGACAAGCCTAGTGCTTGTGGGCAACCCGGCTCCTGCCCTAGGTAGTTTTGTTGAGCGTGCCTCCCTCAGGTGGTGCCTTTTTTCTCCCAGCAATATTGCTCCGTGAAATTCTGCCGATGATGGAAACTATTTGCCATGGGTTTTTCCTTTCACCTCATTGGCCTCATCTTTGAAGTACCAATGCTTTTCGACACGGGTGCTGCCTCCCTGAGCTTTCCTTTGTCTTGGCTCAATCGATGCAGATTCCTGTGCTGAATACGCCATGGACTAGCACTGGTGGGTTCTTGTCAGTATACCGGGCAAACGCAGCAATTTCGATTGTCAAGACCCACCTGGCTTGATCAAGGTTCTTTATTCCAGTGAAAACGATTTTTATCCAAATTCTAGAGGAGCACCAGTGTGCCTCTGGGAGCTACACCCGGGCCTGCTGAACAGCGGCTCCGGAGTTTTCATTTTCTGACTAAAATTCAACACGGAATTTCATGGATCTAAGGAAACAGTGAATTGTGGACGTACCAGATTCTCACATCTTCATTCTCTAATGGAAGCTGAAGTTTCCCAGTCTGATCCGGCTCCCACTTCATTTCTGGCAACGACCATTCAATTGTGGACGTTCAGCCTTCTTCGGGATTCTCTTATACCGGCATGTTCCCGCGCTACATTAAGACCACTCGGTGGAGGTTTATGTGACTCAGGACAACTCTTTATTTCAGGCGTCTAGAACAAAGGGAATACACAGAGGTTGATGACCACTTATTAAAGTCCCGTTTCTCTATGATGCCCACTGAGGACACTTCTACATCTGAGGGCAAAGAGCTCGTGCAGCATGATATTCTCATTTCAGCCACGCCGCCTGCAGTTTCTTCCTTGCAGAAAAATCTTTCCCAGTGTACTTCTTTAAAATGCTGCAAAATAGTGGGACAGAAGATTTCGGTTTAGCGTTAACTTTAAACGGGCATAGGTACAGGCATGTGGGCATGTTTAGAGACAGTGTTTCTCTGGTCTAGGTAAATGCTGAAGCGCCTGGGTTCCCGTGCTTCACTACTGTATGGCCTCAAGATGATGTGTAGACACAGCGGGAAATCAATCGGTTGCAATTCTCTCATATTGTCATTGCGATGGGAAGATTCCTTATTCGCTAGGAAATGTTTTACCGTGGAAGACGGGTCACCACAGAGCTGTCTCTTTTGTGTTGAGACAAACTTTGCTGAATTTACCTGCCAGCAGTTGCGTGTCCTCCCTTTCTTTTAAGGCCGATTGAGACGCACTGGTGTAAGGAGAACGGTGAATGGTGGCCGTTCATAAGCCAGGATCATCAGAAACCGCAGAGTAAATTTTAGGAACGTAGACGTAGGACAGCGGAGAAAACTTCACTCAGGGACTTCAGTGAACTCTCCTTACAATGCTGAGGCCTGACAAGCCTAATGCTTGTGGGCAACCCGGCTCCTGCCCTAGGAAGTTTTGTTGAGCGTGCCTCCCTCAGGTGGTGCCTTTTTTCTCCCAGCAATATTGCTCCGTGAAATTCTGCCGATGATGGAAACTATTTGCCATGGGTTTTTCCTTTCACCTCATTGGCCTCATCTTTGAAGTACCAATGCTTTTCGACACGGGTGCTGCCTCCCTGAGCTTTCCTTTGTCTTGGCTCAATCGATGCAGATTCCTGTGCTGAATACGCCATGGACTAGCACAGGTGGGTTCTTGTCAGTATACCGGGCAAACGCAGCAATTTCGATTGTCAAGACCCACCTGGCTTGATCAAGGTTCTTTATTCCAGTGAAAACGATTTTTATCCAAATTCTAGAGGAGCACCAGTGTGCCTCTGGGAGCTACACCCGGGCCTGCTGAACAGCGGCTCCGGAGTTTTCATTTTCTGACTAAAATTCAACACGGAATTTCATGGATCTAAGGAAACAGTGAATTGTGGACGTACCAGATTCTCACATCTTCATTCTCTAATGGAAGCTGAAGTTTCCCAGTCTGATCCGGTTCCCACTTCATTTCTGGCAACGACCATTCAATTGTGGATGTTCAGCCTTCTTCGGGATTCTCATATACCGGCATGTTCCCGCGCCACATTAAGACCACTCGGTGGAGGTTTATGTGACTCAGGACAGCTCTTTATTTCAGGCGTCTAGAACAAAGGGTATTCAAAGAGGTTGATGATCACTTATGAAAGTCCCGTTTCTCTATGATGCCCACTGAGGACACTTCTACATCTGAGGGCAAAGAGCTCGTGCAGCATGATATTCTCATTTCAGCCACGCCGCCTGCAGTTTCTTCCTTGCAGAAAAATCTTTCCCAGTGTACTTCTTTAAAATGCTGCAAAATAGTGGGACAGAAGATTTCGGTTTAGCGTTAACTTTAAACGGGCATAGATACAGGTATGTGGGCATGTTTAGAGACAGTGTTTCACTGGTCTACGGTAAAGGGTGAAGCGCCTGGGTTCCCGTGCTTCACTACTGTATGGCCTCAAGATGATGTGTAGGCACAGCGGCAAATCCATCGGTGGCAATTCTCTCATATTGTCATTGCGATGGGAAGATTCCTTATTCGCTAGGAAATGTTTTACCGTGGAAGACGGGTCACCACAGAGCTGTCTCTTTTCTGTTTAGACAAACGTTGCTGAATTTACCTGGCAGCAGTTGCGTGTCCTCCCTTTCTTTTAAGGCCGATGGAGACGCACGAGTGTACCGAGAACGGTGAATGGTGGCCGTTCATAAGCCAGGATCATCAGAAACCGCAGAGTAAATTTTAGGAACGTAGACGTAGGACAGCGGAGAAAACGTCACTCAGGGACTTCAGTGAACTCTCCTTACAATGCTGAGGCCTGACAAGCCTAGTGCTTGTGGGCAACCCGGCTCCTGCCCTAGGTAGTTTTGTTGAGCGTGCCTCCCTCAGGTAGTGCCTTTTGTCTCCCAGCAATATTGCTCCGTGAAATTCTGCCGATGATGGAAACTATTTCCATGGGTTTTTCCTTTCACCTCATTTGCCTCATCTTTGAAGTACCAATGCTTTTCGACACGGGTGCTGCCTCCCTGAGCTTTCCTTTGTCTTGGCTCAATCGATGCAGATTCCTGTGCTGAATACGCCATGGACTAGCACAGGTGGGTTCTTGTCAGTATACCGGGCAAACGCAGCAATTTCGATTGTCAAGACCCACCTGGCTTGATCAAGGTTCTTTATTCCAGTGAAAACGATTTTTATCCAAATTCTAGAGGAGCACCAGTGTGCCTCTGGGAGCTACACCCGGGCCTGCTGAACAGCGGCTCCGGAGTTTTCATTTTCTGACTAAAATTCAACACGGAATTTCATGGATCTAAGGAAACAGTGAATTGTGGACGTACCAGATTCTCACATCTTCATTCTCTAATGGAAGCTGAAGTTTCCCAGTCTGATCCGGCTCCCACTTCATTTCTGGCAACGACCATTCAATTGTGGATGTTCAGCCTTCTTCGGGATTCTCATATACCGGCATGTTCCCGCGCCACATTAAGACCACTCGGTGGAGGTTTATGTGACTCAGGACAGCTCTTTATTTCAGGCGTCTAGAACAAAGGGAATTCCAAGAGGTTGATGATCACTTATGAAAGTCCCGTTTCTCTATGATGCCCACTGAGGACACTTCTACATCTGAGTGCAAAGAGCTCGTGCAGCATGATATTCTCATTTCAGCCACGCCGCCTGCAGTTTCTTCCTTGCAGAAAAATCTTTCCCAGTGTACGTCTTTAAAATGCTGCAAAATAGTGGGACAGAAGATTTCGGTTTAGCGTTAACTTTAAACGGGCATAGATACAGGCATGTGGGCATGTTTAGAGACAGTGTTTCACTGGTCTACGGTAAAGGGTGAAGCGCCTGGGTTCCCGTGCTTCACTACTGTATGGCCTCAAGATGATGTGTAGGCACAGCGGCAAATCCATCGGTGGCAATTCTCTCATATTGTCATTGCGATGGGAAGATTCCTTATTCGCTAGGAAATGTTTTACCGTGGAAGACGGGTCACCACAGAGCTGTCTCTTTTGTGTTTAGACAAACGTTGCTGAATTTAC
Organism: Tenrec ecaudatus; assembly: GCF_050624435.1. NCBI lineage: Eukaryota > Metazoa > Chordata > Mammalia > Afrosoricida > Tenrecidae > Tenrec > Tenrec ecaudatus. Next base: position 1,385,617 of record NW_027459457.1, read on the forward strand.
CTGGCAGCAGTTGCGTGTCCTCCCTTTCTTTTAAGGCCGATGGAGACGCACGAGTGTACCGAGAACGGTGAATGGTGGCCGTTCATAAGCCAGGATCATCAGAAACCGCAGAGTAAATTTTAGGAACGTAGACGTAGGACAGCGGAGAAAACGTCACTCAGGGACTTCAGTGAACTCTCCTTACAATGCTGAGGCCTGACAAGCCTAGTGATTGTGGGCAACCTGGCTCCTGCCCTAGGTAGTTTTGTTGAGCGTGCCTCCCTCAAGTGGTGCCTTTTGTCTCCCAGCAATATTGCTCCGTGAAATTCTGCCGATGATGGAAACTATTTCCATGGGTTTTTCCTTTCACCTCATTTGCCTCATCTTTGAAGTACCAATGCTTTTCGACACGGGTGCTGCCTCCCTGAGCTTTCCTTTGTCTTGGCTCAATCGATGCAGATTCCTGTGCTGAATACGCCATGGACTAGCACAGGTGGGTTCTTGTCAGTATACCGGGCAAACGCAGCAATTTCGATTGTCAAGACCCACCTGGCTTGATCAAGGTTCTTTATTCCAGTGAAAACGATTTTTATCCAAATTCTAGAGGAGCACCAGTGTGCCTCTGGGAGCTACACCCGGGCCTGCTGAACAGCGGCTCCGGAGTTTTCATTTTCTGACTAAAATTCAACACGGAATTTCATGGATCTAAGGAAACAGTGAATTGTGGACGTACCAGATTCTCACATCTTCATTCTCTAATGGAAGCTGAAGTTTCCCAGTCTGATCCGGCTCCCACTTCATTTCTGGCAACGACCATTCAATTGTGGATGTTCAGCCTTCTTCGGGATTCTCATATACCGGCATGTTCCCGCGCCACATTAAGACCACTCGGTGGAGGTTTATGTGACTCAGGACAGCTCTTTATTTCAGGCGTCTAGAACAAAGGGAATTCAAAGAGGTTGATGATCACTTATGAAAGTCCCGTTTCTCTATGATGCCCACTGAGGACACTTCTACATCTGAGGGCAAAGAGCTCGTGCAGCATGATATTCTCATTTCAGCCACGCCGCCTGCAGTTTCTTCCTTGCAGAAAAATCTTTCCCAGTGTACTTCTTTAAAATGCTGCAAAATAGTGGGACAGAAGATTTCGGTTTAGCGTTAACTTTAAACGGGCATAGATACAGGCATGTGGGCATGTTTAGAGACAGTGTTTCACTGGACTACGGTAAAGGGTGAAGCGCCTGGGTTCCCGTGCTTCACTACTGTATGGCCTCAAGATGATGTGTAGGCACAGCGGCAAATCCATCGGTGGCAATTCTCTCATATTGTCATTGCGATGGGAAGATTCCTTATTCGCTAGGAAATGTTTTACCGTGGAAGACGGGTCACCACAGAGCTGTCTCTTTTGTGTTTAGACAAACGTTGCTGAATTTACCTGGCAGCAGTTGCGTGTCCTCCCTTTCTTTTAAGGCCGATGGAGACGCACGAGTGTACCGAGAACGGTGAATGGTGGCCGTTCATAAGCCAGGATCATCAGAAACCGCAGAGTAAATTTTAGGAACGTAGACGTAGGACAGCGGAGAAAACGTCACTCAGGGACTTCAGTGAACTCTCCTTACAATGCTGAGGCCTGACAAGCCTAGTGCTTGTGGGCAACCCGGCTCCTGCCCTAGGTAGTTTTGTTGAGCGTGCCTCCCTCAGGTAGTGCCTTTTGTCTCCCAGCAATATTGCTCCGTGAAATTCTGCCGATGATGGAAACTATTTCCATGGGTTTTTCCTTTCACCTCATTTGCCTCATCTTTGAAGTACCAATGCTTTTCGACACGGGTGCTGCCTCCCTGAGCTTTCCTTTGTCTTGGCTCAATCGATGCAGATTCCTGTGCTGAATACGCCATGGACTAGCACAGGTGGGTTCTTGTCAGTATACCGGGCAAACGCAGCAATTTCGATTGTCAAGACCCACCTGGCTTGATCAAGGTTCTTTATTCCAGTGAAAACGATTTTTATCCAAATTCTAGATGAGCACCAGTCTGCCTCTGGGAGCTACACCCGGGCCTGCTGAACAGCGGCTCCGGAGTTTTCATTTTCTGACTAAAATTCAACACGGAATTTCATGGATCTAAGGAAACAGTGAATTGTGGACGTACCAGATTCTCACATCTTCATTCTCTAATGGAAGCTGAAGTTTCCCAGTCTGATCCGGCTCCCACTTCATTTCTGGCAACGACCATTCAATTGTGGATGTTCAGCCTTCTTCGGGATTCTCATATACCGGCATGTTCCCGCGCCACATTAAGACCACTCGGTGGAGGTTTATGTGACTCAGGACAGCTCTTTATTTCAGGCGTCTAGAACAAAGGGAATTCAAAGAGGTTGATGATCACTTATGAAAGTCCCGTTTCTCTATGATGCCCACTGAGGACACTTCTACATCTGAGTGCAAAGAGCTCGTGCAGCATGATATTCTCATTTCAGCCACGCCGCGTGCAGTTTCTTCCTTGCAGAAAATTCTTTCCCAGTGTACTTCTTTAAAATGCTGCAAAATAGTGGGACAGAAGATTTCGGTTTAGCGTTAACTTTAAACGGGCATAGATACAGGCATGTGGGCATGTTTAGAGACAGTGTTTCACTGGTCTACGGTAAAGGGTGAAGCGCCTGGGTTCCCGTGCTTCACTACTGTATGGCCTCAAGATGATGTGTAGGCACAGCGGCAAATCCATCGGTGGCAATTCTCTCATATTGTCATTGCGATGGGAAGATTCCTTATTCGCTAGGAAATGTTTTACCGTGGAAGACGGGTCACCACAGAGCTGTCTCTTTTGTGTTTAGACAAACGTTGCTGAATTTACCTGGCAGCAGTTGCGTGTCCTCCCTTTCTTTTAAGGCCGATGGAGACGCACGAGTGTACCGAGAACGGTGAATGGTGGCCGTTCATAAGCCAGGATCATCAGAAACCGCAGAGTAAATTTTAGGAACGTAGACGTAGGACAGCGGAGAAAACGTCACTCAGGGACTTCAGTGAACTCTCCTTACAATGCTGAGGCCTGACAAGCCTAGTGCTTGTGGGCAACCCGGCTCCTGCCCTAGGTAGTTTTGTTGAGCGTGCCTCCCTCAGGTGGTGCCTTTTGTCTCCCAGCAATATTGCTCCGTGAAATTCTGCCGATGATGGAAACTATTTCCATGGGTTTTTCCTTTCACCTCATTTGCCTCATCTTTGAAGTACCAATGCTTTTCGACACGGGTGCTGCCTCCCTGAGCTTTCCTTTGTCTTGGCTCAATCGATGCAGATTCCTGTGCTGAATACGCCATGGACTAGCTCAGGTGGGTTCTTGTCAGTATACCGGGCAAACGCAGCAATTTCGATTGTCAAGACCCACCTGGCTTGATCAAGGTTCTTTATTCCAGTGAAAACGATTTTTATCCAAATTCTAGAGGAGCACCAGTGTGCCTCTGGGAGCTACACCCGGGCCTGCTGAACAGCGGCTCCGGAGTTTTCATTTTCTGACTAAAATTCAACACGGAATTTCATGGATCTAAGGAAACAGTGAATTGTGGACGTACCAGATTCTCACATCTTCATTCTCTAATGGAAGCTGAAGTTTCCCAGTCTGATCCGGCTCCCACTTCATTTCTGGCAACGACTATTCAATTGTGGACGTTCAGCCTTCTTCGGTATTCTCTTATACCGGCATGTTCCCGCGCCACATTAAGACCACTCGGTGGAGGTTTATGTGACTCAGGACAGCTCTTTATTTCAGGCGTCTAGAACAAAGGGAATTCACAGAGGTTGATGACCACTTATGAAAGTCCCGTTTCTCTATGATGCCCACTGAGGACACTTCTACATCTGAGTGCAAAGAGCTCGTGCAGCATGATATTCTCATTTCAGCCACGCCGCCTGCAGTTTCTTCCTTGCAGAAAAATCTTTCCCAGTGTACTTCTTTAAAATGCTGCAAAATAGTGGGATAGAAGATTTCGGTTTAGCGTTAACTTTAAACGGGCATAGATACAGGCATGTGGGCATATTTAGAGACAGTGTTTCACTGGTCTAGGGTAAAGGCTGAAGCGCCTGGGTTCCCGTGCTTCACTACTCTATGGCCTCAAGATGATGTGTAGGCACAGCGGCAAATCCATCGGTGGCAATTCTCTCATATTGTCATTGTGATGGGAAGATTCCTTATTCGCTAGGAAATGTTTTACCGTGGAAGACGGGTCACCACAGAGCTGTCTCTTTTGTGTTGAGACAAACTTTGCTGAATTTATCTGCCAGCAGTTGCGTGTCCTCCCTTTCTTTTAAGGCCGATTGAGACGCACTGGTGTAAGGAGAACGGTGAATGGTGGCCGTTCATAATCCAGGATCATCAGAAACCGGAGAGTAAATTTTAGGAACGTAGACGTAGGACAGCGGAGAAAACTTCACTCAGGGACTTCAGTGAACTCTCCTTACAATGCTGAGGCCTGACAAGCCTAATGCTTGTGGGCAACCCGGCTCCTGCCCTAGGAAGTTTTGTTGAGCGTGCCTCCCTCAGGTGGTGCCTTTTTTCTCCCAGCAATATTGCTCCGTGAAATTCTGCCGATGATGGAAACTATTTGCCATGGGTTTTTCCTTTCACCTCATTGGCCTCATCTTTGAAGTACCAATGCTTTTCGACACGGGTGCTGCCTCCCTGAGCTTTCCTTTGTCTTGGCTCAATCGATGCAGATTCCTGTGCTGAATACGCCATGGACTAGCACAGGTGGGTTCTTGTCAGTATACCGGGCAAACGCAGCAATTTCGATTGTCAAGACCCACCTGGCTTGATCAAGGTTCTTTATTCCAGTGAAAACGATTTTTATCCAAATTCTAGAGGAGCACCAGTGTGCCTCTGGGAGCTACACCCGGGCCTGCTGAACAGCGGCTCCGGAGTTTTCATTTTCTGACTAAAATTCAACACGGAATTTCATGGATCTAAGGAAACAGTGAATTGTGGACGTACCAGATTCTCACATCTTCATTCTCTAATGGAAGCTGAAGTTTCCCAGTCTGATCCGGTTCCCACTTCATTTCTGGCAACGACCATTCAATTGTGGATGTTCAGCCTTCTTCGGGATTCTCATATACCGGCATGTTCCCGCGCCACATTAAGACCACTCGGTGGAGGTTTATGTGACTCAGGACAGCTCTTTATTTCAGGCGTCTAGAACAAAGGGTATTCAAAGAGGTTGATGATCACTTATGAAAGTCCCGTTTCTCTATGATGCCCACTGAGGACACTTCTACATCTGAGGGCAAAGAGCTCGTGCAGCATGATATTCTCATTTCAGCCACGCCGCCTGCAGTTTCTTCCTTGCAGAAAAATCTTTCCCAGTGTACTTCTTTAAAATGCTGCAAAATAGTGGGACAGAAGATTTCGGTTTAGCGTTAACTTTAAACGGGCATAGATACAGGTATGTGGGCATGTTTAGAGACAGTGTTTCACTGGTCTACGGTAAAGGGTGAAGCGCCTGGGTTCCCGTGCTTCACTACTGTATGGCCTCAAGATGATGTGTAGGCACAGCGGCAAATCCATCGGTGGCAATTCTCTCATATTGTCATTGCGATGGGAAGATTCCTTATTCGCTAGGAAATGTTTTACCGTGGAAGACGGGTCACCACAGAGCTGTCTCTTTTCTGTTTAGACAAACGTTGCTGAATTTACCTGGCAGCAGTTGCGTGTCCTCCCTTTCTTTTAAGGCCGATGGAGACGCACGAGTGTACCGAGAACGGTGAATGGTGGCCGTTCATAAGCCAGGATCATCAGAAACCGCAGAGTAAATTTTAGGAACGTAGACGTAGGACAGCGGAGAAAACGTCACTCAGGGACTTCAGTGAACTCTCCTTACAATGCTGAGGCCTGACAAGCCTAGTGCTTGTGGGCAACCCGGCTCCTGCCCTAGGTAGTTTTGTTGAGCGTGCCTCCCTCAGGTAGTGCCTTTTGTCTCCCAGCAATATTGCTACGTGAAATTCTGCCGATGATGGAAACTATTTCCATGGGTTTTTCCTTTCACCTCATTTGCCTCATCTTTGAAGTACCAATGCTTTTCGACACGGGTGCTGCCTCCCTGAGCTTTCCTTTGTCTTGGCTCAATCGATGCAGATTCCTGTGCTGAATACGCCATGGACTAGCACAGGTGGGTTCTTGTCAGTATACCGGGCAAACGCAGCAATTTCGATTGTCAAGACCCACCTGGCTTGATCAAGGTTCTTTATTCCAGTGAAAACGATTTTTATCCAAATTCTAGAGGAGCACCAGTGTGCCTCTGGGAGCTACACCCGGGCCTGCTGAACAGCGGCTCCGGAGTTTTCATTTTCTGACTAAAATTCAACACGGAATTTCATGGATCTAAGGAAACAGTGAATTGTGGACGTACCAGATTCTCACATCTTCATTCTCTAATGGAAGCTGAAGTTTCCCAGTCTGATCCGGCTCCCACTTCATTTCTGGCAACGACCATTCAATTGTGGATGTTCAGCCTTCTTCGGGATTCTCATATACCGGCATGTTCCCGCGCCACATTAAGACCACTCGGTGGAGGTTTATGTGACTCAGGACAGCTCTTTATTTCAGGCGTCTAGAACAAAGGGAATTCCAAGAGGTTGATGATCACTTATGAAAGTCCCGTTTCTCTATGATGCCCACTGAGGACACTTCTACATCTGAGTGCAAAGAGCTCGTGCAGCATGATATTCTCATTTCAGCCACGCCGCCTGCAGTTTCTTCCTTGCAGAAAAATCTTTCCCAGTGTACGTCTTTAAAATGCTGCAAAATAGTGGGACAGAAGATTTCGGTTTAGCGTTAACTTTAAACGGGCATAGATACAGGCATGTGGGCATGTTTAGAGACAGTGTTTCACTGGTCTACGGTAAAGGGTGAAGCGCCTGGGTTCCCGTGCTTCACTACTGTATGGCCTCAAGATGATGTGTAGGCACAGCGGCAAATCCATCGGTGGCAATTCTCTCATATTGTCATTGCGATGGGAAGATTCCTTATTCGCTAGGAAATGTTTTACCGTGGAAGACGGGTCACCACAGAGCTGTCTCTTTTGTGTTTAGACAAACGTTGCTGAATTTACCTGGCAGCAGTTGCGTGTCCTCCCTTTCTTTTAAGGCCGATGGAGACGCACGAGTGTACCGAGAACGGTGAATGGTGGCCGTTCATAAGCCAGGATCATCAGAAACCGCAGAGTAAATTTTAGGAACGTAGACGTAGGACAGCGGAGAAAACGTCACTCAGGGACTTCAGTGAACTCTCCTTACAATGCTGAGGCCTGACAAGCCTAGTGATTGTGGGCAACCTGGCTCCTGCCCTAGGTAGTTTTGTTGAGCGTGCCTCCCTCAAGTGGTGCCTTTTGTCTCCCAGCAATATTGCTCCGTGAAATTCTGCCGATGATGGAAACTATTTCCATGGGTTTTTCCTTTCACCTCATTTGCCTCATCTTTGAAGTACCAATGCTTTTCGACACGGGTGCTGCCTCCCTGAGCTTTCCTTTGTCTTGGCTCAATCGATGCAGATTCCTGTGCTGAATACGCCATGGACTAGCTCAGGTGGGTTCTTGTCAGTATACCGGGCAAACGCAGCAATTTCGATTGTCAAGACCCACCTGGCTTGATCAAGGTTCTTTATTCCAGTGAAAACGATTTTTATCCAAATTCTAGAGGAGCACCAGTGTGCCTCTGGGAGCTACACCCGGGCCTGCTGAACAGCGGCTCCGGAGTTTTCATTTTCTGACTAAAATTCAACACGGAATTTCATGGATCTAAGGAAACAGTGAATTGTGGACGTACCAGATTCTCACATCTTCATTCTCTAATGGAAGCTGAAGTTTCCCAGTCTGATCCGGCTCCCACTTCATTTCTGGCAACGACTATTCAATTGTGGACGTTCAGCCTTCTTCGGTATTCTCTTATACCGGCATGTTCCCGCGCCACATTAAGACCACTCGGTGGAGGTTTATGTGACTCAGGACAGCTCTTTATTTCAGGCGTCTAGAACAAAGGGAATTCACAGAGGTTGATGACCACTTATGAAAGTCCCGTTTCTCTATGATGCCCACTGAGGACACTTCTACATCTGAGTGCAAAGAGCTCGTGCAGCATGATATTCTCATTTCAGCCACGCCGCCTGCAGTTTCTTCCTTGCAGAAAAATCTTTCCCAGTGTACTTCTTTAAAATGCTGCAAAATAGTGGGATAGAAGATTTCGGTTTAGCGTTAACTTTAAACGGGCATAGATACAGGCATGTGGGCATATTTAGAGACAGTGTTTCACTGGTCTAGGGTAAAGGCTGAAGCGCCTGGGTTCCCGTGCTTCACTACTCTATGGCCTCAAGATGATGTGTAGGCACAGCGGCAAATCCATCGGTGGCAATTCTCTCATATTGTCATTGTGATGGGAAGATTCCTTATTCGCTAGGAAATGTTTTACCGTGGAAGACGGGTCACCACAGAGCTGTCTCTTTTGTGTTGAGACAAACTTTGCTGAATTTATCTGCCAGCAGTTGCGTGTCCTCCCTTTCTTTTAAGGCCGATTGAGACGCACTGGTGTAAGGAGAACGGTGAATGGTGGCCGTTCATAAGCCAGGATCATCAGAAACCGCAGAGTAAATTTTAGGAACGTAGACGTAGGACAGCGGAGAAAACTTCACTCAGGGACTTCAGTGAACTCTCCTTACAATGCTGAGGCCTGACAAGCCTAGTGCTTGTGGGCAACCCGGCTCCTGCCCTAGGTAGTTTTGTTGAGCGTGCCTCCCTCAGGTGGTGCCTTTTTTCTCCCAGCAATATTGCTCCGTGAAATTCTGCCGATGATGGAAACTATTTGCCATGGGTTTTTCCTTTCACCTCATTGGCCTCATCTTTGAAGTACCAATGCTTTTCGACACGGGTGCTGCCTCCCTGAGCTTTCCTTTGTCTTGGCTCAATCGATGCAGATTCCTGTGCTGAATACGCCATGGACTAGCACTGGTGGGTTCTTGTCAGTATACCGGGCAAACGCAGCAATTTCGATTGTCAAGACCCACCTGGCTTGATCAAGGTTCTTTATTCCAGTGAAAACGATTTTTATCCAAATTCTAGAGGAGCACCAGTGTGCCTCTGGGAGCTACACCCGGGCCTGCTGAACAGCGGCTCCGGAGTTTTCATTTTCTGACTAAAATTCAACACGGAATTTCATGGATCTAAGGAAACCGTGAATTGTGGACGTACCAGATTCTCACATCTTCATTGTCTAATGGAAGCTGAAGTTTCCCAGTCTGATCCGGCTGCCACTTCATTTCTGGCAATGACCATTCAATTGTGGACGTTCAGCCTTCTTCGGGATTCTCTTATACCGGCATGTTCCCGCGCTACATTAAGACCACTCGGTGGAGGTTTATGTGACTCAGGACAACTCTTTATTTCAGGCGTCTAGAACAAAGGGAATACACAGAGGTTGATGACCACTTATTAAAGTCCCGTTTCTCTATGATGCCCACTGAGGACACTTCTACATCTGAGGGCAAAGAGCTCGTGCAGCATGATATTCTCATTTCAGCCACGCCGCCTGCAGTTTCTTCCTTGCAGAAAAATCTTTCCCAGTGTACTTCTTTAAAATGCTGCAAAATAGTGGGACAGAAGATTTCGGTTTAGCGTTAACTTTAAACGGGCATAGGTACAGGCATGTGGGCATGTTTAGAGACAGTGTTTCTCTGGTCTAGGTAAATGCTGAAGCGCCTGGGTTCCCGTGCTTCACTACTGTATGGCCTCAAGATGATGTGTAGACACAGCGGGAAATCAATCGGTTGCAATTCTTTCATATTGTCATTGCGATGGGAAGATTCCTTATTCGCTAGGAAATGTTTTACCGTGGAAGACGGGTCACCACAGAGCTGTCTCTTTTGTGTTGAGACAAACTTTGCTGAATTTACCTGCCAGCAGTTGCGTGTCCTCCCTTTCTTTTAAGGCCGATGGAGATGCACGAGTGTACGGAGAACGGTGAATGGTGGCCGTTCATAATCCAGGATCATCAGAAACCGGAGAGTAAATTTTAGGAACGTAGACGTAGGACAGCGGAGAAAACTTCATTCAGGGACTTCAGTGAACTCTCCTTACAATGCTGAGGCCTGACAAGCCTAATGCTTGTGGGCAACCCGGCTCCTGCCCTAGGAAGTTTTGTTGAGCGTGCCTCCCTCAGGTGGTGCCTTTTTTCTCCCAGCAATATTGCTCCGTGAAATTCTGCCGATGATGGAAACTATTTGCCATGGGTTTTTCTTTTCACCTCATTGGCCTCATCTTTGAAGTACCAATGCTTTTCGACACGGGTGCTGCCTCCCTGAGCTTTCCTTTGTCTTGGCTCAATCGATGCAGATTCCTGTGCTGAATACGCCATGGACTAGCACAGGTGGGTTCTTGTCAGTATACCGGGCAAACGCAGCAATTTCGATTGTCAAGACCCACCTGGCTTGATCAAGGTTCTTTATTCCAGTGAAAACGATTTTTATCCAAATTCTAGAGGAGCACCAGTGTGCCTCTGGGAGCTACACCCGGGCCTGCTGAACAGCGGCTCCGGAGTTTTCATTTTCTGACTAAAATTCAACACGGAATTTCATGGATCTAAGGAAACAGTGAATTGTGGACGTACCAGATTCTCACATCTTCATTCTCTAATGGAAGCTGAAGTTTCCCAGTCTGATCCGGTTCCCACTTCATTTCTGGCAACGACCATTCAATTGTGGATGTTCAGCCTTCTTCGGGATTCTCATATACCGGCATGTTCCCGCGCCACATTAAGACCACTCGGTGGAGGTTTATGTGACTCAGGACAGCTCTTTATTTCAGGCGTCTAGAACAAAGGGAATTCAAAGAGGTTGATGATCACTTATGAAAGTCCCGTTTCTCTATGATGCCCACTGAGGACACTTCTACATCTGAGGGCAAAGAGCTCGTGCAGCATGATATTCTCATTTCAGCCACGCCGCCTGCAGTTTCTTCCTTGCAGAAAAATCTTTCCCAGTGTACTTCTTTAAAATGCTGCAAAATAGTGGGACAGAAGATTTCGGTTTAGCGTTAACTTTAAACGGGCATAGATACAGGTATGTGGGCATGTTTAGAGACAGTGTTTCACTGGTCTACGGTAAAGGGTGAAGCGCCTGGGTTCCCGTGCTTCACTACTGTATGGCCTCAAGATGATGTGTAGGCACAGCGGCAAATCCATCGGTGGCAATTCTCTCATATTGTCATTGCGATGGGAAGATTCCTTATTCGCTAGGAAATGTTTTACCGTGGAAGACGGGTCACCACAGAGCTGTCTCTTTTCTGTTTAGACAAACGTTGCTGAATTTACCTGGCAGCAGTTGCGTGTCCTCCCTTTCTTTTAAGGCCGATGGAGACGCACGAGTGTACCGAGAACGGTGAATGGTGGCCGTTCATAAGCCAGGATCATCAGAAACCGCAGAGTAAATTTTAGGAACGTAGACGTAGGACAGCGGAGAAAACGTCACTCAGGGACTTCAGTGAACTCTCCTTACAATGCTGAGGCCTGACAAGCCTAGTGCTTGTGGGCAACCCGGCTCCTGCCCTAGGTAGTTTTGTTGAGCGTGCCTCCCTCAGGTAGTGCCTTTTGTCTCCCAGCAATATTGCTACGTGAAATTCTGCCGATGATGGAAACTATTTCCATGGGTTTTTCCTTTCACCTCATTTGCCTCATCTTTGAAGTACCAATGCTTTTCGACACGGGTGCTGCCTCCCTGAGCTTTCCTTTGTCTTGGCTCAATCGATGCAGATTCCTGTGCTGAATACGCCATGGACTAGCACAGGTGGGTTCTTGTCAGTATACCGGGCAAACGCAGCAATTTCGATTGTCAAGACCCACCTGGCTTGATCAAGGTTCTTTATTCCAGTGAAAACGATTTTTATCCAAATTCTAGAGGAGCACCAGTGTGCCTCTGGGAGCTACACCCGGGCCTGCTGAACAGCGGCTCCGGAGTTTTCATTTTCTGACTAAAATTCAACACGGAATTTCATGGATCTAAGGAAACAGTGAATTGTGGACGTACCAGATTCTCACATCTTCATTCTCTAATGGAAGCTGAAGTTTCCCAGTCTGATCCGGCTCCCACTTCATTTCTGGCAACGACCATTCAATTGTGGATGTTCAGCCTTCTTCGGGATTCTCATATACCGGCATGTTCCCGCGCCACATTAAGACCACTCGGTGGAGGTTTATGTGACTCAGGACAGCTCTTTATTTCAGGCGTCTAGAACAAAGGGAATTCCAAGAGGTTGATGATCACTTATGAAAGTCCCGTTTCTCTATGATGCCCACTGAGGACACTTCTACATCTGAGTGCAAAGAGCTCGTGCAGCATGATATTCTCATTTCAGCCACGCCGCCTGCAGTTTCTTCCTTGCAGAAAAATCTTTCCCAGTGTACTTCTTTAAAATGCTGCAAAATAGTGGGACAGAAGATTTCGGTTTAGCGTTAACTTTAAACGGGCATAGATACAGGCATGTGGGCATGTTTAGAGACAGTGTTTCACTGGTCTACGGTAAAGGGTGAAGCGCCTGGGTTCCCGTGCTTCACTACTGTATGGCCTCAAGATGATGTGTAGGCACAGCGGCAAATCCATCGGTGGCAATTCTCTCATATTGTCATTGCGATGGGAAGATTCCTTATTCGCTAGGAAATGTTTTACCGTGGAAGACGGGTCACCACAGAGCTGTCTCTTTTGTGTTTAGACAAACGTTGCTGAATTTACCTGCCAGCAGTTGCGTGTCCTCCCTTTCTTTTAAGGCCGATTGAGACGCACTGGTGTAAGGAGAACGGTGAATGGTGGCCGTTCATAAGCCAGGATCATCAGAAACCGCAGAGTAAATTTTAGGAACGTAGACGTAGGACAGCGGAGAAAACTTCACTCAGGGACTTCAGTGAACTCTCCTTACAATGCTGAGGCCTGACAAGCCTAGTGCTTGTGGGCAACCCGGCTCCTGCCCTAGGTAGTTTTGTTGAGCGTGCCTCCCTCAGGTGGTGCCTTTTTTCTCCCAGCAATATTGCTCCGTGAAATTCTGCCGATGATGGAAACTATTTGCCATGGGTTTTTCCTTTCACCTCATTGGCCTCATCTTTGAAGTACCAATGCTTTTCGACACGGGTGCTGCCTCCCTGAGCTCTCCTTTGTCTTGGCTCAATCGATGCAGATTCCTGTGCTGAATACGCCATGGACTAGCACTGGTGGGTTCTTGTCAGTATACCGGGCAAACGCAGCAATTTCGATTGTCAAGACCCACCTGGCTTGATCAAGGTTCTTTATTCCAGTGAAAACGATTTTTATCCAAATTCTAGAGGAGCACCAGTGTGCCTCTGGGAGCTACACCCGGGCCTGCTGAACAGCGGCTCCGGAGTTTTCATTTTCTGACTAAAATTCAACACGGAATTTCATGGATCTAAGGAAACCGTGAATTGTGGACGTACCAGATTCTCACATCTTCATTGTCTAATGGAAGCTGAAGTTTCCCAGTCTGATCCGGCTGCCACTTCATTTCTGGCAATGACCATTCAATTGTGGACGTTCAGCCTTCTTCGGGATTCTCTTATACCGGCATGTTCCCGCGCCACATTAAGACCACTCGGTGGAGGTTTATGTGACTCAGGACAACTCTTTATTTCAGGCGTCTAGAACAAAGGGAATACACAGAGGTTGATGACCACTTATTAAAGTCCCGTTTCTCTATGATGCCCACTGAGGACACTTCTACATCTGAGGGCAAAGAGCTCGTGCAGCATGATATTCTCATTTCAGCCACGCCGCCTGCAGTTTCTTCCTTGCAGAAAAATCTTTCCCAGTGTACTTCTTTAAAATGCTGCAAAATAGTGGGACAGAAGATTTCGGTTTAGCGTTAACTTTAAACGGGCATAGGTACAGGCATGTGGGCATGTTTAGAGACAGTGTTTCTCTGGTCTAGGTAAATGCTGAAGCGCCTGGGTTCCCGTGCTTCACTACTGTATGGCCTCAAGATGATGTGTAGACACAGCGGGAAATCAATCGGTTGCAATTCTCTCATATTGTCATTGCGATGGGAAGATTCCTTATTCGCTAGGAAATGTTTTACCGTGGAAGACGGGTCACCACAGAGCTGTCTCTTTTGTGTTGAGACAAACTTTGCTGAATTTACCTGCCAGCAGTTGCGTGTCCTCCCTTTCTTTTAAGGCCGATGGAGATGCACGAGTGTACGGAGAACGGTGAATGGTGGCCGTTCATAATCCAGGATCATCAGAAACCGGAGAGTAAATTTTAGGAACGTAGACGTAGGACAGCGGAGAAAACTTCATTCAGGGACTTCAGTGAACTCTCCTTACAATGCTGAGGCCTGACAAGCCTAATGCTTGTGGGCAACACGGCTCCTGCCCTAGGAAGTTTTGTTGAGCGTGCCTCCCTCAGGTGGTGCCTTTTTTCTCCCAGCAATATTGCTCCGTGAAATTCTGCCGATGATGGAAACTATTTGCCATGGGTTTTTCCTTTCACCTCATTGGCCTCATCTTTGAAGTACCAATGCTTTTCGACACGGGTGCTGCCTCCCTGAGCTTTCCTTTGTCTTGGCTCAATCGATGCAGATTCCTGTGCTGAATACGCCATGGACTAGCACAGGTGGGTTCTTGTCAGTATACCGGGCAAACGCAGCAATTTCGATTGTCAAGACCCACCTGGCTTGATCAAGGTTCTTTATTCCAGTGAAAACGATTTTTATCCAAATTCTAGAGGAGCACCAGTGTGCCTCTGGGAGCTACACCCGGGCCTGCTGAACAGCGGCTCCGGAGTTTTCATTTTCTGACTAAAATTCAACACGGAATTTCATGGATCTAAGGAAACAGTGAATTGTGGACGTACCAGATTCTCACATCTTCATTCTCTAATGGAAGCTGAAGTTTCCCAGTCTGATCCGGTTCCCACTTCATTTCTGGCAACGACCATTCAATTGTGGATGTTCAGCCTTCTTCGGGATTCTCATATACCGGCATGTTCCCGCGCCACATTAAGACCACTCGGTGGAGGTTTATGTGACTCAGGACAGCTCTTTATTTCAGGCGTCTAGAACAAAGGGAATTCCAAGAGGTTGATGATCACTTATGAAAGTCCCGTTTCTCTATGATGCCCACTGAGGACACTTCTACATCTGAGGGCAAAGAGCTCGTGCAGCATGATATTCTCATTTCAGCCACGCCGCCTGCAGTTTCTTCCTTGCAGAAAAATCTTTCCCAGTGTACTTCTTTAAAATGCTGCAAAATAGTGGGACAGAAGATTTCGGTTTAGCGTTAACTTTAAACGGGCATAGATACAGGCATGTGGGCATGTTTAGAGACAGTGTTTCACTGGTCTACGGTAAAGGGTGAAGCGCCTGGGTTCCCGTGCTTCACTACTGTATGGCCTCAAGATGATGTGTAGGCACAGCGGCAAATCCATCGGTGGCAATTCTCTCATATTGTCATTGCGATGGGAAGATTCCTTATTCGCTAGGAAATGTTTTACCGTGGAAGACGGGTCACCACAGAGCTGTCTCTTTTCTGTTTAGACAAACGTTGCTGAATTTACCTGGCAGCAGTTGCGTGTCCTCCCTTTCTTTTAAGGCCGATGGAGACGCACGAGTGTACCGAGAACGGTGAATGGTGGCCGTTCATAAGCCAGGATCATCAGAAACCGCAGAGTAAATTTTAGGAACGTAGACGTAGGACAGCGGAGAAAACGTCACTCAGGGACTTCAGTGAACTCTCCTTACAATGCTGAGGCCTGACAAGCCTAGTGCTTGTGGGCAACCCGGCTCCTGCCCTAGGTAGTTTTGTTGAGCGTGCCTCCCTCAGGTAGTGCCTTTTGTCTCCCAGCAATATTGCTCCGTGAAATTCTGCCGATGATGGAAACTATTTCCATGGGTTTTTCCTTTCACCTCATTTGCCTCATCTTTGAAGTACCAATGCTTTTCGACACGGGTGCTGCCTCCCTGAGCTTTCCTTTGTCTTGGCTCAATCGATGCAGATTCCTGTGCTGAATACGCCATGGACTAGCACAGGTGGGTTCTTGTCAGTATACCGGGCAAACGCAGCAATTTCGATTGTCAAGACCCACCTGGCTTGATCAAGGTTCTTTATTCCAGTGAAAACGATTTTTATCCAAATTCTAGAGGAGCACCAGTGTGCCTCTGGGAGCTACACCCGGGCCTGCTGAACAGCGGCTCCGGAGTTTTCATTTTCTGACTAAAATTCAACACGGAATTTCATGGATCTAAGGAAACAGTGAATTGTGGACGTACCAGATTCTCACATCTTCATTCTCTAATGGAAGCTGAAGTTTCCCAGTCTGATCCGGCTCCCACTTCATTTCTGGCAACGACCATTCAATTGTGGATGTTCAGCCTTCTTCGGGATTCTCATATACCGGCATGTTCCCGCGCCACATTAAGACCACTCGGTGGAGGTTTATGTGACTCAGGACAGCTCTTTATTTCAGGCGTCTAGAACAAAGGGAATTCCAAGAGGTTGATGATCACTTATGAAAGTCCCGTTTCTCTATGATGCCCACTGAGGACACTTCTACATCTGAGGGCAAAGAGCTCGTGCAGCATGATATTCTCATTTCAGCCACGCCGCCTGCAGTTTCTTCCTTGCAGAAAAATCTTTCCCAGTGTACTTCTTTAAAATGCTGCAAAATAGTGGGACAGAAGATTTCGGTTTAGCGTTAACTTTAAACGGGCATAGATACAGGCATGTGGGCATGTTTAGAGACAGTGTTTCACTGGTCTACGGTAAAGGGTGAAGCGCCTGGGTTCCCGTGCTTCACTACTGTATGGCCTCAAGATGATGTGTAGGCACAGCGGCAAATCCATCGGTGGCAATTCTCTCATATTGTCATTGCGATGGGAAGATTCCTTATTCGCTAGGAAATGTTTTACCGTGGAAGACGGGTCACCACAGAGCTGTCTCTTTTGTGTTTAGACAAACGTTGCTGAATTTACCTGCCAGCAGTTGCGTGTCCTCCCTTTCTTTTAAGGCCGATGGAGACGCACGAGTGTACCGAGAACGGTGAATGGTGGCCGTTCATAAGCCAGGATCATCAGAAACCGCAGAGTAAATTATAGGAACGTAGACGTAGGACAGCGGAGAAAACGTCACTCAGGGACTTCAGTGAACTCTCCTTACAATGCTGAGGCCTGACAAGCCTAGTGCTTGTGGGCAACCCGGCTCCTGCCCTAGGTAGTTTTGTTGAGCGTGCCTCCCTCAGGTGGTGCCTTTTGTCTCCCAGCAATATTGCTCCGTGAAATTCTGCCGATGATGGAAACTATTTCCATGGGTTTTTCCTTTCACCTCATTTGCCTCATCTTTGAAGTACCAATGCTTTTCGACACGGGTGCTGCCTCCCTGAGCTTTCCTTTGTCTTGGCTCAATCGATGCAGATTCCTGTGCTGAATACGCCATGGACTAGCACAGGTGGGTTCTTGTCAGTATACCGGGCAAACGCAGCAATTTCGATTGTCAAGACCCACCTGGCTTGATCAAGGTTCTTTATTCCAGTGAAAACGATTTTTATCCAAATTCTAGAGGAGCACCAGTGTGCCTCTGGGAGCTACACCCGGGCCTGCTGAACAGCGGCTCCGGAGTTTTCATTTTCTGACTAAAATTCAACACGGAATTTCATGGATCTAAGGAAACAGTGAATTGTGGACGTACCAGATTCTCACATCTTCATTCTCTAATGGAAGCTGAAGTTTCCCAGTCTGATCCGGCTGCCACTTCATTTCTGGCAACGACTATTCAATTGTGGACGTTCAGCCTTCTTCGGTATTCTCTTATACCGGCATGTTCCCGCGCCACATTAAGACCACTCGGTGGAGGTTTATGTGACTCAGGACAGCTCTTTATTTCAGCCGTCTAGAACAAAGGGAATTCACAGAGGTTGATGACCACTTATGAAAGTCCCGTTTCTCTATGATGCCCACTGAGGACACTTCTACATCTGAGTGCAAAGAGCTCGTGCAGCATGATATTCTCATTTCAGCCACGCCGCCTGCAGTTTCTTCCTTGCAGAAAAATCTTTCCCAGTGTACTTCTTTAAAATGCTGCAAAATAGTGGGATAGAAGATTTCGGTTTAGCGTTAACTTTAAACGGGCATAGATACAGGCATGTGGGCATGTTTAGAGACAGTGTTTCACTGGTCTAGGGTAAAGGCTGAAGCGCCTGGGTTCCCGTGCTTCACTACTCTATGGCCTCAAGATGATGTGTAGGCACAGCGGCAAATCCATCGGTGGCAATTCTCTCATATTGTCATTGTGATGGGAAGATTCCTTATTCACTATGAAATGTTTTACCGTGGAAGACGGGTCACCACAGAGCTGTCTCTTTTGTGTTGAGACAAACTTTGCTGAATTTACCTGCCAGCAGTTGCGTGTCCTCCCTTTCTTTTAAGGCCGATTGAGACGCACTGGTGTAAGGAGAACGGTGAATGGTGGCCGTTCATAAGCCAGGATCATCAGAAACCACAGAGTAAATTTTAGGAACGTAGACGTAGGACAGCGGAGAAAACTTCACTCAGGGACTTCAGTGAACTCTCCTTACAATGCTGAGGCCTGACAAGCCTAGTGCTTGTGGGCAACCCGGCTCCTGCCCTAGGTAGTTTTGTTGAGCGTGCCTCCCTCAGGTGGTGCCTTTTTTCTCCCAGCAATATTGCTCCGTGAAATTCTGCCGATGATGGAAACTATTTGCCATGGGTTTTTCCTTTCACCTCATTGGCCTCATCTTTGAAGTACCAATGCTTTTCGACACGGGTGCTGCCTCCCTGAGCTTTCCTTTGTCTTGGCTCAATCGATGCAGATTCCTGTGCTGAATACGCCATGGACTAGCACAGGTGGGTTCTTGTCAGTATACCGGGCAAACGCAGCAATTTCGATTGTCAAGACCCACCTGGCTTGATCAAGGTTCTTTATTCCAGTGAAAACGATTTTTATCCAAATTCTAGAGGAGCACCAGTGTGCCTCTGGGAGCTACACCCGGGCCTGCTGAACAGCGGCTCCGGAGTTTTCATTTTCTGACTAAAATTCAACACGGAATTTCATGGATCTAAGGAAACCGTGAATTGTGGACGTACCAGATTCTCACATCTTCATTGTCTAATGGAAGCTGAAGTTTCCCAGTCTGATCCGGCTGCCACTTCATTTCTGGCAATGACCATTCAATTGTGGACGTTCAGCCTTCTTCGGGATTCTCTTATACCGGCATGTTCCCGCGCCACATTAAGACCACTCGGTGGAGGTTTATGTGACTCAGGACAGCTCTTTATTTCAGGCGTCTAGAACAAAGGGAATTCAAAGAGGTTGATGATCACTTATTAAAGTCCCGTTTCTCTATGATGCCCACTGAGGACACTTCTACATCTGAGTGCAAAGAGCTCGTGCAGCATGATATTCTCATTTCAGCCACGCCGCCTGCAGTTTCTTCCTTGCAGAAAAATCTTTCCCAGTGTACTTCTTTAAAATGCTGCAAAATAGTGGGACAGAAGATTTCGGTTTAGCGTTAACTTTAAACGGGCATAGATACAGGCATGTGGGCATGTTTAGAGACAGTGTTTCACTGGTCTACGGTAAAGGGTGAAGCGCCTGGGTTCCCGTGCTTCACTACTGTATGGCCTCAAGATGATGTGTAGGCACAGCGGCAAATCCATCGGTGGCAATTCTCTCATATTGTCATTGCGATGGGAAGATTCCTTATTCGCTAGGAAATGTTTTACCGTGGAAGACGGGTCACCACAGAGCTGTCTCTTTTGTGTTGAGACAAACTTTGCTGAATTTACCTGCCCCCAGTTGCGTGTCCTCCCTTTCTTTTAAGGCCGATGGAGACGCACTGGTGTAAGGAGAACGGTGAATGGTGGCCGTTCATAAGCCAGGATCATCAGAAACCGCAGAGTAAATTTTAGGAACGTAGACGTAGGACAGCGGAGAAAACTTCACTCAGGGACTTCAGTGAACTCTCCTTACAATGCTGAGGCCTGACAAGCCTAGTGCTTGTGGGCAACCCGGCTCCTGCCCTAGGTAGTTTTGTTGAGCGTGCCTCCCTCAGGTGGTGCCTTTTGTCTCCCAGCAATATTGCTCCGTGAAATTCTGCCGATGATGGAAACTATTTGCCATGGGTTTTTCCTTTGACCTCATTGGCCTCATCCTTGAAGTACCAATGTTTTTCGACACGGGTGCTGCCTCCCTGAGCTTTCCTTTGTCTTGGCTCAATCGATGCAGGTTCCTGTGCTGAATACGCAATGGACTAGCACAGGTGGGTGCTTGTCAGTATACCGGGCAAACGCAGCAATTTCGATTGTCAAGACCCACCTGGCTTGATCAAGGTTCTTTATTCCAGTGAAAACGATTTTTATCCAAATTCTGGAGGAGCACCAGTGTGCCTCTGGGAGCTACACCCGGGCCTGCTGAACAGCGGCTCCGGAGTTTTCATTTTCTGACTAAAATTCAACACGGAATTTCATGGATCTAAGGAAACCGTGAATTGTGGACGTACCAGATTCTCACATCTTCATTGTCTAATGGAAGCTGAAGTTTCCCAGTCTGATCCGGCTGCCACTTCATTTCTGGCAACGACCATTCAATTGTGGACGTTCAGCCTTCTTCGGGATTCTCTCATACCGGCATGTTCCCGCGCCACATTAAGACCACTCGGTGGAGGTTTATGTGACTCAGGACAACTCTTTATTTCAGGCGTCTAGAACAAAGGGAATACACAGAGGTTGATGACCACTTATTAAAGTCCCGTTTCTCTATGATGCCCACTGAGGACACTTCTACATCTGAGGGCAAAGAGCTCGTGCAGCATGATATTCTCATTTCAGCCACGCCGCCTGCAGTTTCTTCCTTGCAGAAAAATCTTTCCCAGTGTACTTCTTTAAAATGCTGCAAAATAGTGGGACAGAAGATTTCGGTTTAGCGTTAACTTTAAACGGGCATAGGTACAGGCATGTGGGCATGTTTAGAGACAGTGTTTCTCTGGTCTAGGTAAATGCTGAAGCGCCTGGGTTCCCGTGCTTCACTACTGTATGGCCTCAAGATGATGTGTAGACACAGCGGGAAATCAATCGGTTGCAATTCTCTCATATTGTCATTGCGATGGGAAGATTCCTTATTCGCTAGGAAATGTTTTACCGTGGAAGACGGGTCACCACAGAGCTGTCTCTTTTGTGTTGAGACAAACTTTGCTGAATTTACCTGCCAGCAGTTGCGTGTCCTCCCTTTCTTTTAAGGCCGATGGAGATGCACTGGTGTAAGGAGAACGGTGAATGGTGTCCGTTCATAAGCCAGGATCATCAGAAACCGCAGAGTAAATTTTAGGAACGTAGACGTAGGACAGCGGAGAAAACTTCACTCAGGGACTTCAGTGAACTCTCCTTACAATGCTGAGGCCTGACAAGCCTAGTGCTTGTGGGCAACCCGGCTCCTGCCCTAGGTAGTTTTGTTGAGCGTGCCTCCCTCAAGTGGTGCCTTTTGTCTCCCAGCAATATTGCTCCGTGAAATTCTGCCGATGATGGAAACTATTTCCATGGGTTTTTCCTTTCACCTCATTTGCCTCATCTTTGAAGTACCAATGCTTTTCGACACGGGTGCTGCCTCCCTGAGCTTTCCTTTGTCTTGGCTCAATCGATGCAGATTCCTGTGCTGAATACGCCATGGACTAGCACAGGTGGGTTCTTGTCAGTATACCGGGCAAACGCAGCAATTTCGATTGTCAAGACCCACCTGGCTTGATCAAGGTTCTTTATTCCAGTGAAAACGATTTTTATCCAAATTCTAGAGGAGCACCAGTGTGCCTCTGGGAGCTACACCCGGGCCTGCTGAACAGCGGCTCCGGAGTTTTCATTTTCTGACTAAAATTCAACACGGAATTTCATGGATCTAAGGAAACAGTGAATTGTGGACGTACCAGATTCTCACATCTTCATTCTCTAATGGAAGCTGAAGTTTCCCAGTCTGATCCGGCTCCCACTTCATTTCTGGCAACGACCATTCAATTGTGGATGTTCAGCCTTCTTCGGGATTCTCATATACCGGCATGTTCCCGCGCCACATTAAGACCACTCGGTGGAGGTTTATGTGACTCAGGACAGCTCTTTATTTCAGGCGTCTAGAACAAAGGGAATTCAAAGAGGTTGATGATCACTTATGAAAGTCCCGTTTCTCTATGATGCCCACTGAGGACACTTCTACATCTGAGGGCAAAGAGCTCGTGCAGCATGATATTCTCATTTCAGCCACGCCGCCTGCAGTTTCTTCCTTGCAGAAAATTCTTTCCCAGTGTACTTCTTTAAAATGCTGCAAAATAGTGGGACAGAAGATTTCGGTTTAGCGTTAACTTTAAACGGGCATAGATACAGGCATGTGGGCATGTTTAGAGACAGTGTTTCACTGGTCTACGGTAAAGGGTGAAGCGCCTGGGTTCCCGTGCTTCACTACTGTATGGCCTCAAGATGATGTGTAGGCACAGCGGCAAATCCATCGGTGGCAATTCTCTCATATTGTCATTGCGATGGGAAGATTCCTTATTCGCTAGGAAATGTTTTACCGTGGAAGACGGGTCACCACAGAGCTGTCTCTTTTGTGTTTAGACAAACGTTGCTGAATTTACCTGGCAGCAGTTGCGTGTCCTCCCTTTCTTTTAAGGCCGATGGAGACGCACGAGTGTACCGAGAACGGTGAATGGTGGCCGTTCATAAGCCAGGATCATCAGAAACCGCAGAGTAAATTATAGGAACGTAGACGTAGGACAGCGGAGAAAACGTCATTCAGGGACTTCAGTGAACTCTCCTTACAATGCTGAGGCCTGACAAGCCTAGTGCTTGTGGGCAACCCGGCTCCTGCCCTAGGTAGTTTTGTTGAGCGTGCCTCCCTCAGGTGGTGCCTTTTGTCTCCCAGCAATATTGCTCCGTGAAATTCTGCCGATGATGGAAACTATTTCCATGGGTTTTTCCTTTCACCTCATTTGCCTCATCTTTGAAGTACCAATGCTTTTCGACACGGGTGCTGCCTCCCTGAGCTTTCCTTTGTCTTGGCTCAATCGATGCAGATTCCTGTGCTGAATACGCCATGGACTAGCACAGGTGGGTTCTTGTCAGTATACCGGGCAAACGCAGCAATTTCGATTGTCAAGACCCACCTGGCTTGATCAAGGTTCTTTATTCCAGTGAAAACGATTTTTATCCAAATTCTAGAGGAGCACCAGTGTGCCTCTGGGAGCTACACCCGGGCCTGCTGAACAGCGGCTCCGGAGTTTTCATTTTCTGACTAAAATTCAACACGGAATTTCATGGATCTAAGGAAACAGTGAATTGTGGACGTACCAGATTCTCACATCTTCATTCTCTAATGGAAGCTGAAGTTTCCCAGTCTGATCCGGCTCCCACTTCATTTCTGGCAACGACCATTCAATTGTGGATGTTCAGCCTTCTTCGGGATTCTCATATACCGGCATGTTCCCGCGCCACATTAAGACCACTCGGTGGAGGTTTATGTGACTCAGGACAGCTCTTTATTTCAGGCGTCTAGAACAAAGGGAATTCACAGATGTTGATGACCACTTATGAAAGTCCCGTTTCTCTATGATGCCCACTGAGGACACCTCTACATCTGAGTGCAAAGAGCTCGTGCAGCATGATATTCTCATTTCAGCCACGCCGCCTGCAGTTTCTTCCTTGCAGAAAAATCTTTCCCAGTGTACTTCTTTAAAATGCTGCAAAATAGTGGGATAGAAGATTTCGGTTTAGCGTTAACTTTAAACGGGCATAGATACAGGCATGTGGGCATGTTTAGAGACAGTGTTTCACTGGTCTAGGGTAAAGGCTGAAGCGCCTGGGTTCCCGTGCTTCACTACTCTATGGCCTCAAGATGATGTGTAGGCACAGCGGCAAATCCATCGGTGGCAATTCTCTCATATTGTCATTGTGATGGGAAGATTCCTTATTCACTAGGAAATGTTTTACCGTGGAAGACGGGTCACCACAGAGCTGTCTCTTTTGTGTTGAGACAAACTTTGCTGAATTTACCTGCCAGCAGTTGCGTGTCCTCCCTTTCTTTTAAGGCCGATTGAGACGCACTGGTGTAAGGAGAACGGTGAATGGTGGCCGTTCATAAGCCAGGATCATCAGAAACCGCAGAGTAAATTTTAGGAACGTAGACGTAGGACAGCGGAGAAAACTTCACTCAGGGACTTCAGTGAACTCTCCTTACAATGCTGAGGCCTGACAAGCCTAGTGCTTGTGGGCAACCCGGCTCCTGCCCTAGGTAGTTTTGTTGAGCGTGCCTCCCTCAGGTGGTGCCTTTTTTCTCCCAGCAATATTGCTCCGTGAAATTCTGCCGATGATGGAAACTATTTGCCATGGGTTTTTCCTTTCACCTCATTGGCCTCATCTTTGAAGTACCAATGCTTTTCGACACGGGTGCTGCCTCCATGAGCTTTCCTTTGTCTTGGCTCAATCGATGCAGATTCCTGTGCTGAATACGCCATGGACTAGCACAGGTGGGTTCTTGTCAGTATACCGGGCAAACGCAGCAATTTCGATTGTCAAGACCCACCTGGCTTGATCAAGGTTCTTTATTCCAGTGAAAACGATTTTTATCCAAATTCTAGAGGAGCACCAGTGTGCCTCTGGGAGCTACACCCGGGCCTGCTAAACAGCGGCTCCGGAGTTTTCATTTTCTGACTAAAATTCAACACGGAATTTCATGGATCTAAGGAAACCGTGAATTGTGGACGTACCAGATTCTCACATCTTCATTGTCTAATGGAAGCTGAAGTTTCCCAGTCTGATCCGGCTGCCACTTCATTTCTGGCAATGACCATTCAATTGTGGACGTTCAGCCTTCTTCGGGATTCTCTTATACCGGCATGTTCCCGCGCCACATTAAGACCACTCGGTGGAGGTTTATGTGACTCAGGACAACTCTTTATTTCAGGCGTCTAGAACAAAGGGAATTCAAAGAGGTTGATGATCACTTATGAAAGTCCCGTTTCTCTATGATGCCCACTGAGGACACTTCTACATCTGAGGGCAAAGAGCTCGTGCAGCATGATATTCTCATTTCAGCCACGCCGCCTGCAGTTTCTTCCTTGCAGAAAAATCTTTCCCAGTGTACTTCTTTAAAATGCTGCAAAATAGTGGGACAGAAGATTTCGGTTTAGCGTTAACTTTAAACGGGCATAGATACAGGCATGTGGGCATGTTTAGAGACAGTGTTTCTCTGGTCTAGGGTAAAGTCTGAAGCGCCTGGGTTCCCGTGCTTCACTACTGTATGGCCTCAAGATGATGTGTAGGCACAGCGGCAAATCCATCCGTGGCAATTCTCTCATATTGTCATTGCGATGGGAAGATTCCTTATTCGCTAGGAAATGTTTTACCGTGGAAGACGGGTCACCACAGAGCTGTCTCTTTTGTGTTGAGACAAACTTTGCTGAATTTACCTGCCCCCAGTTGCGTGTCCTCCCTTTCTTTTAAGGCCGATGGAGACGCACTGGTGTAAGGAGAACGGTGAATGGTGGCCGTTCATAAGCCAGGATCATCAGAAACCGCAGAGTAAATTTTAGGAACGTAGACGTAGGACAGCGGAGAAAACTTCACTCAGGGACTTCAGTGAACTCTCCTTACAATGCTGAGGCCTGACAAGCCTAGTGCTTGTGGGCAACCCGGCTCCTGCCCTAGGTAGTTTTGTTGAGCGTGCCTCCCTCAGGTGGTGCCTTTTGTCTCCCAGCAATATTGCTCCGTGAAATTCTGCCGATGATGGAAACTATTTGCCATGGGTTTTTCCTTTGACCTCATTGGCCTCATCCTTGAAGTACCAATGCTTTTCGACACGGGTGCTGCCTCCCTGAGCTTTCCTTTGTCTTGGCTCAATCGATGCAGGTTCCTGTGCTGAATACGCAATGGACTAGCACAGGTGGGTGCTTGTCAGTATACCGGGCAAACGCAGCAATTTCGATTGTCAAGACCCACCTGGCTTGATCAAGGTTCTTTATTCCAGTGAAAACGATTTTTATCCAAATTCTGGAGGAGCACCAGTGTGCCTCTGGGAGCTACACCCGGGCCTGCTGAACAGCGGCTCCGGAGTTTTCATTTTCTGACTAAAATTCAACACGGAATTTCATGGATCTAAGGAAACCGTGAATTGTGGACGTACCAGATTCTCACATCTTCATTGTCTAATGGAAGCTGAAGTTTCCCAGTCTGATCCGGCTGCCACTTCATTTCTGGCAACGACCATTCAATTGTGGACGTTCAGCCTTCTTCGGGATTCTCTCATACCGGCATGTTCCCGCGCCACATTAAGACCACTCGGTGGAGGTTTATGTGACTCAGGACAACTCTTTATTTCAGGCGTCTAGAACAAAGGGAATACACAGAGGTTGATGACCACTTATTAAAGTCCCGTTTCTCTATGATGCCCACTGAGGACACTTCTACATCTGAGGGCAAAGAGCTCGTGCAGCATGATATTCTCATTTCAGCCACGCCGCCTGCAGTTTCTTCCTTGCAGAAAAATCTTTCCCAGTGTACTTCTTTAAAATGCTGCAAAATAGTGGGACAGAAGATTTCGGTTTAGCGTTAACTTTAAACGGGCATAGGTACAGGCATGTGGGCATGTTTAGAGACAGTGTTTCTCTGGTCTAGGTAAATGCTGAAGCGCCTGGGTTCCCGTGCTTCACTACTGTATGGCCTCAAGATGATGTGTAGACACAGCGGGAAATCAATCGGTTGCAATTCTCTCATATTGTCATTGCGATGGGAAGATTCCTTATTCGCTAGGAAATGTTTTACCGTGGAAGACGGGTCACCACAGAGCTGTCTCTTTTGTGTTGAGACAAACTTTGCTGAATTTACCTGCCAGCAGTTGCGTGTCCTCCCTTTCTTTTAAGGCCGATGGAGACGCACTGGTGTAAGGAGAACGGTGAATGGTGGCCGTTCATAAGCCAGGATCATCAGAAACCGCAGAGTAAATTTTAGGAACGTAGACGTAGGACAGCGGAGAAAACTTCACTCAGGGACTTCAGTGAACTCTCCTTACAATGCGGAGGCCTGACAAGCCTAGTGCTTGTGGGCAACCCGGCTCCTGCCCTAGGTAGTTTTGTTGAGCGTGCCTCCCTCAGGTGGTGCCTTTTGTCTCCCAGCAATATTGCTCCGTGAAATTCTGCCGATGATGGAAACTATTTGCCATGGGTTTTTCCTTTGACCTCATTGGCCTCATCCTTGAAGTACCAATGCTTTTCGACACGGGTGCTGCCTCCCTGAGCTTTCCTTTGTCTTGGCTCAATCGATGCAGGTTCCTGTGCTGAATACGCAATGGACTAGCACAGGTGGGTGCTTGTCAGTATACCGGGCAAACGCAGCAATTTCGATTGTCAAGACCCACCTGGCTTGATCAAGGTTCTTTATTCCAGTGAAAACGATTTTTATCCAAATTCTGGAGGAGCACCAGTGTGCCTCTGGGAGCTACACCCGGGCCTGCTGAACAGCGGCTCCGGAGTTTTCATTTTCTGACTAAAATTCAACACGGAATTTCATGGATCTAAGGAAACCGTGAATTGTGGACGTACCAGATTCTCACATCTTCATTGTCTAATGGAAGCTGAAGTTTCCCAGTCTGATCCGGCTGCCACTTTATTTCTGGCAACGACCATTCAATTGTGGACGTTCAGCCTTCTTCGGGATTCTCTCATACCGGCATGTTCCCGCGCCACATTAAGACCACTCGGTGGAGGTTTATGTGACTCAGGACAACTCTTTATTTCAGGCGTCTAGAACAAAGGGAATACACAGAGGTTGATGACCACTTATTAAAGTCCCGTTTCTCTATGATGCCCACTGAGGACACTTCTACATCTGAGGGCAAAGAGCTCGTGCAGCATGATATTCTCATTTCAGCCACGCCGCCTGCAGTTTCTTCCTTGCAGAAAAATCTTTCCCAGTGTACTTCTTTAAAATGCTGCAAAATAGTGGGACAGAAGATTTCGGTTTAGCGTTAACTTTAAACGGGCATAGGTACAGGCATGTGGGCATGTTTAGAGACAGTGTTTCTCTGGTCTAGGTAAATGCTGAAGCGCCTGGGTTCCCGTGCTTCACTACTGTATGGCCTCAAGATGATGTGTAGACACAGCGGGAAATCAATCGGTTGCAATTCTCTCATATTGTCATTGCGATGGGAAGATTCCTTATTCGCTAGGAAATGTTTTACCGTGGAAGACGGGTCACCACAGAGCTGTCTCTTTTGTGTTGAGACAAACTTTGCTGAATTTACCTGCCAGCAGTTGCGTGTCCTCCCTTTCTTTTAAGGCCGATGGAGACGCACGAGTGTACCGAGAACGGTGAATGGTGGCCGTTCATAATCCAGGATCATCAGAAACCGGAGAGTAAATTTTAGGAACGTAGACGTAGTACAGCGGAGAAAACTTCATTCAGGGATTTCAGTGAACTCTCCTTACAATGCTGAGGCCTGACAAGCCTAATGCTTGTGGGCAACCCGGCTCCTGCCATAGGAAGTTTTGTTGAGCGTGCCTCCCTCAGGTGGTGCCTTTTGTCTCCCAGCAATATTGCTCCGTGAAATTCTGCCAATGATGGAAACTATTTGCCATGGGTTTTTCCTTTCACCTCATTGGCCTCATCTTTGAAGTACCAATGCTTTTCGACACGGGTGCTGCCTCCCTGAGCTTTCCTTTGTCTTGGCTCATTCGATGCAGATTCCTGTGCTGAATACGCCATGGACTAGCACAGGTGGGTTCTTGTCAGTATACCGGGCAAACGCAGCAATTTCGATTGTCAAGACCCACCTGGCTTGATCAAGGTTCTTTATTCCAGTGAAAACGATTTTTATCCAAATTCTAGAGGAGCACCAGTGTGCCTCTGGGAGCTACACCCGGGCCTGCTGAACAGCGGCTCCGGAGTTTTCATTTTCTGACTAAAATTCAACACGGAATTTCATGGATCTAAGGAAACAGTGAATTGTGGACGTACCAGATTCTCACATCTTCATTGTCTAATGGAAGCTGAAGTTTCCCAGTCTGATCCGGCTCCCACTTCATTTCTGGCAACGACCATTCAATTGTGGATGTTCAGCCTTCTTCGGGATTCTCTTATACCGGCATGTTCCCGCGCCACATTAAGACCACTCGGTGGAGGTTTATGTGACTCAGGACAGCTCTTTATTTCAGGCGTCTAGAACAAAGGGAATTCAAAGAGGTTGATGATCACTTATGAAAGTCCCGTTTCTCTATGATGCCCACTGAGGACACTTCTACATGTGAGGGCAAAGAGCTCGTGCAGCATGATATTCTCATTTCAGCCACGCCGCCTGCAGTTTCTTCCTTGCAGAAAAATCTTTCCCAGTGTACTTCTTTAAAATGCTGCAAAATAGTGGGACAGAAGATTTCGGTTTAGCGTTAACTTTAAACGGGCATAGATACAGGCATGTGGGCATGTTTAGAGACAGTGTTTCACTGGTCTACGGTAAAGGGTGAAGCGCCTGGGTTCCCGTGCTTCACTACTGTATGACCTCAAGATGATGTGTAGGCACAGCGGGATATCCATCGGTGGCAATTCTCTCATATTGTCATTGCGATGGGAAGATTCCTTATTCGCTAGGAAATGTTTTACCGTGGAAGACGGGTCACCACAGAGCTGTCTCTTTTGTGTTGAGACAAACTTTGCTGAATTTACCTGCCAGCAGTTGCGTGTCCTCCCTTTCTTTTAAGGCCGATGGAGATGCACTGGTGTAAGGAGAACGGTGAATGGTGGCCGTTCATAAGCCAGGATCATCAGAAACCGCAGAGTAAATTTTAGGAACGTAGACGTAGGACAGCGGAGAAAACTTCACTCAGGGACTTCAGTGAACTCTCCTTACAATGCTGAGGCCTGACAAGCCTAGTGCTTGTGGGCAACCCGGCTCCTGCCCTAGGTAGTTTTGTTGAGCGTGCCTCCCTCAAGTGGTGCCTTTTGTCTCCCAGCAATATTGCTCCGTGAAATTCTGCCGATGATGGAAACTATTTCCATGGGTTTTTCCTTTCACCTCATTTGCCTCATCTTTGAAGTACCAATGCTTTTCGACACGGGTGCTGCCTCCCTGAGCTTTCCTTTGTCTTGGCTCAATCGATGCAGATTCCTGTGCTGAATACGCCATGGACTAGCACAGGTGGGTTCTTGTCAGTATACCGGGCAAACGCAGCAATTTCGATTGTCAAGACCCACCTGGCTTGATCAAGGTTCTTTATTCCAGTGAAAACGATTTTTATCCAAATTCTAGAGGAGCACCAGTGTGCCTCTGGGAGCTACACCCGGGCCTGCTGAACAGCGGCTCCGGAGTTTTCATTTTCTGACTAAAATTCAACACGGAATTTCATGGATCTAAGGAAACAGTGAATTGTGGACGTACCAGATTCTCACATCTTCATTCTCTAATGGAAGCTGAAGTTTCCCAGTCTGATCCGGCTCCCACTTCATTTCTGGCAACGACCATTCAATTGTGGATGTTCAGCCTTCTTCGGGATTCTCATATACCGGCATGTTCCCGCGCCACATTAAGACCACTCGGTGGAGGTTTATGTGACTCAGGACAGCTCTTTATTTCAGGCGTCTAGAACAAAGGGAATTCAAAGAGGTTGATGATCACTTATGAAAGTCCCGTTTCTCTATGATGCCCACTGAGGACACTTCTACATCTGAGGGCAAAGAGCTCGTGCAGCATGATATTCTCATTTCAGCCACGCCGCCTGCAGTTTCTTCCTTGCAGAAAAATCTTTCCCAGTGTACTTCCTTAAAATGCTGCAAAATAGTGGGACAGAAGATTTCGGTTTAGCGTTAACTTTAAACGGGCATAGATACAGGCATGTGGGCATGTTTAGAGACAGTGTTTCACTGGTCTACGGTAAAGGGTGAAGCGCCTGGGTTCCCGTGCTTCACTACTGTATGGCCTCAAGATGATGTGTAGGCACAGCGGCAAATCCATCGGTGGCAATTCTCTCATATTGTCATTGCGATGGCAAGATTCCTTATTCGCTAGGAAATGTTTTACCGTGGAAGACGGGTCACCAAAGAGCTGTCTCTTTTGTGTTTAGACAAACGTTGCTGAATTTACCTGGCAGCAGTTGCGTGTCCTCCCTTTCTTTTAAGGCCGATGGAGACGCACGAGTGTACCGAGAACGGTGAATGGTGGCCGTTCATAAGCCAGGATCATCAGAAACCGCAGAGTAAATTTTAGGAACGTAGACGTAGGACAGCGGAGAAAACGTCACTCAGGGACTTCAGTGAACTCTGCTTACAATGCTGAGGCCTGACAAGCCTAGTGCTTGTGGGCAACCCGGCTCCTGCCCTAGGTAGTTTTGTTGAGCGTGCCTCCCTCAGGTAGTGCCTTTTGTCTCCCAGCAATATTGCTCCGTGAAATTCTGCCGATGATGGAAACTATTTCCATGGGTTTTTCCTTTCACCTCATTTGCCTCATCTTTGAAGTACCAATGCTTTTCGACACGGGTGCTGCCTCCCTGAGCTTTCCTTTGTCTTGGCTCAATCGATGCAGATTCCTGTGCTGAATACGCCATGGACTAGCACAGGTGGGTTCTTGTCAGTATACCGGGCAAACGCAGCAATTTCGATTGTCAAGACCCACCTGGCTTGATCAAGGTTCTTTATTCCAGTGAAAACGATTTTTATCCAAATTCTAGAGGAGCACCAGTGTGCCTCTGGGAGCTACACCCGGGCCTGCTGAACAGCGGCTCCGGAGTTTTCATTTTCTGACTAAAATTCAACACGGAATTACATGGATCTAAGGAAACAGTGAATTGTGGACGTACCAGATTCTCACATCTTCATTCTCTAATGGAAGCTGAAGTTTCCCAGTCTGATCCGGCTCCCACTTCATTTCTGGCAACGACCATTCAACTGTGGATGTTCAGCCTTCTTCGGGATTCTCATATACCGGCATGTTCCCGCGCCACATTAAGACCACTCGGTGGAGGTTTATGTGACTCAGGACAGCTCTTTATTTCAGGCGTCTAGAACAAAGGGAATTCAAAGAGGTTGATGATCACTTATGAAAGTCCCGTTTCTCTATGATGCCCACTGAGGACACTTCTACATCTGAGTGCAAAGAGCTCGTGCAGCATGATATTCTCATTTCAGCCACGCCGCGTGCAGTTTCTTCCTTGCAGAAAATTCTTTCCAAGTGTACTTCTTTAAAATGCTGCAAAATAGTGGGACAGAAGATTTCGGTTTAGCGTTAACTTTAAACGGGCATAGATACAGGCATGTGGGCATGTTTAGAGACAGTGTTTCACTGGTCTACGGTAAAGGGTGAAGCGCCTGGGTTCCCGTGCTTCACTACTGTATGGCCTCAAGATGATGTGTAGGCACAGCGGCAAATCCATCGGTGGCAATTCTCTCATATTGTCATTGCGATGGGAAGATTCCTTATTCGCTAGGAAATGTTTTACCGTGGAAGACGGGTCACCACAGAGCTGTCTCTTTTGTGTTGAGACAAACTTTGCTGAATTTACCTGCCCCCAGTTGCGTGTCCTCCCTTTCTTTTAAGGCCGATGGAGACGCACTGGTGTAAGGAGAACGGTGAATGGTGGCCGTTCATAATCCAGGATCATCAGAAACCGCAGAGTAAATTTTAGGAACGTAGACGTAGGACAGCGGAGAAAACTTCACTCAGGGACTTCAGTGAACTCTCCTTACAATGTTGAGGCCTGACAAGCCTAGTGCTTGTGGGCAACCCGGCTCCTGCCCTAGGTAGTTTTGTTGAGCGTGCCTCCCTCAGGTGGTGCCTTTTGTCTCCCAGCAATATTGCTCCGTGAAATTCTGCCGATGATGGAAACTATTTGCCATGGGTTTTTCCTTTGACCTCATTGGCCTCATCCTTGAAGTACCAATGCTTTTCGACACGGGTGCTGCCTCCCTGAGCTTTCCTTTGTCTTGGCTCAATCGATGCAGGTTCCTGTGCTGAATACGCAATGGACTAGCACAGGTGGGTGCTTGTCAGTATACCGGGCAAACGCAGCAATTTCGATTGTCAAGACCCACCTGGCTTGATCAAGGTTCTTTATTCCAGTGAAAACGGTTTTTATCCAAATTCTGGAGGAGCACCAGTGTGCCTCTGGGAGCTACACCCGGGCCTGCTGAACAGCGGCTCCGGAGTTTTCATTTTCTGACTAAAATTCAACACGGAATTTCATGGATCTAAGGAAACCGTGAATTGTGGACGTACCAGATTCTCACATCTTCATTGTCTAATGGAAGCTGAAGTTTCCCAGTCTGATCCGGCTGCCACTTCATTTCTGGCAACGACCATTCAATTGTGGACGTTCAGCCTTCTTCGGGATTATCTCATACCGGCATGTTCCCGCGCCACATTAAGACCACTCGGTGGAGGTTTATGTGACTCAGGACAGCTCTTTATTTCAGGCGTCTAGAACAAAGGGAATACACAGAGGTTGATGACCACTTATTAAAGTCCCGTTTCTCTATGATGCCCACTGAGGACACTTCTACATCTGAGGGCAAAGAGCTCGTGCAGCATGATATTCTCATTTCAGCCACGCCGCCTGCAGTTTCTTCCTTGCAGAAAAATCTTTCCCAGTGTACTTCTTTAAAATGCTGCAAAATAGTGGGACAGAAGATTTCGGTTTAGCGTTAACTTTAAACGGGCATAGGTACAGGCATGTGGGCATGTTTAGAGACAGTGTTTCTCTGGTCTAGGTAAATGCTGAAGCGCCTGGGTTCCCGTGCTTCACTACTGTATGGCCTCAAGATGATGTGTAGACACAGCGGGAAATCAATCGGTTGCAATTCTCTCATATTGTCATTGCGATGGGAAGATTCCTTATTCGCTAGGAAATGTTTTACCGTGGAAGACGGGTCACCACAGAGCTGTCTCTTTTGTGTTGAGACAAACTTTGCTGAATTTACCTGCCAGCAGTTGCGTGTCCTCCCTTTCTTTTAAGGCCGATGGAGACGCACGAGTGTACGGAGAACGGTGAATGGTGGCCGTTCATAATCCAGGATCATCAGAAACCGGAGAGTAAATTTTAGGAACGTAGACGTAGTACAGCGGAGAAAACTTCATTCAGGGACTTCAGTGAACTCTCCTTACAATGCTGAGGCCTGACAAGCCTAATGCTTGTGGGCAACCCGGCTCCTGCCCTAGGAAGTTTTGTTGAGCGTGCCTCCCTCAGGTGGTGCCTTTTGTCTCCCAGCAATATTGCTCCGTGAAATTCTGCCAATGATGGAAACTATTTGCCATGGGTTTTTCCTTTCACCTCATTGGCCTCATCTTTGAAGTACCAATGCTTTTCGACACGGGTGCTGCCTCCCTGAGCTTTCCTTTGTCTTGGCTCAATCGATGCAGATTCCTGTGCTGAATACGCCATGGACTAGCACAGGTGGGTTCTTGTCAGTATACCGGGCAAACGCAGCAATTTCGATTGTCAAGACCCACCTGGCTTGATCAAGGTTCTTTATTCCAGTGAAAACGATTTTTATCCAAATTCTAGAGGAGCACCAGTGTGCCTCTGGGAGCTACACCCGGGCCTGCTGAACAGCGGCTCCGGAGTTTTCATTTTCTGACTAAAATTCAACACGGAATTTCATGGATCTAAGGAAACAGTGAATTGTGGACGTACCAGATTCTCACATCTTCATTGTCTAATGGAAGCTGAAGTTTCCCAGTCTGATCCGGCTCCCACTTCATTTCTGGCAACGACCATTCAATTGTGGATGTTCAGCCTTCTTCGGGATTCTCTTATACCGGCATGTTCCCGCGCCACATTAAGACCACTCGGTGGAGGTTTATGTGACTCAGGACAGCTCTTTATTTCAGGCGTCTAGAACAAAGGGAATTCAAAGAGGTTGATGATCACTTATGAAAGTCCCGTTTCTCTATGATGCCCACTGAGGACACTTCTACATCTGAGGGCAAAGAGCTCGTGCAGCATGATATTCTCATTTCAGCCACGCCGCCTGCAGTTTCTTCCTTGCAGAAAATTCTTTCCCAGTGTACTTCTTTAAAATGCTGCAAAATAGTGGGACAGAAGATTTCGGTTTAGCGTTAACTTTAAACGGGCATAGATACAGGCATGTGGGCATGTTTAGAGACAGTGTTTCACTGGTCTACGGTAAAGGGTGAAGCGCCTGGGTTCCCGTGCTTCACTACTGTATGACCTCAAGATGATGTGTAGGCACAGCGGGATATCCATCGGTGGCAATTCTCTCATATTGTCATTGCGATGGGAAGATTCCTTATTCGCTAGGAAATGTTTTACCGTGGAAGACGGGTCACCACAGAGCTGTCTCTTTTGTGTTGAGACAAACTTTGCTGAATTTACCTGCCAGCAGTTGCGTGTCCTCCCTTTCTTTTAAGGCAGATGGAGATGCACTGGTGTAAGGAGAACGGTGAATGGTGGCCGTTCATAAGCCAGGATCATCAGAAACCGCAGAGTAAATTTTAGGAACGTAGACGTAGGACAGCGGAGAAAACTTCACTCAGGGACTTCAGTGAACTCTCCTTACAATGCTGAGGCCTGACAAGCCTAGTGCTTGTGGGCAACCCGGCTCCTGCCCTAGGTAGTTTTGTTGAGCGTGCCTCCCTCAAGTGGTGCCTTTTGTCTCCCAGCAATATTGCTCCGTGAAATTCTGCCGATGATGGAAACTATTTCCATGGGTTTTTCCTTTCACCTCATTTGCCTCATCTTTGAAGTACCAATGCTTTTCGACACGGGTGCTGCCTCCCTGAGCTTTCCTTTGTCTTGGCTCAATCGATGCAGATTCCTGTGCTGAATACGCCATGGACTAGCACAGGTGGGTTCTTGTCAGTATACCGGGCAAACGCAGCAATTTCTATTGTCAAGACCCACCTGGCTTGATCAAGGTTCTTTATTCCAGTGAAAACGATTTTTATCCAAATTCTAGAGGAGCACCAGTGTGCCTCTGGGAGCTACACCCGGGCCTGCTGAACAGCGGCTCCGGAGTTTTCATTTTCTGACTAAAATTCAACACGGAATTTCATGGATCTAAGGAAACAGTGAATTGTGGACGTACCATATTCTCACATCTTCATTCTCTAATGGAAGCTGAAGTTTCCCAGTCTGATCCGGCTCCCACTTCATTTCTGGCAACGACCATTCAATTGTGGATGTTCAGCCTTCTTCGGGATTCTCATATACCGGCATGTTCCCGCGCCACATTAAGACCACTCGGTGGAGGTTTATGTGACTCAGGACAGCTCTTTATTTCAGGCGTCTAGAACAAAGGGAATTCAAAGAGGTTGATGATCACTTATGAAAGTCCCGTTTTTCTATGATGTCCACTGAGGACACTTCTACATCTGAGGGCAAAGAGCTCGTGCAGCATGATATTCTCATTTCAGCCACGCCGCCTGCAGTTTCTTCCTTGCAGAAAAATCTTTCCCAGTGTACTTCTTTAAAATGCTGCAAAATAGTGGGACAGAAGATTTCGGTTTAGCGTTAACTTTAAACGGGCATAGATACAGGCATGTGGGCATGTTTAGAGACAGTGTTTCACTGGTCTACGGTAAAGGGTGAAGCGCCTGGGTTCCCGTGCTTCACAACTGTATGGCCTCAAGATGATGTGTAGGCACAGCGGCAAATCCATCGGTGGCAATTCTCTCATATTGTCATTGCGATGGGAAGATTCCTTATTCGCTAGGAAATGTTTTACCGTGGAAGACGGGTCACCAAAGAGCTGTCTCTTTTGTGTTTAGACAAACGTTGCTGAATTTACCTGGCAGCAGTTGCGTGTCCTCCCTTTCTTTTAAGGCCGATGGAGACGCACGAGTGTACCGAGAACGGTGAATGGTGGCCGTTCATAAGCCAGGATCATCAGAAACCGCAGAGTAAATTTTAGGAACGTAGACGTAGGACAGCGGAGAAAACGTCACTCAGGGACTTCAGTGAACTCTCCTTACAATGCTGAGGCCTGACAAGCCTAGTGCTTGTGGGCAACCCGGCTCCTGCCCTGGGTAGTTTTGTTGAGCGTGCCTCCCTCAGGTAGTGCCTTTTGTCTCCCAGCAATATTGCTCCGTGAAATTCTGCCGATGATGGAAACTATTTCCATGGGTTTTTCCTTTCACCTCATTTGCCTCATCTTTGAAGTACCAATGCTTTTCGACACGGGTGCTGCCTCCCTGAGCTTTCCTTTGTCTTGGCTCAATCGATGCAGATTCCTGTGCTGAATACGCCATGGACTAGCACAGGTGGGTTCTTGTCAGTATACCGGGCAAACGCAGCAATTTCGATTGTCAAGACCCACCTGGCTTGATCAAGGTTCTTTATTCCAGTGAAAACGATTTTTATCCAAATTCTAGAGGAGCACCAGTGTGCCTCTGGGAGCTACACCCGGGCCTGCTGAACAGCGGCTCCGGAGTTTTCATTTTCTGACTAAAATTCAACACGGAATTACATGGATCTAAGGAAACAGTGAATTGTGGACGTACCAGATTCTCACATCTTCATTCGCTAATGGAAGCTGAAGTTTCCCAGTCTGATCCGGCTCCCACTTCATTTCTGGCAACGACCATTCAATTGTGGATGTTCAGCCTTCTTCGGGATTCTCATATACCGGCATGTTCCCGCGCCACATTAAGACCACTCGGTGGAGGTTTATGTGACTCAGGACAGCTCTTTATTTCAGGCATCTAGAACAAAGGGAATTCAAAGAGGTTGATGATCACTTATGAAAGTCCCGTTTCTCTATGATGCCCACTGAGGACACTTCTACATCTGAGTGCAAAGAGCTCGTGCAGCATGATATTCTCATTTCAGCCACGCCGCCTGCAGTTTCTTCCTTGCAGAAAATTCTTTCCCAGTGTACTTCTTTAAAATGCTGCAAAATAGTGGGACAGAAGATTTCGGTTTAGCGTTAACTTTAAACGGGCATAGATACAGGCATGTGGGCATGTTTAGAGACAGTGTTTCTCTGGTCTAGGGTAAAGGCTGAAGCGCCTGGGTTCCCGTGCTTCACTACTGTATGGCCTCAAGATGATGTGTAGGCACAGCGGCAAATCCATCGGTGGCAATTCTCTCATATTGTCATTGCGATGGGAAGATTCCTTATTCGCTAGGAAATGTTTTACCGTGGAAGACGGGTCACCACAGAGCTGTCTCTTTTGTGTTGAGACAAACTTTGCTGAATTTACCTGCCCCCAGTTGCGTGTCCTCCCTTTCTTTTAAGGCCGATGGAGACGCACTGGTGTAAGGAGAACGGTGAATGGTGGCCGTTCATAAGCCAGGATCATCAGAAACCGCAGAGTAAATTTTAGGAACGTAGACGTAGGACAGCGGAGAAAACTTCACTCAGGGACTTCAGTGAACTCTCCTTACAATGCTGAGGCCTGACAAGCCTAGTGCTTGTGGGCAACCCGGCTCCTGCCCTAGGTAGTTTTGTTGAGCGTGCCTCCCTCAGGTGGTGCCTTTTGTCTCCCAGCAATATTGCTCCGTGAAATTCTGCCGATGATGGAAACTATTTGCCATGGGTTTTTCCTTTGACCTCATTGGCCTCATCCTTGAAGTACCAATGCTTTTCGACACGGGTGCTGCCTCCCTGAGCTTTCCTTTGTCTTGGCTCAATCGATGCAGGTTCCTGTGCTGAATACGCAATGGACTAGCACAGGTGGGTGCTTGTCAGTATACCGGGCAAACGCAGCAATTTCGATTGTCAAGACCCACCTGGCTTGATCAAGGTTCTTTATTCCAGTGAAAACGATTTTTATCCAAATTCTGGAGGAGCACCAGTGTGCCTCTGGAAGCTACACCCGGGCCTGCTGAACAGCGGCTCCGGAGTTTTCATTTTCTGACTAAAATTCAACACGGAATTTCATGGATCTAAGGAAACCGTGAATTGTGGACGTACCAGATTCTCACATCTTCATTGTCTAATGGAAGCTGAAGTTTCCCAGTCTGATCCGGCTGCCACTTCATTTCTGGCAACGACCATTCAATTGTGGACGTTCAGCCTTCTTCGGGATTCTCTCATACCGGCATGTTCCCGCGCCACATTAAGACCACTCGGTGGAGGTTTATGTGACTCAGGACAACTCTTTATTTCAGGCGTCTAGAACAAAGGGAATACACAGAGGTTGATGACCACTTATTAAAGTCCCGTTTCTCTATGATGCCCACTGAGGACACTTCTACATCTGAGGGCAAAGAGCTCGTGCAGCATGATATTCTCATTTCAGCCACGCCGCCAGCAGTTTCTTCCTTGCAGAAAAATCTTTCCCAGTGTACTTCTTTAAAATGCTGCAAAATAGTGGGACAGAAGATTTCGGTTTAGCGTTAACTTTAAACGGGCATAGGTACAGGCATGTGGGCATGTTTAGAGACAGTGTTTCTCTGGTCTAGGTAAATGCTGAAGCGCCTGGGTTCCCGTGCTTCACTACTGTATGGCCTCAAGATGATGTGTAGACACAGCGGGAAATCAATCGGTTGCAATTCTCTCATATTGTCATTGCGATGGGAAGATTCCTTATTCGCTAGGAAATGTTTTACCGTGGAAGACGGGTCACCACAGAGCTGTCTCTTTTGTGTTGAGACAAACTTTGCTGAATTTACCTGCCAGCAGTTGCGTGTCCTCCCTTTCTTTTAAGGCCGATGGAGATGCACTGGTGTAAGGAGAACGGTGAATGGTGGCCGTTCATAAGCCAGGATCATCAGAAACCGCAGAGTAAATTTTAGGAACGTAGACGTAGGACAGCGGAGAAAACTTCACTCAGGGACTTCAGTGAACTCTCCTTACAATGCTGAGGCCTGACAAGCCTAGTGCTTGTGGGCAACCCGGCTCCTGCCCTAGGTAGTTTTGTTGAGCGTGCCTCCCTCAAGTGGTGCCTTTTGTCTCCCAGCAATATTGCTCCGTGAAATTCTGCCGATGATGGAAACTATTTCCATGGGTTTTTCCTTTCACCTCATTTGCCTCATCTTTGAAGTACCAATGCTTTTCGACACGGGTGCTGCCTCCCTGAGCTTTCCTTTGTCTTGGCTCAATCGATGCAGATTCCTGTGCTGAATACGCCATGGACTAGCACAGGTGGGTTCTTGTCAGTATACCGGGCAAACGCAGCAATTTCTATTGTCAAGACCCACCTGGCTTGATCAAGGTTCTTTATTCCAGTGAAAACGATTTTTATCCAAATTCTAGAGGAGCACCAGTGTGCCTCTGGGAGCTACACCCGGGCCTGCTGAACAGCGGCTCCGGAGTTTTCATTTTCTGACTAAAATTCAACACGGAATTTCATGGATCTAAGGAAACAGTGAATTGTGGACGTACCAGATTCTCACATCTTCATTCTCTAATGGAAGCTGAAGTTTCCCAGTCTGATCCGGCTCCCACTTCATTTCTGGCAACGACCATTCAATTGTGGATGTTCAGCCTTCTTCGGGATTCTCATATACCGGCATGTTCCCGCGCCACATTAAGACCACTCGGTGGAGGTTTATGTGACTCAGGACAGCTCTTTATTTCAGGCGTCTAGAACAAAGGGAATTCAAAGAGGTTGATGATCACTTATGAAAGTCCCGTTTCTCTATGATGCCCACTGAGGACACTTCTACATCTGAGGGCAAAGAGCTCGTGCAGCATGATATTCTCATTTCAGCCACGCCGCCTGCAGTTTCTTCCTTGCAGAAAAATCTTTCCCAGTGTACTTCTTTAAAATGCTGCAAAATAGTGGGACAGAAGATTTCGGTTTAGCGTTAACTTTAAACGGGCATAGATACAGGCATGTGGGCATGTTTAGAGACAGTGTTTCACTGGTCTACGGTAAAGGGTGAAGCGCCTGGGTTCCCGTGCTTCACTACTGTATGGCCTCAAGATGATGTGTAGGCACAGCGGCAAATCCATCGGTGGCAATTCTCTCATATTGTCATTGCGATGGGAAGATTCCTTATTCGCTAGGAAATGTTTTACCGTGGAAGACGGGTCACCACAGAGCTGTCTCTTTTGTGTTTAGACAAACGTTGCTGAATTTACCTGCCAGCAGTTGCGTGTCCTCCCTTTCTTTTAAGGCCGATGGAGACGCACGAGTGTACCGAGAACGGTGAATGGTGGCCGTTCATAAGCCAGGATCATCAGAAACCGCAGAGTAAATTATAGGAACGTAGACGTAGGACAGCGGAGAAAACGTCACTCAGGGACTTCAGTGAACTCTCCTTACAATGCTGAGGCCTGACAAGCCTAGTGCTTGTGGGCAACCCGGCTCCTGCCCTAGGTAGTTTTGTTGAGCGTGCCTCCCTCAGGTGGTGCCTTTTGTCTCCCAGCAATATTGCTCCGTGAAATTCTGCCGATGATGGGAACTATTTCCATGGGTTTTTCCTTTCACCTCATTTGCCTCATCTTTGAAGTACCAATGCTTTTCGACACGGGTGCTGCCTCCCTGAGCTTTCCTTTGTCTTGGCTCAATCGATGCAGATTCCTGTGCTGAATACGCCATGGACTAGCACAGGTGGGTTCTTGTCAGTATACCGGGCAAACGCAGCAATTTCGATTGTCAAGACCCACCTGGCTTGATCAAGGTTCTTTATTCCAGTGAAAACGATTTTTATCCAAATTCTAGAGGAGCACCAGTGTGCCTCTGGGAGCTACACCCGGGCCTGCTGAACAGCGGCTCCGGAGTTTTCATTTTCTGACTAAAATTCAACACGGAATTTCATGGATCTAAGGAAACAGTGAATTGTGGACGTACCAGATTCTCACATCTTCATTCTCTAATGGAAGCTGAAGTTTCCCAGTCTGATCCGGCTGCCACTTCATTTCTGGCAACGACTATTCAATTGTGGACGTTCAGCCTTCTTCGGTATTCTCTTATACCGGCATGTTCCCGCGCCACATTAAGACCACTCAGTGGAGGTTTATGTGACTCAGGACAGCTCTTTATTTCAGGCGTCTAGAACAAAGGGAATTCACAGATGTTGATGACCACTTATGAAAGTCCCGTTTCTCTATGATGCCCACTGAGGACACTTCTACATCTGAGTGCAAAGAGCTCGTGCAGCATGATATTCTCATTTCAGCCACGCCGCCTGCAGTTTCTTCCTTGCAGAAAAATCTTTCCCAGTGTACTTCTTTAAAATGCTGCAAAATAGTGGGATAGAAGATTTCGGTTTAGCGTTAACTTTAAACGGGCATAGATACAGGCATGTGGGCATGTTTAGAGACAGTGTTTCACTGGTCTAGGGTAAAGGCTGAAGCGCCTGGGTTCCCGTGCTTCACTACTCTATGGCCTCAAGATGATGTGTAGGCACAGCGGCAAATCCATCGGTGGCAATTCTCTCATATTGTCATTGTGATGGGAAGATTCCTTATTCACTAGGAAATGTTTTACCGTGGAAGACGGGTCACCACAGAGCTGTCTCTTTTGTGTTGAGACAAACTTTGCTGAATTTACCTGCCCCCAGTTGCGTGTCCTCCCTTTCTTTTAAGGCCGATGGAGACGCACTGGTGTAAGGAGAACGGTGAATGGTGGCCGTTCATAAGCCAGGATCATCAGAAACCGCAGAGTAAATTTTAGGAACGTAGACGTAGGACAGCGGAGAAAACTTCACTCAGGGACTTCAGTGAACTCTCCTTACAATGTTGAGGCCTGACAAGCCTAGTGCTTGTGGGCAACCCGGCTCCTGCCCTAGGTAGTTTTGTTGAGCGTGCCTCCCTCAGGTGGTGCCGTTTGTCTCCCAGCAATATTGCTCCGTGAAATTCTGCCGATGATGGAAACTATTTGCCATGGGTTTTTCCTTTGACCTCATTGGCCTCATCCTTGAAGTACCAATGCTTTTCGACACGGGTGCTGCCTCCCTGAGCTTTCCTTTGTCTTGGCTCAATCGATGCAGGTTCCTGTGCTGAATACGCAATGGACTAGCACAGGTGGGTGCTTGTCAGTATACCGGGCAAACGCAGCAATTTCGATTGTCAAGACCCACCTGGCTTGATCAAGGTTCTTTATTCCAGTGAAAACGATTTTTATCCAAATTCTGGAGGAGCACCAGTGTGCCTCTGGGAGCTACACCCGGGCCTGCTGAACAGCGGCTCCGGAGTTTTCATTTTCTGACTAAAATTCAACACGGAATTTCATGGATCTAAGGAAACCGTGAATTGTGGACGTACCAGATTCTCACATCTTCATTGTCTAATGGAAGCTGAAGTTTCCCAGTCTGATCCGGCTGCCACTTCATTTCTGGCAACGACCATTCAATTGTGGACGTTCAGCCTTCTTCGGGATTCTCTCATACCGGCATGTTCCCGCGCCACATTAAGACCACTCGGTGGAGGTTTATGTGACTCAGGACAGCTCTTTATTTCAGGCGTCTAGAACAAAGGGAATACACAGAGGTTGATGACCACTTATTAAAGTCCCGTTTCTCTATGATGCCCACTGAGGACACTTCTACATCTGAGGCCAAAGAGCTCGTGCAGCATGATATTCTCATTTCAGCCACGCCGCCTGCAGTTTCTTCCTTGCAGAAAAATCTTTCCCAGTGTACTTCTTTAAAATGCTGCAAAATAGTGGGACAGAAGATTTCGGTTTAGCGTTAACTTTAAACGGGCATAGGTACAGGCATGTGGGCATGTTTAGAGACAGTGTTTCTCTGGTCTAGGTAAATGCTGAAGCGCCTGGGTTCCCGTGCTTCACTACTGTATGGCCTCAAGATGATGTGTAGACACAGCGGGAAATCAATCGGTTGCAATTCTCTCATATTGTCATTGCGATGGGAAGATTCCTTATTCGCTAGGAAATGTTTTACCGTGGAAGACGGGTCACCACAGAGCTGTCTCTTTTGTGTTGAGACAAACTTTGCTGAATTTACCTGCCAGCAGTTGCGTGTCCTCCCTTTCTTTTAAGGCCGATGGAGACGCACGAGTGTACGGAGAACGGTGAATGGTGGCCGTTCATAATCCAGGATCATCAGAAACCGGAGAGTAAATTTTAGGAACGTAGACGTAGTACAGCGGAGAAAACTTCATTCAGGGACTTCAGTGAACTCTCCTTACAATGCTGAGGCCTGACAAGCCTAATGCTTGTGGGCAACCCGGCTCCTGCCCTAGGAAGTTTTGTTGAGCGTGCCTCCCTCAGGTGGTGCCTTTTGTCTCCCAGCAATATTGCTCCGTGAAATTCTGCCAATGATGGAAACTATTTGCCATGGGTTTTTCCTTTCACCTCATTGGCCTCATCTTTGAAGTACCAATGCTTTTCGACACGGGTGCTGCCTCCCTGAGCTTTCCTTTGTCTTGGCTCAATCGATGCAGATTCCTGTGCTGAATACGCCATGGACTAGCACAGGTGGGTTCTTGTCAGTATACCGGGCAAACGCAGCAATTTCGATTGTCAAGACCCACCTGGCTTGATCAAGGTTCTTTATTCCAGTGTAAACGATTTTTATCCAAATTCTAGAGGAGCACCAGTGTGCCTCTGGGAGCTACACCCGGGCCTGCTGAACAGCGGCTCCGGAGTTTTCATTTTCTGACTAAAATTCAACACGGAATTTCATGGATCTAAGGAAACAGTGAATTGTGGACGTACCAGATTCTCACATCTTCATTGTCTAATGGAAGCTGAAGTTTCCCAGTCTGATCCGGCTCCCACTTCATTTCTGGCAACGACCATTCAATTGTGG
Organism: Tenrec ecaudatus; assembly: GCF_050624435.1. Taxonomy (NCBI): domain Eukaryota; kingdom Metazoa; phylum Chordata; class Mammalia; order Afrosoricida; family Tenrecidae; genus Tenrec; species Tenrec ecaudatus. The sequence goes on from NW_027459457.1 coordinate 1,430,265, forward strand.
ATGTTCAGCCTTCTTCGGGATTCTCTTATACCGGCATGTTCCCGCGCCACATTAAGACCACTCGGTGGAGGTTTATGTGACTCAGGACAGCTCTTTATTTCAGGTGTCTAGAACAAAGGGAATTCAAAGAGGTTGATGATCACTTATGAAAGTCCCGTTTCTCTATGATGCCCACTGAGGACACTTCTACATCTGAGGGCAAAGAGCTCGTGCAGCATGATATTCTCATTTCAGCCACGCCGCCTGCAGTTTCTTCCTTGCAGAAAAATCTTTCCCAGTGTACTTCTTTAAAATGCTGCAAAATAGTGGGACATAAGATTTCGGTTTAGCGTTAACTTTAAACGGGCATAGATACAGGCATGTGGGCATGTTTAGAGACAGTGTTTCACTGGTCTACGGTAAAGGGTGAAGCGCCTGGGTTCCCGTGCTTCACTACTGTATGACCTCAAGATGATGTGTAGGCACAGCGGGATATCCATCGGTGGCAATTCTCTCATATTGTCATTGCGATGGGAAGATTCCTTATTCGCTAGGAAATGTTTTACCGTGGAAGACGGGTCACCACAGAGCTGTCTCTTTTGTGTTGAGACAAACTTTGCTGAATTTACCTGCCAGCAGTTGCTTGTCCTCCCTTTCTTTTAAGGCCGATGGAGATGCACTGGTGTAAGGAGAACGGTGAATGGTGGCCGTTCATAAGCCAGGATCATCAGAAACCGCAGAGTAAATTTTAGGAACGTAGACGTAGGACAGCGGAGAAAACTTCACTCAGGGACTTCAGTGAACTCTCCTTACAATGCTGAGGCCTGACAAGCCTAGTGCTTGTGGGCAACCCGGCTCCTGCCCTAGGTAGTTTTGTTGAGCGTGCCTCCCTCAAGTGGTGCCTTTTGTCTCCCAGCAATATTGCTCCGTGAAATTCTGCCGATGATGGAAACTATTTCCATGGGTTTTTCCTTTCACCTCATTTGCCTCATCTTTGAAGTACCAATGCTTTTCGACACGGGTGCTGCCTCCCTGAGCTTTCCTTTGTCTTGGCTCAATCGATGCAGATTCCTGTGCTGAATACGCCATGGACTAGCACAGGTGGGTTCTTGTCAGTATACCGGGCAAACGCAGCAATTTCGATTGTCAAGACCCACCTGGCTTGATCAAGGTTCTTTATTCCAGTGAAAACGATTTTTATCCAAATTCTAGAGGAGCACCAGTGTGCCTCTGGGAGCTACACCCGGGCCTGCTGAACAGCGGCTCCGGAGTTTTCATTTTCTGACTAAAATTCAACACGGAATTTCATGGATCTAAGGAAACAGTGAATTGTGGACGTACCAGATTCTCACATCTTCATTCTCTAATGGAAGCTGAAGTTTCCCAGTCTGATCCGGCTCCCACTTCATTTCTGGCAACGACCATTCAATTGTGGATGTTCAGCCTTCTTCGGGATTCTCATATACCGGCATGTTCCCGCGCCACATTAAGACCACTCGGTGGAGGTTTATGTGACTCAGGACAGCTCTTTATTTCAGGCGTCTAGAACAAAGGGAATTCAAAGAGGTTGATGATCACTTATGAAAGTCCCGTTTCTCTATGATGCCCACTGAGGACACTTCTACATCTGAGGGCAAAGAGCTCGTGCAGCATGATATTCTCATTTCAGCCACGCCGCCTGCAGTTTCTTCCTTGCAGAAAAATCTTTCCCAGTGTACTTCTTTAAAATGCTGCAAAATAGTGGGACAGAAGATTTCGGTTTAGCGTTAACTTTAAACGGGCATAGATACAGGCATGTGGGCATGTTTAGAGACAGTGTTTCACTGGTCTACGGTAAAGGGTGAAGCGCCTGGGTTCCCGTGCTTCACTACTGTATGGCCTCAAGATGATGTGTAGGCACAGCGGCAAATCCATCGGTGGCAATTCTCTCATATTGTCATTGCGATGGGAAGATTCCTTATTCGCTAGGAAATGTTTTACCGTGGAAGACGGGTCACCAAAGAGCTGTCTCTTTTGTGTTTAGACAAACGTTGCTGAATTTACCTGGCAGCAGTTGCGTGTCCTCCCTTTCTTTTAAGGCCGATGGAGACGCACGAGTGTACCGAGAACGGTGAATGGTGGCCGTTCATAAGCCAGGATCATCAGAAACCGCAGAGTAAATTTTAGGAACGTAGACGTAGGACAGCGGAGAAAACGTCACTCAGGGACTTCAGTGAACTCTCCTTACAATGCTGAGGCCTGACAAGCCTAGTGCTTGTGGGCAACCCGGCTCCTGCCCTAGGTAGTTTTGTTGAGCGTGCCTCCCTCAGGTAGTGCCTTTTGTCTCCCAGCAATATTGCTCCGTGAAATTCTGCCGATGATGGAAACTATTTCCATGGGTTTTTCCTTTCACCTCATTTGCCTCATCTTTGAAGTACCAATGCTTTTCGACACGGGTGCTGCCTCCCTGAGCTTTCCTTTGTCTTGGCTCAATCGATGCAGATTCCTGTGCTGAATACGCCATGGACTAGCACAGGTGGGTTCTTGTCAGTATACCGGGCAAACGCAGCAATTTCGATTGTCAAGACCCACCTGGCTTGATCAAGGTTCTTTATTCCAGTGAAAACGATTTTTATCCAAATTCTAGAGGAGCACCAGTGTGCCTCTGGGAGCTACACCCGGGCCTGCTGAACAGCGGCTCCGGAGTTTTCATTTTCTGACTAAAATTCAACACGGAATTACATGGATCTAAGGAAACAGTGAATTGTGGACGTACCAGATTCTCACATCTTCATTCTCTAATGGAAGCTGAAGTTTCCCAGTCTGATCCGGCTCCCACTTCATTTCTGGCAACGACCATTCAATTGTGGATGTTCAGCCTTCTTCGGGATTCTCATATACCGGCATGTTCCCGCGCCACATTAAGACCACTCGGTGGAGGTTTATGTGACTCAGGACAGCTCTTTATTTCAGGCGTCTAGAACAAAGGGAATTCAAAGAGGTTGATGATCACTTATGAAAGTCCCGTTTCTCTATGATGCCCACTGAGGACACTTCTACATCTGAGTGCAAAGAGCTCGTGCAGCATGATATTCTCATTTCAGCCACGCCGCGTGCAGTTTCTTCCTTGCAGAAAATTCTTTCCAAGTGTACTTCTTTAAAATGCTGCAAAATAGTGGGACAGAAGATTTCGGTTTAGCGTTAACTTTAAACGGGCATAGATACAGGCATGTGGGCATGTTTAGAGACAGTGTTTCACTGGTCTACGGTAAAGGGTGAAGCGCCTGGGTTCCCGTGCTTCACTACTGTATGGTCTCAAGATGATGTGTAGGCACAGCGGCAAATCCATCGGTGGCAATTCTCTCATATTGTCATTGCGATGGGAAGATTCCTTATTCGCTAGGAAATGTTTTACCGTGGAAGACGGGTCACCACAGAGCTGTCTCTTTTGTGTTGAGACAAACTTTGCTGAATTTACCTGCCAGCAGTTGCGTGTCCTCCCTTTCTTTTAAGGCCGATGGAGACGCACGAGTGTACGGAGAACGGTGAATGGTGGCCGTTCATAATCCAGGATCATCAGAAACCGCAGAGTAAATTTTAGGAACGTAGACGTAGGACAGCGGAGAAAACTTCACTCAGGGACTTCAGTGAACTCTCCTTACAATGCTGAGGCATGACAAGCCTAATGCTTGTGGGCAACCCGGCTCCTGCCATAGGAAGTTTTGTTGAGCGTGCCTCCCTCAGGTGGTGCCTTTTGTCTCCCAGCAATATTGCTCCGTGAAATTCTGCCGATGATGGAAACTATTTGCCATGGGTTTTTGCTTTCACCTCATTGGCCTTATCTTTGAAGTACCAATGCTTTTCGACACGGGTGCTGCCTCCCTGAGCTTTCCTTTGTCTTGGCTCAATCGATGCAGATTCCTGTGCTGAATACGCCATGGACTAGCACAGGTGGGTTCTTGTCAGTATACCGGGCAAACGCAGCAATTTCGATTGTCAAGACCCACCTGGCTTGATCAAGGTTCTTTATTCCAGTGAAAACGATTTTTATCCAAATTCTAGAGGAGCACCAGTGTGCCTCTGGGAGCTACACCCGGGCCTGCTGAACAGCGGCTCCGGAGTTTTCATTTTCTGACTAAAATTCAACACGGAATTTCATGGATCTAAGGAAACCGTGAATTGTGGACGTACCAGATTCTCACATCTTCATTGTCTAATGGAAGCTGAAGTTTCCCAGTCTGATCCGGCTGCCACTTCATTTCTGGCAATGACCATTCAATTGTGGACGTTCAGCCTTCTTCGGGATTCTCTTATACCGGCATGTTCCCGCGCCACATTAAGACCACTCGGTGGAGGTTTATGTGACTCAGGACAGCTCTTTATTTCAGGCATCTAGAACAAAGGGAATTCAAAGAGGTTGATGATCACTTATGAAAGTCCCGTTTCTCTATGATGCCCACTGAGGACACTTCTACATCTGAGTGCAAAGAGCTCGTGCAGCATGATATTCTCATTTCAGCCACGCCGCCTGCAGTTTCTTCCTTGCAGAAAAATCTTTCCCAGTGTACTTCTTTAAAATGCTGCAAAATAGTGGGACAGAAGATTTCGGTTTAGCGTTAACTTTAAACGGGCATAGATACAGGCATGTGGGCATGTTTAGAGACAGTGTTTCTCTGGTCTAGGGTAAAGGCTGAAGCGCCTGGGTTCCCGTGCTTCACTACTGTATGGCCTCAAGATGATGTGTAGGCACAGCGGCAAATCCATCGGTGGCAATTCTCTCATATTGTCATTGCGATGGGAAGATTCCTTATTCGCTAGGAAATGTTTTACCGTGGAAGACGGGTCACCACAGAGCTGTCTCTTTTGTGTTGAGACAAACTTTGCTGAATTTACCTGCCCCCAGTTGCGTGTCCTCCCTTTCTTTTAAGGCCGATGGAGACGCACTGGTGTAAGGAGAACGGTGAATGGTGGCCGTTCATAAGCCAGGATCATCAGAAACCGCAGAGTAAATTTTAGGAACGTAGACGTAGGACAGCGGAGAAAACTTCACTCAGGGACTTCAGTGAACTCTCCTTACAATGCTGAGGCCTGACAAGCCTAGTGCTTGTGGGCAACCCGGCTCCTGCCCTAGGTAGTTTTGTTGAGCGTGCCTCCCTCAGGTGGTGCCTTTTGTCTCCCAGCAATATTGCTCCGTGAAATTCTGCCGATGATGGAAACTATTTGCCATGGGTTTTTCCTTTGACCTCATTGGCCTCATCCTTGAAGTACCAATGCTTTTCGACACGGGTGCTGCCTCCCTGAGCTTTCCTTTGTCTTGGCTCAATCGATGCAGGTTCCTGTGCTGAATACGCAATGGACTAGCACAGGTGGGTGCTTGTCAGTATACCGGGCAAACGCAGCAATTTCGATTGTCAAGACCCACCTGGCTTGATCAAGGTTCTTTATTCCAGTGAAAACGATTTTTATCCAAATTCTGGAGGAGCACCAGTGTGCCTCTGGGAGCTACACCCGGGCCTGCTGAACAGCGGCTCCGGAGTTTTCATTTTCTGACTAAAATTCAACACGGAATTTCATGGATCTAAGGAAACCGTGAATTGTGGACGTACCAGATTCTCACATCTTCATTGTCTAATGGAAGCTGAAGTTTCCCAGTCTGATCCGGCTGCCACTTCATTTCTGGCAACGACCATTCAATTGTGGACGTTCAGCCTTCTTCGGGATTCTCTCATACCGGCATGTTCCCGCGCCACATTAAGACCACTCGGTGGAGGTTTATGTGACTCAGGACAACTCTTTATTTCAGGCGTCTAGAACAAAGGGAATACACAGAGGTTGATGACCACTTATTAAAGTCCCGTTTCTCTATGATGCCCACTGAGGACACTTCTACATCTGAGGGCAAAGAGCTCGTGCAGCATGATATTCTCATTTCAGCCACGCCGCCTGCAGTTTCTTCCTTGCAGAAAAATCTTTCCCAGTGTACTTCTTTAAAATGCTGCAAAATAGTGGGACAGAAGATTTCGGTTTAGCGTTAACTTTAAACGGGCATAGGTACAGGCATGTGGGCATGTTTAGAGACAGTGTTTCTCTGGTCTAGGTAAATGCTGAAGCGCCTGGGTTCCCGTGCTTCACTAATGTATGGCCTCAAGATGATGTGTAGACACAGCGGGAAATCAATCGGTTGCAATTCTCTCATATTGTCATTGCGATGGGAAGATTCCTTATTCGCTAGGAAATGTTTTACCGTGGAAGACGGGTCACCACAGAGCTGTCTCTTTTGTGTTGAGACAAACTTTGCTGAATTTACCTGCCAGCAGTTGCGTGTCCTCCCTTTCTTTTAAGGCCGATGGAGATGCACTGGTGTAAGGAGAACGGTGAATGGTGGCCGTTCATAAGCCAGGATCATCAGAAACCGCAGAGTAAATTTTAGGAACGTAGACGTAGGACAGCGGAGAAAACTTCACTCAGGGACTTCAGTGAACTCTCCTTACAATGCTGAGGCCTGACAAGCCTAGTGCTTGTGGGCAACCCGGCTCCTGCCCTAGGTAGTTTTGTTGAGCGTGCCTCCCTCAAGTGGTGCCTTTTGTCTCCCAGCAATATTGCTCCGTGAAATTCTGCCGATGATGGAAACTATTTCCATGGGTTTTTCCTTTCACCTCATTTGCCTCATCTTTGAAGTACCAATGCTTTTCGACACGGGTGCTGCCTCCCTGAGCTTTCCTTTGTCTTGGCTCAATCGATGCAGATTCCTGTGCTGAATACGCCATGGACTAGCACAGGTGGGTTCTTGTCAGTATACCGGGCAAACGCAGCAATTTCGATTGTCAAGACCCACCTGGCTTGATCAAGGTTCTTTATTCCAGTGAAAACGATTTTTATCCAAATTCTAGAGGAGCACCAGTGTGCCTCTGGGAGCTACACCCGGGCCTGCTGAACAGCGGCTCCGGAGTTTTCATTTTCTGACTAAAATTCAACACGGAATTTCATGGATCTAAGGAAACAGTGAATTGTGGACGTACCAGATTCTCACATCTTCATTCTCTAATGGAAGCTGAAGTTTCCCAGTCTGATCCGGCTCCCACTTCATTTCTGGCAACGACCATTCAATTGTGGATGTTCAGCCTTCTTCGGGATTCTCATATACCGGCATGTTCCCGCGCCACATTAAGACCACTCGGTGGAGGTTTATGTGACTCAGGACAGCTCTTTATTTCAGGCGTCTAGAACAAAGGGAATTCAAAGAGGTTGATGATCACTTATGAAAGTCCCGTTTCTCTATGATGCCCACTGAGGACACTTCTACATCTGAGGGCAAAGAGCTCGTGCAGCATGATATTCTCATTTCAGCCACGCCGCCTGCAGTTTCTTCCTTGCAGAAAAATCTTTCCCAGTGTACTTCTTTAAAATGCTGCAAAATAGTGGGACAGAAGATTTCGGTTTAGCGTTAACTTTAAACGGGCATAGATACAGGCATGTGGGCATGTTTAGAGACAGTGTTTCACTGGTCTACGGTAAAGGGTGAAGCGCCTGGGTTCCCGTGCTTCACTACTGTATGGCCTCAAGATGATGTGTATGCACAGCGGCAAATCCATCGGTGGCAATTCTCTCATATTGTCATTGCGATGGGAAGATTCCTTATTCGCTAGGAAATGTTTTACCGTGGAAGACGGGTCACCAAAGAGCTGTCTCTTTTGTGTTTAGACAAACGTTGCTGAATTTACCTGGCAGCAGTTGCGTGTCCTCCCTTTCTTTTAAGGCCGATGGAGACGCACGAGTGTACCGAGAACGGTGAATGGTGGCCGTTCATAAGCCAGGATCATCAGAAACCGCAGAGTAAATTTTAGGAACGTAGACGTAGGACAGCGGAGAAAACGTCACTCAGGGACTTCAGTGAACTCTCCTTACAATGCTGAGGCCTGACAAGCCTAGTGCTTGTGGGCAACCCGGCTCCTGCCCTAGGTAGTTTTGTTGAGCGTGCCTCCCTCAGGTAGTGCCTTTTGTCTCCCAGCAATATTGCTCCGTGAAATTCTGCCGATGATGGAAACTATTTCCATGGGTTTTTCCTTTCACCTCATTTGCCTCATCTTTGAAGTACCAATGCTTTTCGACACGGGTGCTGCCTCCCTGAGCTTTCCTTTGTCTTGGCTCAATCGATGCAGATTCCTGTGCTGAATACGCCATGGACTAGCACAGGTGGGTTCTTGTCAGTATACCGGGCAAACGCAGCAATTTCGATTGTCAAGACCCACCTGGCTTGATCAAGGTTCTTTATTCCAGTGAAAACGATTTTTATCCAAATTCTAGAGGAGCACCAGTGTGCCTCTGGGAGCTACACCCGGGCCTGCTGAACAGCGGCTCCGGAGTTTTCATTTTCTGACTAAAATTCAACACGGAATTTCATGGATCTAAGGAAACAGTGAATTGTGGACGTACCAGATTCTCACATCTTCATTCTCTAATGGAAGCTGAAGTTTCCCAGTCTGATCCGGCTCCCACTTCATTTCTGGCAACGACCATTCAATTGTGGATGTTCAGCCTTCTTCGGGATTCTCATATACCGGCATGTTCCCGCGCCACATTAAGACCACTCGGTGGAGGTTTATGTGACTCAGGACAGCTCTTTATTTCAGGCGTCTAGAACAAAGGGAATTCAAAGAGGTTGATGATCACTTATGAAAGTCCCGTTTCTCTATGATGCCCACTGAGCACACTTCTACATCTGAGGGCAAAGAGCTCGTGCAGCATGATATTCTCATTTCAGCCACGCCGCCTGCAGTTTCTTCCTTGCAGAAAAATCTTTCCCAGTGTACTTCTTTAAAATGCTGCAAAATAGTGGGACAGAAGATTTCGGTTTAGCGTTAACTTTAAACGGGCATAGATACAGGCATGTGGGCATGTTTAGAGACAGTGTTTCACTGGTCTACGGTAAAGGGTGAAGCGCCTGGGTTCCCGTGCTTCACTACTGTATGGCCTCAAGATGATGTGTATGCACAGCGGCAAATCCATCGGTGGCAATTCTCTCATATTGTCATTGCGATGGGAAGATTCCTTATTCGCTAGGAAATGTTTTACCGTGGAAGACGGGTCACCAAAGAGCTGTCTCTTTTGTGTTTAGACAAACGTTGCTGAATTTACCTGGCAGCAGTTGCGTGTCCTCCCTTTCTTTTAAGGCCGATGGAGACGCACGAGTGTACCGAGAACGGTGAATGGTGGCCGTTCATAAGCCAGGATCATCAGAAACCGCAGAGTAAATTTTAGGAACGTAGACGTAGGACAGCGGAGAAAACGTCACTCAGGGACTTCAGTGAACTCTCCTTACAATGCTGAGGCCTGACAAGCCTAGTGCTTGTGGGCAACCCGGCTCCTGCCCTAGGTAGTTTTGTTGAGCGTGCCTCCCTCAGGTAGTGCCTTTTGTCTCCCAGCAATATTGCTCCGTGAAATTCTGCCGATGATGGAAACTATTTCCATGGGATTTTCCTTTCACCTCATTTGCCTCATCTTTGAAGTACCAATGCTTTTCGACACGGGTGCTGCCTCCCTGAGCTTTCCTTTGTCTTGGCTCAATCGATGCAGATTCCTGTGCTGAATACGCCATGGACTAGCACAGGTGGGTTCTTGTCAGTATACCGGGCAAACGCAGCAATTTCGATTGTCAAGACCCACCTGGCTTGATCAAGGTTCTTTATTCCAGTGAAAACGATTTTTATCCAAATTCTAGAGGAGCACCAGTGTGCCTCTGGGAGCTACACCCGGGCCTGCTGAACAGCGGCTCCGGAGTTTTCATTTTCTGACTAAAATTCAACACGGAATTACATGGATCTAAGGAAACAGTGAATTGTGGACGTACCAGATTCTCACATCTTCATTCTCTAATGGAAGCTGAAGTTTCCCAGTCTGATCCGGCTCCCACTTCATTTCTGGCAACGACCATTCAATTGTGGATGTTCAGCCTTCTTCGGGATTCTCATATACCGGCATGTTCCCGCGCCACATTAAGACCACTCGGTGGAGGTTTATGTGACTCAGGACAGCTCTTTATTTCAGGCGTCTAGAACAAAGGGAATTCAAAGAGGTTGATGATCACTTATGAAAGTCCCGTTTCTCTATGATGCCCACTGAGGACACTTCTACATCTGAGTGCAAAGAGCTCGTGCAGCATGATATTCTCATTTCAGCCACGCCGCGTGCAGTTTCTTCCTTGCAGAAAATTCTTTCCAAGTGTACTTCTTTAAAATGCTGCAAAATAGTGGGACAGAAGATTTCGGTTTAGCGTTAACTTTAAACGGGCATAGATACAGGCATGTGGGCATGTTTAGAGACAGTGTTTCACTGGTCTACGGTAAAGGGTGAAGCGCCTGGGTTCCCGTGCTTCACTACTGTATGGCCTCAAGATGATGTGTAGGCACAGCGGCAAATCCATCGGTGGCAATTCTCTCATATTGTCATTGCGATGGGAAGATTCCTTATTCGCTAGGAAATGTTTTACCGTGGAAGACGGGTCACCACAGAGCTGTCTCTTTTGTGTTGAGACAAACTTTGCTGAATTTACCTGCCAGCAGTTGCGTGTCCTCCCTTTCTTTTAAGGCCGATGGAGACGCACGAGTGTACGGAGAACGGTGAATGGTGGCCGTTCATAATCCAGGATCATCAGAAACCGGAGAGTAAATTTTAGGAACGTAGACGTAGTACAGCGGAGAAAACTTCACTCAGGGACTTCAGTGAACTCTCCTTACAATGCTGAGGCCTGACAAGCCTAATGCTTGTGGGCAACCCGGCTCCTGCCATAGGAAGTTTTGTTGAGCGTGCCTCCCTCAGGTGGTGCCTTTTGTCTCCCAGCAATATTGCTCCGTGAAATTCTGCCGATGATGGAAACTATTTGCCATGGGTTTTTGCTTTCACCTCATTGGCCCTATCTTTGAAGTACCAATGCTTTTCGACACGGGTGCTGCCTCCCTGAGCTTTCCTTTGTCTTGGCTCAATCGATGCAGATTCCTGTGCTGAATACGCCATGGACTAGCACAGGTGGGTTCTTGTCAGTATACCGGGCAAACGCAGCAATTTCGATTGTCAAGACCCACCTGGCTTGATCAAGGTTCTTTATTCCAGTGAAAACGATTTTTATCCAAATTCTAGAGGAGCACCAGTGTGCCTCTGGGAGCTACACCCGGGCCTGCTGAACAGCGGCTCCGGAGTTTTCATTTTCTGACTAAAATTCAACACGGAATTTCATGGATCTAAGGAAATCGTGAATTGTGGACGTACCAGATTCTCACATCTTCATTGTCTAATGGAAGCTGAAGTTTCCCAGTCTGATCCGGCTGCCACTTCATTTCTGGCAATGACCATTCAATTGTGGACGTTCAGCCTTCTTCGGGATTCTCTTATACCGGCATGTTCCCGCGCCACATTAAGACCACTCGGTGGAGGTTTATGTGACTCAGGACAGCTCTTTATTTCAGGCATCTAGAACAAAGGGAATTCAAAGAGGTTGATGATCACTTATGAAAGTCCCGTTTCTCTATGATGCCCACTGAGGACACTTCTTCATCTGAGTGCAAAGAGCTCGTGCAGCATGATATTCTCATTTCAGCCACGCCGCCTGCAGTTTCTTCCTTGCAGAAAAATCTTTCCCAGTGTACTTCTTTAAAATGCTGCAAAATAGTGGGACAGAAGATTTCGGTTTAGCGTTAACTTTAAACGGGCATAGATACAGGCATGTGGGCATGTTTAGAGACAGTGTTTCTCTGGTCTAGGGTAAAGGCTGAAGCGCCTGGGTTCCCGTGCTTCACTACTGTATGGCCTCAAGATGATGTGTAGGCACAGCGGCAAATCCATCGGTGGCAATTCTCTCATATTGTCATTGCGATGGGAAGATTCCTTATTCGCTAGGAAATGTTTTACCGTGGAAGACGGGTCACCACAGAGCTGTCTCTTTTGTGTTGAGACAAACTTTGCTGAATTTACCTGCCCCCAGTTGCGTGTCCTCCCTTTCTTTTAAGGCCGATGGAGACGCACTGGTGTAAGGAGAACGGTGAATGGTGGCCGTTCATAAGCCAGGATCATCAGAAACCGCAGAGTAAATTATAGGAACGTAGACGTAGGACAGCGGAGAAAACTTCACTCAGGGACTTCAGTGAACTCTCCTTACAATGCTGAGGCCTGACAAGCCTAGTGCTTGTGGGCAACCCGGCTCCTGCCCTAGGTAGTTTTGTTGAGCGTGCCTCCCTCAGGTGGTGCCTTTTGTCTCCCAGCAATATTGCTCCGTGAAATTCTGCCGATGATGGAAACTATTTGCCATGGGTTTTTCCTTTGACCTCATTGGCCTCATCCTTGAAGTACCAATGCTTTTCGACACGGGTGCTGCCTCCCTGAGCTTTCCTTTGTCTTGGCTCAATCGATGCAGGTTCCTGTGCTGAATACGCAATGGACTAGCACAGGTGGGTGCTTGTCAGTATACCGGGCAAACGCAGCAATTTCGATTGTCAAGACCCACCTGGCTTGATCAAGGTTCTTTATTCCAGTGAAAACGATTTTTATCCAAATTCTGGAGGAGCACCAGTGTGCCTCTGGGAGCTACACCCGGGCCTGCTGAACAGCGGCTCCGGAGTTTTCATTTTCTGACTAAAATTCAACACGGAATTTCATGGATCTAAGGAAACCGTGAATTGTGGACGTACCAGATTCTCACATCTTCATTGTCTAATGGAAGCTGAAGTTTCCCAGTCTGATCCGGCTGCCACTTCATTTCTGGCAACGACCATTCAATTGTGGACGTTCAGCCTTCTTCGGGATTCTCTCATACCGGCATGTTCCCGCGCCACATTAAGACCACTCGGTGGAGGTTTATGTGACTCAGGACAACTCTTTATTTCAGGCGTCTAGAACAAAGGGAATACACAGAGGTTGATGACCACTTATTAAAGTCCCGTTTCTCTATGATGCCCACTGAGGACACTTCTACATCTGAGGGCAAAGAGCTCGTGCAGCATGATATTCTCATTTCAGCCACGCCGCCTGCAGTTTCTTCCTTGCAGAAAAATCTTTCCCAGTGTACTTCTTTAAAATGCTGCAAAATAGTGGGACAGAAGATTTCGGTTTAGCGTTAACTTTAAACGGGCATAGGTACAGGCATGTGGGCATGTTTAGAGACAGTGTTTCTCTGGTCTAGGTAAATGCTGAAGCGCCTGGGTTCCCGTGCTTCACTACTGTATGGCCTCAAGATGATGTGTAGACACAGCGGGAAATCAATCGGTTGCAATTCTCTCATATTGTCATTGCGATGGGAAGATTCCTTATTCGCTAGGAAATGTTTTACCGTGGAAGACGGGTCACCACAGAGCTGTCTCTTTTGTGTTGAGACAAACTTTGCTGAATTTACCTGCCAGCAGTTGCGTGTCCTCCCTTTCTTTTAAGGCCGATGGAGACGCACGAGTGTACCGAGAACGGTGAATGGTGGCCGTTCATAAGCCAGGATCATCAGAAACCGCAGAGTAAATTTTAGGAACGTAGACGTAGGACAGCGGAGAAAACGTCACTCAGGGACTTCAGTGAACTCTCCTTACAATGCTGAGGCCTGACAAGCCTAGTGCTTGTGGGCAACCCGGCTCCTGCCCTAGGTAGTTTTGTTGAGCGTGCCTCCCTCAGGTAGTGCCTTTTGTCTCCCAGCAATATTGCTCCGTGAAATTCTGCCGATGATGGAAACTATTTCCATGGGTTTTTCCTTTCACCTCATTTGCCTCATCTTTGAAGTACCAATGCTTTTCGACACGGGTGCTGCCTCCCTGAGCTTTCCTTTGTCTTGGCTCAATCGATGCAGATTCCTGTGCTGAATACGCCATGGACTAGCACAGGTGGGTTCTTGTCAGTATACCAGGCAAACGCAGCAATTTCGATTGTCAAGACCCACCTGGCTTGATCAAGGTTCTTTATTCCAGTGAAAACGATTTTTATCCAAATTCTAGAGGAGCACCAGTGTGCCTCTGGGAGCTACACCCGGGCCTGCTGAACAGCGGCTCCGGAGTTTTCATTTTCTGACTAAAATTCAACACGGAATTACATGGATCTAAGGAAACAGTGAATTGTGGACGTACCAGATTCTCACATCTTCATTCTCTAATGGAAGCTGAAGTTTCCCAGTCTGATCCGGCTCCCACTTCATTTCTGGCAACGACCATTCAATTGTGGATGTTCAGCCTTCTTCGGGATTCTCATATACCGGCATGTTCCCGCGCCACATTAAGACCACTTGGTGGAGGTTTATGTGACTCAGGACAGCTCTTTATTTCAGGCGTCTAGAACAAAGGGAATTCAAAGAGGTTGAGGATCACTTATGAAAGTCCCGTTTCTCTATGATGCCCACTGAGGACACTTCTACATCTGAGTGCAAAGAGCTCGTGCAGCATGATATTCTCATTTCAGCCACGCCGCGTGCAGTTTCTTCCTTGCAGAAAATTCTTTCCAAGTGTACTTCTTTAAAATGCTGCAAAATAGTGGGACAGAAGATTTCGGTTTAGCGTTAACTTTAAACGGGCATAGATACAGGCATGTGGGCATGTTTAGAGACAGTGTTTCACTGGTCTACGGTAAAGGGTGAAGCGCCTGGGTTCCCGTGCTTCACTACTGTATGGCCTCAAGATGATGTGTAGGCACAGCGGCAAATCCATCGGTGGCAATTCACTCATATTGTCATTGCGATGGGAAGATTCCTTATTCGCTAGGAAATGTTTTACCGTGGAAGACGGGTCACCACAGAGCTGTCTCTTTTGTGTTGAGACAAACTTTGCTGAATTTACCTGCCAGCAGTTGCGTGTCCTCCCTTTCTTTTAAGGCCGATGGAGACGCACGAGTGTACGGAGAACGGTGAATGGTGGCGGTTCATAATCCAGGATCATCAGAAACCGGAGAGTAAATTTTAGGAACGTAGACGTAGTACAGCGGAGAAAACTTCACTCAGGGACTTCAGTGAACTCTCCTTACAATGCTGAGGCCTGACAAGCCTAATGCTTGTCGGCAACCCGGCTCCTGCCATAGGAAGTTTTGTTGAGCGTGCCTCCCTCAGGTGGTGCCTTTTGTCTCCCAGCAATATTGCTCCGTGAAATTCTGCCGATGATGGAAACTATTTGCCATGGGTTTTTCCTTTCACCTCATTGGCCTCATCTTTGAAGTACCAATGCTTTTCGACACGGGTGCTGCCTCCCTGAGCTTTCCTTTGTCTTGGCTCAATCGATGCAGATTCCTGTGCTGAATACGCCATGGACTAGCACAGGTGGGTTCTTGTCAGTATACCGGGCAAACGCAGCAATTTCGATTGTCAAGACCCACCTGGCTTGATCAAGGTTCTTTATTCCAGTGAAAACGATTTTTATCCAAATTCTAGAGGAGCACCAGTGTGCCTCTGGGAGCTACACCCGGGCCTGCTGAACAGCGGCTCCGGAGTTTTCATTTTCTGACTAAAATTCAACACGGAATTTCATGGATCTAAGGAAACCGTGAATTGTGGACGTACCAGATTCTCACATCTTCATTGTCTAATGGAAGCTGAAGTTTCCCAGTCTGATCCGGCTGCCACTTCATTTCTGGCAATGACCATTCAATTGTGGACGTTCAGCCTTCTTCGGGATTCTCTTATACCGGCATGTTCCCGCGCCACATTAAGACCACTCGGTGGAGGTTTATGTGACTCAGGACAGCTCTTTATTTCAGGCATCTAGAACAAAGGGAATTCAAAGAGGTTGATGATCACTTATGGAAGTCCCGTTTCTCTATGATGCCCACTGAGGACACTTCTACATCTGAGTGCAAAGAGCTCGTGCAGCATGATATTCTCATTTCAGCCACGCCGCCTGCAGTTTCTTCCTTGCAGAAAAATCTTTCCCAGTGTACTTCTTTAAAATGCTGCAAAATAGTGGGACAGAAGATTTCGGTTTAGCGTTAACTTTAAACGGGCATAGATACAGGCATGTGGGCATGTTTAGAGACAGTGTTTCTCTGGTCTAGGGTAAAGGCTGAAGCGCCTGGGTTCCCGTGCTTCACTACTGTATGGCCTCAAGATGATGTGTAGACACAGCGGGAAATCAATCGGTTGCAATTCTCTCATATTGTCATTGCGATGGGAAGATTCCTTATTCGCTAGGAAATGTTTTACCGTGGAAGACGGGTCACCACAGAGCTGTCTCTTTTGTGTTGAGACAAACTTTGCTGAATTTACCTGCCAGCAGTTGCGTGTCCTCCCTTTCTTTTAAGGCCGATGGAGATGCACTGGTGTAAGGAGAACGGTGAATGGTGGCCGTTCATAAGCCAGGATCATCAGAAACCGCAGAGTAAATTTTAGGAACGTAGACGTAGGACAGCGGAGAAAACATCACTCAGGGACTTCAGTGAACTCTCCTTACAATGCTGAGGCCTGACAAGCCTAGTGCTTGTGGGCAACCCGGCTCCTGCCCTAGGTAGTTTTGTTGAGCGTGCCTCCCTCAAGTGGTGCCTTTTGTCTCCCAGCAATATTGTTCCGTGAAATTCTGCCGATGATGGAAACTATTTCCATGGGTTTTTCCTTTCACCTCATTTGCCTCATCTTTGAAGTACCAATGCTTTTCGACACGGGTGCTGCCTCCCTGAGCTTTCCTTTGTCTTGGCTCAATCGATGCAGATTCCTGTGCTGAATACGTCATGGACTAGCACAGGTGGGTTCTTGTCAGTATACCGGGCAAACGCAGCAATTTCGATTGTCAAGACCCACCTGGCTTGATCAAGGTTCTTTATTCCAGTGAAAACGATTTTTATCCAAATTCTAGAGGAGCACCAGTGTGCCTCTGGGAGCTACACCCGGGCCTGCTGAACAGCGGCTCCGGAGTTTTCATTTTCTGACTAAAATTCAACACGGAATTACATGGATCTAAGGAAACAGTGAATTGTGGACGTACCAGATTCTCACATCTTCATTCTCTAATGGAAGCTGAAGTTTCCCAGTCTGATCCGGCTCCCACTTCATTTCTGGCAACGACCATTCAATTGTGGATGTTCAGCCTTCTTCGGGATTCTCATATACCGGCATGTTCCCGCGCCACATTAAGACCACTCGGTGGAGGTTTATGTGACTCAGGACAGCTCTTTATTTCAGGCGTCTAGAACAAAGGGAATTCAAAGAGGTTGATGATCACTTATGAAAGTCCCGTTTCTCTATGATGCCCACTGAGGACACTTCTACATCTGAGGGCAAAGAGCTCGTGCAGCATGATATTCTCATTTCAGCCACGCCGCGTGCAGTTTCTTCCTTGCAGAAAATTCTTTCCAAGTGTACTTCTTTAAAATGCTGCAAAATAGTGGGACAGAAGATTTCGGTTTAGCGTTAACTTTAAACGGGCATAGATACAGGCATGTGGGCATGTTTAGAGACAGTGTTTCACTGGTCTACGGTAAAGGGTGAAGCGCCTGGGTTCCCGTGCTTCACTACTGTATGGCCTCAAGATGATGTGTAGGCACAGCGGCAAATCCATCGGTGGCAATTCTCTCATATTGTCATTGCGATGGGAAGATTCCTTATTCGCTAGGAAATGTTTTACCGTGGAAGACGGGTCACCACAGAGCTGTCTCTTTTGTGTTGAGACAAACTTTGCTGAATTTACCTGCCAGCAGTTGCGTGTCCTCCCTTTCTTTTAAGGCCGATGGAGACGCACGAGTGTACGGAGAACGGTGAATGGTGGCCGTTCATAATCCAGGATCATCAGAAACCGGAGAGTAAATTTTAGGAACGTAGACGTAGTACAGCGGAGAAAACTTCACTCAGGGACTTCAGTGAACTCTCCTTACAATGCTGAGGCCTGACAAGCCTAATGCTTGTGGGCAACCCGGCTCCTGCCATAGGAAGTTTTGTTGAGCGTGCCTCCCTCAGGTGGTGCCTTTTGTCTCCCAGCAATATTGCTCCGTGAAATTCTGCCGATGATGGAAACTATTTGCCATGGGTTTTTCCTTTCACCTCATTGGCCTTATCTTTGAAGTACCAATGCTTTTCGACACGGGTGCTGCCTCCCTGAGCTTTCCTTTGTCTTGGCTCAATCGATGCAGATTCCTGTGCTGAATACGCCATGGACTAGCACAGGTGGGTTCTTGTCAGTATACCGGGCAAACGCAGCAATTTCGATTGTCAAGACCCACCTGGCTTGATCAAGGTTCTTTATTCCAGTGAAAACGATTTTTATCCAAATTCTAGAGGAGCACCAGTGTGCCTCTGGGAGCTACACCCGGGCCTGCTGAACAGCGGCTCCGGAGTTTTCATTTTCTGACTAAAATTCAACACGGAATTTCATGGATCTAAGGAAACCGTGAATTGTGGACGTACCAGATTCTCACATCTTCATTGTCTAATGGAAGCTGAAGTTTCCCAGTCTGATCCGGCTGCCACTTCATTTCTGGCAATGACCATTCAATTGTGGACGTTCAGCCTTCTTCGGGATTCTCTTATACCGGCATGTTCCCGCGCCACATTAAGACCACTCGGTGGAGGTTTATGTGACTCAGGACAGCTCTTTATTTCAGGCATCTAGAACAAAGGGAATTCAAAGAGGTTGATGATCACTTATGAAAGTCCCGTTTCTCTATGATGCCCACTGAGGACACTTCTACATCTGAGTGCAAAGAGCTCGTGCAGCATGATATTCTCATTTCAGCCACGCCGCCTGCAGTTTCTTCCTTGCAGAAAAATCTTTCCCAGTGTACTTCTTTAAAATGCTGCAAAATAGTGGGACAGAAGATTTCGGTTTAGCGTTAACTTTAAACGGGCATAGATACAGGCATGTGGGCATGTTTAGAGACAGTGTTTCTCTGGTCTAGGGTAAAGGCTGAAGCGCCTGGGTTCCCGTGCTTCACTACTGTATGGCCTCAAGATGATGTGTAGACACAGCGGCAAATCCATCGGTGGCAATTCTCTCATATTGTCATTGCGATGGGAAGATTCCTTATTCGCTAGGAAATGTTTTACCGTGGAAGACGGGTCACCACAGAGCTGTCTCTTTTGTGTTGAGACAAACTTTGCTGAATTTACCTGCCCCCAGTTGCGTGTCCTCCCTTTCTTTTAAGGCCGATGGAGACGCACTGGTGTAAGGAGAACGGTGAATGGTGGTCGTTCATAAGCCAGGATCATCAGAAACCGCAGAGTAAATTTTAGGAACGTAGACGTAGGACAGCGGAGAAAACTTCACTCAGGGACTTCAGTGAACTCTCCTTACAATGCTGAGGCCTGACAAGCCTAGTGCTTGTGGGCAACCCGGCTCCTGCCCTAGGTAGTTTTGTTGAGCGTGCCTCCCTCAGGTGGTGCCTTTTGTCTCCCAGCAATATTGCCCGTGAAATTCTGCCGATGATGGAAACTATTTGCCATGGGTTTTTCCTTTGACCTCATTGGCCTCATCCTTGAAGTACCAATGCTTTTCGACACGGGTGCTGCCTCCCTGAGCTTTCCTTTGTCTTGGCTCAATCGATGCAGGTTCCTGTGCTGAATACGCAATGGACTAGCACAGGTGGGTGCTTGTCAGTATACCGGGCAAACGCAGCAATTTCGATTGTCAAGACCCACCTGGCTTGATCAAGGTTCTTTATTCCAGTGAAAACGATTTTTATCCAAATTCTGGAGGAGCACCAGTGTGCCTCTGGGAGCTACACCCGGGCCTGCTGAACAGCGGCTCCGGAGTTTTCATTTTCTGACTAAAATTCAACACGGAATTTCATGGATCTAAGGAAACCGTGAATTGTGGACGTACCAGATTCTCACATCTTCATTGTCTAATGGAAGCTGAAGTTTCCCAGTCTGATCCGGCTGCCACTTCATTTCTGGCAACGACCATTCAATTGTGGACGTTCAGCCTTCTTCGGGATTCTCTCATACCGGCATGTTCCCGCGCCACATTAAGACCACTCGGTGGAGGTTTATGTGACTCAGGACAGCTCTTTATTTCAGGCGTCTAGAACAAAGGGAATACACAGAGGTTGATGACCACTTATTAAAGTCCCGTTTCTCTATGATGCCCACTGAGGACACTTCTACATCTCAGGGCAAAGAGCTCGTGCAGCATGATATTCTCATTTCAGCCACGCCGCCTGCAGTTTCTTCCTTGCAGAAAAATCTTTCCCAGTGTACTTCTTTAAAATGCTGCAAAATAGTGGGACAGAAGATTTCGGTTTAGCGTTAACTTTAAACGGGCATAGGTACAGGCATGTGGGCATGTTTAGAGACAGTGTTTCTCTGGTCTAGGTAAATGCTGAAGCGCCTGGGTTCCCGTGCTTCACTACTGTATGCCCTCAAGATGATGTGTAGACACAGCGGGAAATCAATCGGTTGCAATTCTCTCATATTGTCATTGCGATGCGAAGATTCCTTATTCGCTAGGAAATGTTTTACCGTGGAAGACGGGTCACCACAGAGCTGTCTCTTTTGTGTTGAGACAAACTTTGCTGAATTTACCTGCCAGCAGTTGCGTGTCCTCCCTTTCTTTTAAGGCCGATGGAGATGCACTGGTGTACGGAGAACGGTGAATGGTGGCCGTTCATAAGCCAGGATCATCAGAAACCGCAGAGTAAATTTTAGGAACGTAGACGTAGGACAGCGGAGAAAACTTCACTCAGGGACTTCAGTGAACTCTCCTTACAATGCTGAGGCCTGACAAGCCTAGTGCTTGTGGGCAACCCGGCTCCTGCCCTAGGTAGTTTTGTTGAGCGTGCCTCCCTCAAGTGGTGCCTTTTGTCTCCCAGCAATATTGCTCCGTGAAATTCTGCCGATGATGGAAACTATTTCCATGGGTTTTTCCTTTCACCTCATTTGCCTCATCTTTGAAGTACCAATGCTTTTCGACACGGGTGCTGCCTCCCTGAGCTTTCCTTTGTCTTGGCTCAATCGATGCAGATTCCTGTGCTGAATACGCCATGGACTAGCACAGGTGGGTGCTTGTCAGTATACCGGGCAAACGCAGCAATTTCGATTGTCAAGACCCACCTGGCTTGATCAAGGTTCTTTATTCCAGTGAAAACGATTTTTATCCAAATTCTAGAGGAGCACCAGTGTGCCTCTGGGAGCTACACCCGGGCCTGCTGAACAGCGGCTCCGGAGTTTTCATTTTCTGACTAAAATTCAACACGGAATTTCATGGATCTAAGGAAACAGTGAATTGTGGACGTACCAGATTCTCACATCTTCATTGTCTAATGGAAGCTGAAGTTTCCCAGTCTGATCCGGCTCCCACTTCATTTCTGGCAACGACCATTCAATTGTGGATGTTCAGCCTTCTTCGGGATTCTCATATACCGGCATGTTCCCGCGCCACATTAAGACCACTCGGTGGAGGTTTATGTGACTCAGGACAGCTCTTTATTTCAGGCGTCTAGAACAAAGGGAATTCAAAGAGGTTGATGATCACTTATGAAAGTCCCGTTTCTCTATGATGCCCACTGAGGACACTTCTACATCTGAGGGCAAAGAGCTCGTGCAGCATGATATTCTCATTTCAGCCACGCCGCGTGCAGTTTCTTCCTTGCAGAAAAATCTTTCCCAGTGTACTTCTTTAAAATGCTGCAAAATAGTGGGACAGAAGATTTCGGTTTAGCGTTAACTTTAAACGGGCATAGATACAGGCATGTGGGCATGTTTAGAGACAGTGTTTCACTGGTCTACGGTAAAGGGTGAAGCGCCTGGGTTCCCGTGCTTCACTACTGTATGGCCTCAAGATGATGTGTATGCACAGCGGCAAATCCATCGGTGGCAATTCTCTCATATTGTCATTGCGATGGGAAGATTCCTTATTCGCTAGGAAATGTTTTACCGTGGAAGACGGGTCACCAAAGAGCTGTCTCTTTTGTGTTTAGACAAACGTTGCTGAATTTACCTGGCAGCAGTTGCGTGTCCTCCCTTTCTTTTAAGGCCGATGGAGACGCACGAGTGTACCGAGAACGGTGAATGGTGGCCGTTCATAAGCCAGGATCATCAGAAACCGCAGAGTAAATTTTAGGAACGTAGACGTAGTACAGCGGAGAAAACTTCACTCAGGGACTTCAGTGAACTCTCCTTACAATGCTGAGGCCTGACAAGCCTAATGCTTGTGGGCAACCCGGCTCCTGCCATAGGAAGTTTTGTTGAGCGTGCCTCCCTCAGATGGTGCCTTTTGTCTCCCAGCAATATTGCTCCGTGAAATTCTGCCGATGATGGAAACTATTTGCCATGGGTTTTTCCTTTCACCTCATTGGCCTCATCTTTGAAGTACCAATGCTTTTCCACACGGGTGCTGCCTCCCTGAGCTTTCCTTTGTCTTGGCTCAATCGATGCAGATTCCTGTGCTGAATACGCCATGGACTAGCACAGGTGGGTTCTTGTCAGTATACCGGGCAAACGCAGCAATTTCGATTGTCAAGACCCACCTGGCTTGATCAAGGTTCTTTATTCCAGTGAAAACGATTTTTATCCAAATTCTAGAGGAGCACCAGTGTGCCTCTGGGAGCTACACCCGGGCCTGCTGAACAGCGGCTCCGGAGTTTTCATTTTCTGACTAAAATTCAACACGGAATTTCATGGATCTAAGGAAACCGTGAATTGTGGACGTACCAGATTCTCACATCTTCATTGTCTAATGGAAGCTGAAGTTTCCCAGTCTGATCCGGCTGCCACTTCATTTCTGGCAATGACCATTCAATTGTGGACGTTCAGCCTTCTTCGGGATTCTCTTATACCGGCATGTTCCCGCGCCACATTAAGACCACTCGGTGGAGGTTTATGTGACTCAGGACAGCTCTTTATTTCAGGCATCTAGAACAAAGGGAATTCAAAGAGGTTGATGATCACTTATGAAAGTCCCGTTTCTCTATGATGCCCACTGAGGACACTTCTACATCTGAGTGCAAAGAGCTCGTGCAGCATGATATTCTCATTTCAGCCACGCCGCCTGCAGTTTCTTCCTTGCAGAAAAATCTTTCCCAGTGTACTTCTTTAAAATGCTGCAAAATAGTGGGACAGAAGATTTCGGTTTAGCGTTAACTTTAAACGGGCATAGATACAGGAATGTGGGCATGTTTAGAGACAGTGTTTCTCTGGTCTAGGGTAAAGGCTGAAGCGCCTGGGTTCCCGTGCTTCACTACTGTATGGCCTCAAGATGATGTGTAGGCACAGCGGCAAATCCATCGGTGGCAATTCTCTCATATTGTCATTGCGATGGGAAGATTCCTTATTCGCTAGGAAATGTTTTACCGTGGAAGACGGGTCACCACAGAGCTGTCTCTTTTGTGTTGAGACAAACTTTGCTGAATTTACCTGCCCCCAGTTGCGTGTCCTCCCTTTCTTTTAAGGCCGATGGAGACGCACTGGTGTAAGGAGAACGGTGAATGGTGGCCGTTCATAAGCCAGGATCATCAGAAACCGCAGAGTAAATTTTAGGAACGTAGACGTAGGACAGCGGAGAAAACTTCACTCAGGGACTTCAGTGAACTCTCCTTACAATGCTGAGGCCTGACAAGCCTAGTGCTTGTGGGCAACCCGGCTCCTGCCCTAGGTAGTTTTGTTGAGCGTGCCTCCCTCAGGTGGTGCCTTTTGTCTCCCAGCAATATTGCTCCGTGAAATTCTGCCGATGATGGAAACTATTTGCCATGGGTTTTTCCTTTGACCTCATTGGCCTCATCCTTGAAGTACCAATGCTTTTCGACACGGGTGCTGCCTCCCTGAGCTTTCCTTTGTCTTGGCTCAATCGATGCAGGTTCCTGTGCTGAATACGCAATGGACTAGCACAGGTGGGTGCTTGTCAGTATACCGGGCAAACGCAGCAATTTCGATTGTCAAGACCCACCTGGCTTGATCAAGGTTCTTTATTCCAGTGAAAACGATTTTTATCCAAATTCTGGAGGAGCACCAGTGTGCCTCTGGGAGCTACACCCGGGCCTGCTGAACAGCGGCTCCGGAGTTTTCATTTTCTGACTAAAATTCAACACGGAATTTCATGGATCTAAGGAAACCGTGAATTGTGGACGTACCAGATTCTCACATCTTCATTGTCTAATGGAAGCTGAAGTTTCCCAGTCTGATCCGGCTGCCACTTCATTTCTGGCAACGACCATTCAATTGTGGACGTTCAGCCTTCTTCGGGATTCTCTCATACCGGCATGTTCCCGCGCCACATTAAGACCACTCGGTGGAGGTTTATGTGACTCAGGACAACTCTTTATTTCAGGCGTCTAGAACAAAGGGAATACACAGAGGTTGATGACCACTTATTAAAGTCCCGTTTCTCTATGATGCCCACTGAGGACACTTCTACATCTGAGGGCAAAGAGCTCGTGCAGCATGATATTCTCATTTCAGCCACGCCGCCTGCAGTTTCTTCCTTGCAGAAAAATCTTTCCCAGTGTACTTCTTTAAAATGCTGCAAAATAGTGGGACAGAAGATTTCGGTTTAGCGTTAACTTTAAACGGGCATAGGTACAGGCATGTGGGCATGTTTAGAGACAGTGTTTCTCTGGTCTAGGTAAATGCTGAAGCGCCTGGGTTCCCGTGCTTCACTACTGTATGGCCTCAAGATGATGTGTAGACACAGCGGGAAATCAATCGGTTGCAATTCTCTCATATTGTCATTGCGATGGGAAGATTCCTTATTCGCTAGGAAATGTTTTACCGTGGAAGACGGGTCACCACAGAGCTGTCTCTTTTGTGTTTAGATAAACTTTGCTGAATTTACCTGCCAGCAGTTGCGTGTCCTCCCTTTCTTTTAAGGCCGATGGAGACGCACGAGTGTACGGAGAACGGTGAATGGTGGCCGTTCATAATCCAGGATCATCAGAAACCGGAGAGTAAATTTTAGGAACGTAGACGTAGTACAGCGGAGAAAACTTCACTCAGGGACTTCAGTGAACTCTCCTTACAATGCTGAGGCCTGACAAGCCTAATGCTTGTGGGCAACCCGGCTCCTGCCATAGGAAGTTTTGTTGAGCGTGCCTCCCTCAGGTGGTGCCTTTTGTCTCCCAGCAATATTGCTCCGTGAAATTCTGCCGATGATGGAAACTATTTGCCATGGGTTTTTCCTTTCACCTCATTGGCCTCATCTTTGAAGTACCAATGCTTTTCGACACGGGTGCTGCCTCCCTGAGCTTTCCTTTGTCTTGGCTCAATCGATGCAGATTCCTGTGCTGAATACGCCATGGACTAGCACAGGTGGGTTCTTGTCAGTATACCGGGCAAACGCAGCAATTTCGATTGTCAAGACCCACCTGGCTTGATCAAGGTTCTTTATTCCAGTGAAAACGATTTTTATCCAAATTCTAGAGGAGCACCAGTGTGCCTCTGGGAGCTACACCCGGGCCTGCTGAACAGCGGCTCCGGAGTTTTCATTTTCTGACTAAAATTCAACACGGAATTTCATGGATCTAAGGAAACAGTGAATTGTGGACGTACCAGATTCTCACATCTTCATTCTCTAATGGAAGCTGAAGTTTCCCAGTCTGATCCGGCTCCCACTTCATTTCTGGCAATGACCATTCAATTTTGGATGTTCAGCCTTCTTCGGGATTCTCTTATACCGGCATGTTCCCGCGCCACATTAAGACCACTCGGTGGAGGTTTATGTGACTCAGGACAGCTCTTTATTTCAGGCGTCTAGAACAAAGGGAATTCAAAGAGGTTGATGATCACTTATGAAAGTCCCGTTTCTCTATGATGCCCACTGAGGACACTTCTACATCTGAGGGCAAAGAGCTCGTGCAGCATGATATTCTCATTTCAGCCACGCCGCCTGCAGTTTCTTCCTTGCAGAAAAATCTTTCCCAGTGTACTTCTTTAAAATGCTGCAAAATAGTGGGACAGAAGATTTCGGTTTAGCGTTAACTTTAAACGGGCATAGATACAGGCATGTGGGCATGTTTAGAGACAGTGTTTCACTGGTCTACGGTAAAGGGTGAAGCGCCTGGGTTCCCGTGCTTCACTACTGTATGACCTCAAGATGATGTGTAGGCACAGCGGGATATCCATCGGTGGCAATTCTCTCATATTGTCATTGCGATGGGAAGATTCCTTATTCGCTAGGAAATGTTTTACCGTGGAAGACGGGTCACCACAGAGCTGTCTCTTTTGTGTTGAGACAAACTTTGCTGAATTTACCTGCCAGCAGTTGCGTTTCCTCCCTTTCTTTTAAGGCCGATGGAGATGCACTGGTGTAAGGAGAACGGTGAATGGTGGCCGTTCATAAGCCAGGATCATCAGAAACCGCAGAGTAAATTTTAGGAACGTAGACGTAGGACAGCGGAGAAAACTTCACTCAGGGACTTCAGTGAACTCTCCTTACAATGCTGAGGCCTGACAAGCCTAGTGATTGTGGGCAACCCGGCTCCTGCCCTAGGTAGTTTTGTTGAGCGTGCCTCCCTCAAGTGGTGCCTTTTGTCTCCCAGCAATATTGCTCCGTGAAATTCTGCCGATGATGGAAACTATTTGCCTTGGGTTTTTCCTTTGACCTCATTGGCCTCATCCTTGAAGTACCAATGCTTTTCGACACGGGTGCTGCCTCCCTGAGCTTTCCTTTGTCTTGGCTCAATCGATGCAGGTTCCTGTGCTGAATACGCAATGGACTAGCACAGGTGGGTGCTTGTCAGTATACCGGGCAAACGCAGCAATTTCGATTGTCAAGACCCACCTGGCTTGATCAAGGTTCTTTATTCCAGTGAAAACGATTTTTATCCAAATTCTGGAGGAGCACCAGTGTGCCTCTGGGAGCTACACCCGGGCCTGCTGAACAGCGGCTCCGGAGTTTTCATTTTCTGACTAAAATTCAACACGGAATTTCATGGATCTAAGGAAACCGTGAATTGTGGACGTACCAGATTCTCACATCTTCATTCTCTAATGGAAGCTGAAGTTTCCCAGTCTGATCCGGCTCCCACTTCATTTCTGGCAACGACCATTCAATTGTGGATGTTCAGCCTTCTTCGGGATTCTCATATACCGGCATGTTCCCGCGCCACATTAAGACCACTCGGTGGAGGTTTATGTGACTCAGGACAGCTCTTTATTTCAGGCGTCTAGAACAAAGGGAATTCAAAGAGGTTGATGATCACTTATGAAAGTCCCGTTTCTCTATGATGCCCACTGAGGACACTTCTACATCTGAGGGCAAAGAGCTCGTGCAGCATGATATTCTCATTTCAGCCACGCCGCCTGCAGTTTCTTCCTTGCAGAAAAATCTTTCCCAGTGTACTTCTTTAAAATGCTGCAAAATAGTGGGACAGAAGATTTCGGTTTAGCGTTAACTTTAAACGGGCATAGGTACAGGCATGTGGGCATGTTTAGAGACAGTGTTTCACTGGTCTACGGTAAAGGGTGAAGCGCCTGGGTTCCCGTGCTTCACTACTGTATGGCCTCAAGATGATGTGTAGGCACAGCGGCAAATCCATCGGTGGCAATTCTCTCATATTGTCATTGCGATGGGAAGATTCCTTATTCGCTAGGAAATGTTTTACCGTGGAAGACGGGTCACCACAGAGCTGTCTCTTTTGTGTTTAGACAAACGTTGCTGAATTTACCTGGCAGCATTTGCGTGTCCTCCCTTTCTTTTAAGGCCGATGGAGACGCACGAGTGTACCGAGAACGGTGAATGGTGGCCGTTCATAAGCCAGGATCATCAGAAACCGCAGAGTAAATTTTAGGAACGTAGACGTAGGACAGCGGAGAAAACGTCACTCAGGGACTTCAGTGAACTCTCCTTCCAATGCTGAGGCCCACAAGCCTAGTGCTTGTGGGAAACCCGGCTCCTGCCCTAGGTAGTTTTGTTGAGCGTGCCTCCCTCAGGTGGTGCCTTTTGTCTCCCAGCAATATTGCTCCGTGAAATTCTGCCGATGATGGAAACTATTTCCATGGGTTTTTCCTTTCACCTCATTGGCCTCATCTTTGAAGTACCAATGCTTTTCGACACGGGTGCTGCCTCCCTGAGCTTTCCTTTGTCTTGGCTCAATCGATGCAGATTCCTGTGCTGAATACGCCATGGACTAGCACAGGTGGGTGCTTGTCAGTATACCGGGCAAACGCAGCAATTTCGATTGTCAAGACCCACCTGGCTTGATCAAGGTTCTTTATTCCAGTGAAAACGATTTTTATCCAAATTCTAGAGGAGCACCAGTGTGCCTCTGGGAGCTACACCCGGGCCTGCTGAACAGCGGCTCCGGAGTTTTCATTTTCTGACTAAAATTCAACACGGAATTTCATGGATCTAAGGAAACAGTGAATTGTGGACGTACCAGATTCTCACATCTTCATTGTCTAATGGAAGCTGAAGTTTCCCAGTCTGATCCGGCTCCCACTTCATTTCTGGCAACGACCATTCAATTGTGGATGTTCAGCCTTCTTCGGGATTCTCATATACCGGCATGTTCCCGCGCCACATTAAGACCACTCGGTGGAGGTTTATGTGACTCAGGACAGCTCTTTATTTCAGGCGTCTAGAACAAAGGGAATTCAAAGAGGTTGATGATCACTTATGAAAGTCCCGTTTCTCTATGATGCCCACTGAGGACACTTCTACATCTGAGGGCAAAGAGCTCGTGCAGCATGATATTCTCATTTCAGCCACGCCGCGTGCAGTTTCTTCCTTGCAGAAAAATCTTTCCCAGTGTACTTCTTTAAAATGCTGCAAAATAGTGGGACAGAAGATTTCGGTTTAGCGTTAACTTTAAACGGGCATAGATACAGGCATGTGGGCATGTTTAGAGACAGTGTTTCACTGGTCTACGGTAAAGGGTGAAGCGCCTGGGTTCCCGTGCTTCACTACTGTATGGCCTCAAGATGATGTGTATGCACAGCGGCAAATCCATCGGTGGCAATTCTCTCATATTGTCATTGCGATGGGAAGATTCCTTATTCGCTAGGAAATGTTTTACCGTGGAAGACGGGTCACCAAAGAGCTGTCTCTTTTGTGTTTAGACAAACGTTGCTGAATTTACCTGGCAGCAGTTGCGTGTCCTCCCTTTCTTTTAAGGCCGATGGAGACGCACGAGTGTACCGAGAACGGTGAATGGTGGCCGTTCATAAGCCAGGATCATCAGAAACCGCAGAGTAAATTTTAGGAACGTAGACGTAGTACAGCGGAGAAAACTTCACTCAGGGACTTCAGTGAACTCTCCTTACAATGCTGAGGCCTGACAAGCCTAATGCTTGTGGGCAACCCGGCTCCTGCCATAGGAAGTTTTGTTGAGCGTGCCTCCCTCAGATGGTGCCTTTTGTCTCCCAGCAATATTGCTCCGTGAAATTCTGCCGATGATGGAAACTATTTGCCATGGGTTTTTCCTTTCACCTCATTGGCCTCATCTTTGAAGTACCAATGCTTTTCCACACGGGTGCTGCCTCCCTGAGCTTTCCTTTGTCTTGGCTCAATCGATGCAGATTCCTGTGCTGAATACGCCATGGACTAGCACAGGTGGGTTCTTGTCAGTATACCGGGCAAACGCAGCAATTTCGATTGTCAAGACCCACCTGGCTTGATCAAGGTTCTTTATTCCAGTGAAAACGATTTTTATCCAAATTCTAGAGGAGCACCAGTGTGCCTCTGGGAGCTACACCCGGGCCTGCTGAACAGCGGCTCCGGAGTTTTCATTTTCTGACTAAAATTCAACACGGAATTTCATGGATCTAAGGAAACCGTGAATTGTGGACGTACCAGATTCTCACATCTTCATTGTCTAATGGAAGCTGAAGTTTCCCAGTCTGATCCGGCTGCCACTTCATTTCTGGCAATGACCATTCAATTGTGGACGTTCAGCCTTCTTCGGGATTCTCTTATACCGGCATGTTCCCGCGCCACATTAAGACCACTCGGTGGAGGTTTATGTGACTCAGGACAGCTCTTTATTTCAGGCATCTAGAACAAAGGGAATTCAAAGAGGTTGATGATCACTTATGAAAGTCCCGTTTCTCTATGATGCCCACTGAGGACACTTCTACATCTGAGTGCAAAGAGCTCGTGCAGCATGATATTCTCATTTCAGCCACGCCGCCTGCAGTTTCTTCCTTGCAGAAAAATCTTTCCCAGTGTACTTCTTTAAAATGCTGCAAAATAGTGGGACAGAAGATTTCGGTTTAGCGTTAACTTTAAACGGGCATAGATACAGGAATGTGGGCATGTTTAGAGACAGTGTTTCTCTGGTCTAGGGTAAAGGCTGAAGCGCCTGGGTTCCCGTGCTTCACTACTGTATGGCCTCAAGATGATGTGTAGGCACAGCGGCAAATCCATCGGTGGCAATTCTCTCATATTGTCATTGCGATGGGAAGATTCCTTATTCGCTAGGAAATGTTTTACCGTGGAAGACGGGTCACCACAGAGCTGTCTCTTTTGTGTTGAGACAAACTTTGCTGAATTTACCTGCCCCCAGTTGCGTGTCCTCCCTTTCTTTTAAGGCCGATGGAGACGCACTGGTGTAAGGAGAACGGTGAATGGTGGCCGTTCATAAGCCAGGATCATCAGAAACCGCAGAGTAAATTTTAGGAACGTAGACGTAGGACAGCGGAGAAAACTTCACTCAGGGACTTCAGTGAACTCTCCTTACAATGCTGAGGCCTGACAAGCCTAGTGCTTGTGGGCAACCCGGCTCCTGCCCTAGGTAGTTTTGTTGAGCGTGCCTCCCTCAGGTGGTGCCTTTTGTCTCCCAGCAATATTGCTCCGTGAAATTCTGCCGATGATGGAAACTATTTGCCATGGGTTTTTCCTTTGACCTCATTGGCCTCATCCTTGAAGTACCAATGCTTTTCGACACGGGTGCTGCCTCCCTGAGCTTTCCTTTGTCTTGGCTCAATCGATGCAGGTTCCTGTGCTGAATACGCAATGGACTAGCACAGGTGGGTGCTTGTCAGTATACCGGGCAAACGCAGCAATTTCGATTGTCAAGACCCACCTGGCTTGATCAAGGTTCTTTATTCCAGTGAAAACGATTTTTATCCAAATTCTGGAGGAGCACCAGTGTGCCTCTGGGAGCTACACCCGGGCCTGCTGAACAGCGGCTCCGGAGTTTTCATTTTCTGACTAAAATTCAACACGGAATTTCATGGATCTAAGGAAACCGTGAATTGTGGACGTACCAGATTCTCACATCTTCATTGTCTAATGGAAGCTGAAGTTTCCCAGTCTGATCCGGCTGCCACTTCATTTCTGGCAACGACCATTCAATTGTGGACGTTCAGCCTTCTTCGGGATTCTC
This sequence comes from Tenrec ecaudatus, assembly GCF_050624435.1. NCBI lineage: Eukaryota > Metazoa > Chordata > Mammalia > Afrosoricida > Tenrecidae > Tenrec > Tenrec ecaudatus. The sequence continues at coordinate 1,461,405 of NW_027459457.1, forward strand.
TCATACCGGCATGTTCCCGCGCCACATTAAGACCACTCGGTGGAGGTTTATGTGACTCAGGACAACTCTTTATTTCAGGCGTCTAGAACAAAGGGAATACACAGAGGTTGATGACCACTTATTAAAGTCCCGTTTCTCTATGATGCCCACTGAGGACACTTCTACATCTGAGGGCAAAGAGCTCGTGCAGCATGATATTCTCATTTCAGCCACGCCGCCTGCAGTTTCTTCCTTGCAGAAAAATCTTTCCCAGTGTACTTCTTTAAAATGCTGCAAAATAGTGGGACAGAAGATTTCGGTTTAGCGTTAACTTTAAACGGGCATAGGTACAGGCATGTGGGCATGTTTAGAGACAGTGTTTCTCTGGTCTAGGTAAATGCTGAAGCGCCTGGGTTCCCGTGCTTCACTACTGTATGGCCTCAAGATGATGTGTAGACACAGCGGGAAATCAATCGGTTGCAATTCTCTCATATTGTCATTGCGATGGGAAGATTCCTTATTCGCTAGGAAATGTTTTACCGTGGAAGACGGGTCACCACAGAGCTGTCTCTTTTGTGTTTAGATAAACTTTGCTGAATTTACCTGCCAGCAGTTGCGTGTCCTCCCTTTCTTTTAAGGCCGATGGAGACGCACGAGTGTACGGAGAACGGTGAATGGTGGCCGTTCATAATCCAGGATCATCAGAAACCGGAGAGTAAATTTTAGGAACGTAGACGTAGTACAGCGGAGAAAACTTCACTCAGGGACTTCAGTGAACTCTCCTTACAATGCTGAGGCCTGACAAGCCTAATGCTTGTGGGCAACCCGGCTCCTGCCATAGGAAGTTTTGTTGAGCGTGCCTCCCTCAGGTGGTGCCTTTTGTCTCCCAGCAATATTGCTCCGTGAAATTCTGCCGATGATGGAAACTATTTGCCATGGGTTTTTCCTTTCACCTCATTGGCCTCATCTTTGAAGTACCAATGCTTTTCGACACGGGTGCTGCCTCCCTGAGCTTTCCTTTGTCTTGGCTCAATCGATGCAGATTCCTGTGCTGAATACGCCATGGACTAGCACAGGTGGGTTCTTGTCAGTATACCGGGCAAACGCAGCAATTTCGATTGTCAAGACCCACCTGGCTTGATCAAGGTTCTTTATTCCAGTGAAAACGATTTTTATCCAAATTCTAGAGGAGCACCAGTGTGCCTCTGGGAGCTACACCCGGGCCTGCTGAACAGCGGCTCCGGAGTTTTCATTTTCTGACTAAAATTCAACACGGAATTTCATGGATCTAAGGAAACAGTGAATTGTGGACGTACCAGATTCTCACATCTTCATTCTCTAATGGAAGCTGAAGTTTCCCAGTCTGATCCGGCTCCCACTTCATTTCTGGCAATGACCATTCAATTTTGGATGTTCAGCCTTCTTCGGGATTCTCTTATACCGGCATGTTCCCGCGCCACATTAAGACCACTCGGTGGAGGTTTATGTGACTCAGGACAGCTCTTTATTTCAGGCGTCTAGAACAAAGGGAATTCAAAGAGGTTGATGATCACTTATGAAAGTCCCGTTTCTCTATGATGCCCACTGAGGACACTTCTACATCTGAGGGCAAAGAGCTCGTGCAGCATGATATTCTCATTTCAGCCACGCCGCCTGCAGTTTCTTCCTTGCAGAAAAATCTTTCCCAGTGTACTTCTTTAAAATGCTGCAAAATAGTGGGACAGAAGATTTCGGTTTAGCGTTAACTTTAAACGGGCATAGATACAGGCATGTGGGCATGTTTAGAGACAGTGTTTCACTGGTCTACGGTAAAGGGTGAAGCGCCTGGGTTCCCGTGCTTCACTACTGTATGACCTCAAGATGATGTGTAGGCACAGCGGGATATCCATCGGTGGCAATTCTCTCATATTGTCATTGCGATGGGAAGATTCCTTATTCGCTAGGAAATGTTTTACCGTGGAAGACGGGTCACCACAGAGCTGTCTCTTTTGTGTTGAGACAAACTTTGCTGAATTTACCTGCCAGCAGTTGCGTTTCCTCCCTTTCTTTTAAGGCCGATGGAGATGCACTGGTGTAAGGAGAACGGTGAATGGTGGCCGTTCATAAGCCAGGATCATCAGAAACCGCAGAGTAAATTTTAGGAACGTAGACGTAGGACAGCGGAGAAAACTTCACTCAGGGACTTCAGTGAACTCTCCTTACAATGCTGAGGCCTGACAAGCCTAGTGATTGTGGGCAACCCGGCTCCTGCCCTAGGTAGTTTTGTTGAGCGTGCCTCCCTCAAGTGGTGCCTTTTGTCTCCCAGCAATATTGCTCCGTGAAATTCTGCCGATGATGGAAACTATTTGCCTTGGGTTTTTCCTTTGACCTCATTGGCCTCATCCTTGAAGTACCAATGCTTTTCGACACGGGTGCTGCCTCCCTGAGCTTTCCTTTGTCTTGGCTCAATCGATGCAGGTTCCTGTGCTGAATACGCAATGGACTAGCACAGGTGGGTGCTTGTCAGTATACCGGGCAAACGCAGCAATTTCGATTGTCAAGACCCACCTGGCTTGATCAAGGTTCTTTATTCCAGTGAAAACGATTTTTATCCAAATTCTGGAGGAGCACCAGTGTGCCTCTGGGAGCTACACCCGGGCCTGCTGAACAGCGGCTCCGGAGTTTTCATTTTCTGACTAAAATTCAACACGGAATTTCATGGATCTAAGGAAACCGTGAATTGTGGACGTACCAGATTCTCACATCTTCATTCTCTAATGGAAGCTGAAGTTTCCCAGTCTGATCCGGCTCCCACTTCATTTCTGGCAACGACCATTCAATTGTGGATGTTCAGCCTTCTTCGGGATTCTCATATACCGGCATGTTCCCGCGCCACATTAAGACCACTCGGTGGAGGTTTATGTGACTCAGGACAGCTCTTTATTTCAGGCGTCTAGAACAAAGGGAATTCAAAGAGGTTGATGATCACTTATGAAAGTCCCGTTTCTCTATGATGCCCACTGAGGACACTTCTACATCTGAGGGCAAAGAGCTCGTGCAGCATGATATTCTCATTTCAGCCACGCCGCCTGCAGTTTCTTCCTTGCAGAAAAATCTTTCCCAGTGTACTTCTTTAAAATGCTGCAAAATAGTGGGACAGAAGATTTCGGTTTAGCGTTAACTTTAAACGGGCATAGGTACAGGCATGTGGGCATGTTTAGAGACAGTGTTTCACTGGTCTACGGTAAAGGGTGAAGCGCCTGGGTTCCCGTGCTTCACTACTGTATGGCCTCAAGATGATGTGTAGGCACAGCGGCAAATCCATCGGTGGCAATTCTCTCATATTGTCATTGCGATGGGAAGATTCCTTATTCGCTAGGAAATGTTTTACCGTGGAAGACGGGTCACCACAGAGCTGTCTCTTTTGTGTTTAGACAAACGTTGCTGAATTTACCTGGCAGCATTTGCGTGTCCTCCCTTTCTTTTAAGGCCGATGGAGACGCACGAGTGTACCGAGAACGGTGAATGGTGGCCGTTCATAAGCCAGGATCATCAGAAACCGCAGAGTAAATTTTAGGAACGTAGACGTAGGACAGCGGAGAAAACGTCACTCAGGGACTTCAGTGAACTCTCCTTCCAATGCTGAGGCCCACAAGCCTAGTGCTTGTGGGAAACCCGGCTCCTGCCCTAGGTAGTTTTGTTGAGCGTGCCTCCCTCAGGTGGTGCCTTTTGTCTCCCAGCAATATTGCTCCGTGAAATTCTGCCGATGATGGAAACTATTTGCCATGGGTTTTTCCTTTCACCTCATTGGCCTCATCTTTGAAGTACCAATGCTTTTCGACACGGGTGCTGCCTCCCTGAGCTTTCCTTTGTCTTGGCTCAATTGATGCAGATTCCTGTGCTGAATACGCCATGGACTAGCACAGGTGGGTTCTTGTCAGTATACCGGGCAAACGCAGCAATTTCGATTGTCAAGACCCACCTGGCTTGATCCAGGTTCTTTATTCCAGTGAAAACGATTTTTATCCAAATTCTAGAGGAGCACCAATGTGCCTCTGGGAGCTACACCCGGGCCTGCTGAACAGCGGCTCCGGAGTTTTCATTTTCTGACTAAAATTCAACACGGAATTTCATGGATCTAAGGAAACCGTGAATTGTGGACGTACCAGATTCTCACATCTTCATTGTCTAATGGAAGCTGAAGTTTCCCAGTCTGATCCGGCTGCCACTTCATTTCTGGCAATGACCATTCAATTGTGGACGTTCAGCCTTGTTCGGGATTCTCTTATACCGGCATTCCCGCGCCACATTAAGACCACTCGGTGGAGGTTTATGTGACTCAGGACAACTCTTTATTTCAGGCGTCTAGAACAAAGGGAATTCACAGAGGTTGATGATCACTTATGAAAGTCCCGTTTCTCTATGATGCCCACTGAGGACACTTCTACATCTGAGGGCAAAGAGCTCGTGCAGCATGATATTTTCATTTCAGCCACGCCGCCTGCAGTTTCTTCCTTGCAGAAAAATCTTTCCCAGTGTACTTCTTTAAAATGCTGCAAAATAGTGGGATAGAAGATTTCGGTTTAGCGTTAACTTTAAACGGGCATAGGTACAGGCATGTGGGCATGTTTAGTGACAGTGTTTCACTGGTCTAGGGTAAAGAGTGAAGCGCCTGGGTTCCCGTGCTTCACTACTGTATGGCCTCAAGATGAGGTGTAGGCACAGCGCAAATCCATCGGTGGCAATTCTCTCATATTGTCATTGCGATGGGTAGATGCCTTATTCGCTAGGAAATGTTTTACCGTGGAAGACGGGTCACCACAGAGCTGTCTCTTTTGTGTTGAGACAAACTTTGCTGAATTTACCTGCCAGCAGTTGCGTGTCCTCCCTTTCTTTTAAGGCCGATGGAGACGCACGAGTGTAAGGAGAACGGTGAATGGTGGCCGCTCATAAGCCAGGATCATCAGAAAGCGCAGAGTAAATTTTAGGAACGTAGACGTAGGACAGCGGAGAAAACTTCACTCAGGGACTTCAGTGAACTCTCCTTACAATGCTGAGGCCTGACAAGCCTAGGGCTTGTGGGCAACTCGGCTCCTGCGCTAGGTAGTTTTGTTGAGCGTGCCTCCCTCAGGTGGTGCCTTTTGTCTCCCAGCAATATTGCTCCGTGAAATTCTGCCGATGATGGAAACTATTTGCCATTGGTTTTTCCTTTCACCTCATTGGCCTCATCTTTGAAGTACCAATGCTTTTCGACACGGGTGCTGCCTCCCTGAGCTTTCCTTTGTCTTGGCTCAATCAATGCAAATTCCTGTTCTGAATACGCCATGGACTAGCACAGGTGGGTTCTTGTCAGTATACCGGGCAAACGCAGCAATTTCGATTGTCAAGACCCACCTGGCCCGATCCAGGTTCTTTTTTCCAGTGAAAACGATTTTTATCCAAATTCTAGAGGAGCACCAATGTGCCTCTGGGAGCTACACCCGGGCCTGCTGAACAGCGGCTCCGGAGTTTTCATTTTCTGTCTAAAATTCAACACGGAATTTCATGGATCTAAGGAAACCGTGAATTGTGGACGTACCAGATTCTCACATCTTCATTGTCTAATGGAAGCTGAAGTTTCCCAGTCTGATCCGGCTGCCACTTCATTTCTGGCAATGACCATTCAATTGTGGAGGTTCAGCCTTCTTCGGGATTCATGTTCCCGCGCCACATTAAGACCACTCGGTGGAGGTTTATGTGACTTAGGACAGCTCTTTATTTCAGGCGTCTAGAACAAAGGGAATTCACAGAGGTTGATGATCACTTATGAAAGTCCCGTTTCTCTATGATGCCCACTGAGGACACTTGTACATGTGAGGGCAAAGAGCTCGTGCAGCATGGTATTCTCATTTCAGACACGCCGCCTGCAGTTTCTTCCTTGCAGAAAAATCTTTCCCAGTGTACTTCTTTAAAGTGCTGCAAAATAGTGGGACAGAAGATTTCGGTTTAGCGTTAACTTTAAACGGGCATAGGTACAGGCATGTGGGCATGTTTAGAGACAGTGTTTCACTGGTCTAGGGTAAAGGGTGAAGCGCCTGGGTTCCCGTGCTTCACTACTGTATGGCCTCAAGATGATGTGTAGGCACACCGGCAAATCCATCGGTGGCAATTCTCTCATATTGTCATTGCGATGGGAAGATTCCTTATTCGCTAGGAAATGTTTTACTGTGGAAGACGTGTCACCACAGAGCTGTCTCTTTTGTGTTGAAACAAACTTTGCTGAATTTACCTGCCAGCAGTTGCGTGTCCTCCCTTTCTTTTAAGGCCAATGGAGACGCACTGGTCTAAAGAGAACGGTGAATGGTGGCCGTTCATAAGCCAGGATCATCAGAAACCGCAGAGTAAATTTTAGGAACGTAGACGTAGGACAGCGGAGAAAACTTCACTCAGGGACTTCAGTGAACTCTCCTTACAATGCTGAGGCCTGACAAGCCTAGGGCTTGTGGGCAACTCGGCTCCTGCCCTAGGTAGTTTTGTTGAGCGTGCCTCCCTCAGGTGGTGCCTTTTGTCTCCCAGCAATATTGCTCCTTGAAATTCTGCCGATGATGGAAACTATTTGCCATGGGTGTTTCCTTTCACCTCATTGGCCTCATCTTTGAAGTATCAATGCTTTTCGACACGGGTGCTGCCTCCCTGAGCTTTCCTTTGTCTTGGCTCAATCGATGCAGATTCCTGTGCTGAATACGCCATGGACTAGCACAGGTGGGTTCTTGTCAGTATACCGGGCAAACGCAGCAATTTCGATTGTCAAGACCCACCTGGCTTGATCCAGGTTCTTTATTCCAGTGAAAACGATTTTTATCCAAATTCTAGAGGAGCACCAATGTGCCTCTGGGAGCTACACCCGGGCCTGCTGAACAGCGGCTCCGGAGTTTTCATTTTCTGACTAAAATTCAACACGGAATTTCATGGATCTAAGGAAACCGTGAATTGTGGACGTACCAGATTCTCACATCTTCATTGTCTAATGGAAGCTGAAGTTTCCCAGTCTGATCCGGCTGCCACTTCATTTCTGGCAATGACCATTCAATTGTGGACGTTCAGCCTTCTTCGGGATTCTCTTATACCGGCATGTTCCCGCGCCACATTAAGACCACTCGGTGGAGGTTTATGTGACTCAGGACAGCTCTTTATTTCAGGCATCTAGAACAAAGGGAATTCACAGAGGTTGATGATCACTTATGAAAGTCCCGTTTCTCTATGATGCCCACTGAGGACACTTCTACATCTGAGGGCAAAGAGCTCGTGCAGCATGATATTCTCATTTCAGACACGCCGCCTGCAGTTTCTTCCTTGCAGAAAAATCTTTCCCAGTGTACTTCTTTAAAATGCTGCAAAATAGTGGGATAGAAGATTTCGGTTTAGCGTTAACTTTAAACGGGCATAGATACAGGCATGTGGGCATGTTTAGAGACAGTGTTTCACTGGTCTAGAGTAAAGGGTCAAGCGCCTGGGTTCCCGTGCTTCACTACTGTATGGCCTCAAGATGATGTGTAGGCACAGCGGCAAATCCATCGGTGGCAATTCTCTCATATTGTCATTGCGATGGGAAGATTCCTTATTCGCTAAGAAATGTTTTACCGTGGAAGACGGGTCACCACAGAGCTGTCTCTTTTGTGTTGAGACAAACTTTGCTGAATTTACCTGCCAGCAGTTGCGTGTCCTCCCTTTCTTTTAAGGCCGATGGAGACGCACTGGTGTAAGGAGAACGATGAATGGTGGCCGTTCATAAGCCAGGATCATCAGAAACCGCAGAGTAAATTTTAGGAACGTAGACGTAGGACAGCGAAGAAAACTTCACTCAGGGACTTCAGTGAACTCTCCTTACAATGCTGAGGCCTGACAAGCCTAGTGCTTGTGGGCAACCCGGCTCCTGCCCTAGGTAATTTTGTTGAGCGTGCCTCCCTCAGGTGGTGCCTTTTGTCTCCCAGCAATATTGCTCCGTGAAATTCTGCCAATGGTGGAAACTATTTGCCATGGGTTTTTCCTTTCACCTCATTGGCCTCATCTTTGAAGTACCAATGCTTTTCGACACGGGTGCTGCCTCCCTGAGCTTTCCTTTGTCTTGGCTCAATCGATGCAGATTCCTGTGCTGAATACGCCATGGACTAGCACAGGTGGGTTCTTGTCAGTATACCGGGCAAACGCAGCAATTTCGATTGTCAAGACCCACCTGGCTTGATCAAGGTTCTTTATTCCAGTGAAAACGATTTTTATCCAAATTCTAGAGGAGCACCAGTGTGCCTCTGGGAGCTACACCCGGGCCTGCTGAACAGCGGCTCCGGAGTTTTCATTTTCTGACTAAAATTCAACACGGAATTACATGGATCTAAGGGAACCCTGAATTGTGGACGTAACAGATTCTCACATCTTCATTGTCTAATGGAAGCTGAAGTTTCCCAGTCTGATCCGGCTGCCACTTCATTTCTGGCAATGACCATTCAAAGTGGACGTTCAGCCTTCTTCGGGATTCTCTTATACCGGCATGTTCCCGCGCCACATTAAGACCACTCGGTGGAGGTTTATGTGACTCAGGACAGCTCTTTATTTCAGGCGTCTAGAACAAAGGGAATCCACAGAAGTTGATGATGACTTATGAAAGTCCCGTTTCTCTATGATGCCCACTGAGGACACTTCTACATCTGAGGGCAAAGAGCTCGTGCAGCATGATATTCTCATTTCAGACACGCCGCCTGCACTTTCTTCCTTGCAGAAAAATCTTTCCCAGTGTACTTCTTTAAAATGCTGCAAAATAGTGGGACAGAAGATTTCGGTTTAGCGTTGACTTTAAACGGGCATAGATACAGGCATGTGGGCATGTTTAGAGACAGTGTTTCACTGGTCTAGGGTAAAGGGTGAAGCGCCTGGGTTCCCGTGCTTCACTACTGTATGGCCTCAAGATGATGTGTAGGCACAGCGGCAAATCCATCGGTAGCAATTCTCTCATATTGTCATTGCGATGGGAAGATTCCTTATTCGCTAGGAAATGTTTTACCGTGGAAGACGGGTCACCACAGAGCTGTCTCTTTTGTGTTGAGACAAACTTTGCTGAATTTACCTGCCAGCAGTTGCGTGTCCTCCCTTTCTTTTAAGGCCGATGGAGACGCACTGGTGTAAGGAGAACGGTGAATGGTGGCCGTTCATAAGCCAGGATCATCAGAAACCGCAGAGTAAATTTTAGGAACGTAGACGAAGGACAGCGGAGAAAACTTCACTCAGGGACTTCAGTGAACTCTCCTTACAATGCTGAGGCCTGACAAGCCTAGTGCTTGTGGGCAACCCGGCTCCTGCCCTAGGTAGTTTTGTTGAGCGTGCCTCCCTCAGGTGGTGCCTTTTGTCTCCCAGCAATATTGCTCCGTGAAATTCTGCCGATGATGGAAACTATTTGCCATGGGTGTTTCCTTTCACCTCATCGGCCTCATCTTTGAAGTACCAATGCTTTTCGACACGGGTGCTGCCTCCCTGAGCTTTCCTTTGTCTTGGCTCAATCGATGCAGATTCCTGTGCTGAATACGCCATGGACTAGGACAGGTGGGTTCTTTTCAGTATACCGGGCAAACGCAGCAATTTCGATTGTCAAGACCCACCTGGCTTGATCAAGGTTCTTTATTCCAGTGAAAACGATTTTTATCCAAATTCTAGAGGAGCACCAGTGTGCCTCTGGGAGCTACACCCGGGCCTGCTGAACAGCGGCTCCGGAGTTTTCATTTTCTGACTAAAATTCAACACGGAATTACATGGATCTAAGGAAACCGTGAATTGTGGACGTACCAGATTCTCACATCTTCATTGTCTAATGGAAGCTGAAGTTTCCCAGTCTGATCCGGCTGCCACTTCATTTCTGGCAACGACCATTCAATTGTGGACGTTCAGCCTTCTTCGGGATTCTCTTATACCGGCATGTTCCCGCGCCACATTAAGACCACTCGGTGGAGGTTTATGTGACTCACACAGCTCTTTATTTCAGGCGTCTAGAACAAAGGGAATTCACAGAGGTTGATGATCACTTATGAAAGTCCCGTTTCTCTATGATGCCCACTGAGGACACTTCTACATCTGAGGGCAAAGAGCTCGTGCAGCATGATATTCTCATTTCAGCCACGCGCCTGCAGTTTCTTCCTTGCAGAAAAATCTTTCCCAGTGTACTTCTTTAAAATGCTGCAAAATAGTGGGATAGAAGATTTCGGTTTAGCGTTAACTTTAAACGGGCATAGGTACAGGCATGTGGGCATGTTTAGTGACAGTGTTTCACTGGTCTAGGGTAAAGGGTGAAGCGCCTGGGTTCCCGTGCTTCACTACTGTATGGCCTCAAGATGATGTGTAGGCACAGCGGCAAATCCATCGCTGGCAATTCTCTCATATTGTCATTGCGATGAGAAGATTCCTTATTCGCTATGAAATGTTTTACCGTGGAAGACGGGTCACCACAGAGCTGTCTCTTTTGTGTTGAGACAAACTTTGCTGAATTTACCTGCCAGCAGTTGCGTGTCCTCCCTTTCTTTTAAGGCCGATGGAGACGCACTGGTGTAAGGAGAACGGTGAATGGTGGCCGTTCATGAGCCAGGATCATCAGAAACCGCAGAGTAAATTTTAGGAACGTAGACGTACGACAGCGGAGAAAACTTCACTCAGGGACTTCAGTGAACTCTCCTTACAATGCTGAGGCCTGACAAGCCTAGTGCTTGTGGGCAACCCGGCTCCTGCCCTAGGTAGTTTTGTTGAGCGTGCCTCCCTCAGGTGGTGCCTTTTTTCTCCCAGCAATATTGCTCCGTGAAATTCTGCCGATGATGGAAGCTATTTGCCATGGGTTTTTCCTTTCACCTCATTGGCCTCATCTTTGAAGTACCAATGCTTTTCGACACGGGTGCTGCCTCCCTGAGCTTTCCTTTGTCTTGGCTCAATCGATGCAGATTCCTGTGCTGAATACGCCATGGACTAGCACAGGTGGGTTCTTGTCAGTATACCGGGCAAACGCAGCAATTTCGATTGTCAAGACCCACCTGGCTTGATCAACGTTCTTTATTCCAGTGAAAACGATTTTTTTTTTTAGGCAGATTTTATTTTATTATTTTTTTTTCTTTTCTTAAATTTTTTTCTCTTTTCTTCTTTTACATTTTATTAGGGACTCATACAACTCTTACCACAATCCATACATATACATACATCAATTGTATAAAGCACATCCATACATTCCCTGCCCCAATCATTCTCAAGGCATTTGCTCTCCACTTAAGCCCCTTGCATCAGGTCCTCTTTTTTTTCCCCTCCTCCCTCCCCATTCCCCCCTCCCTCATATGCCCTTGGTAATTTATACATCGTTGTTTTGTCATATCTTGCCCTATCCGGAGTCTCCCTTCCCCCCTTCTCTGCTGTCCCTCTCCCAGGGAAGAGGTCACATGTGGATCCTTGTAATCAGTTCCCCCTTTCCAACCCACTCACCCTCCACTCTCCCAGCATCGTCCCTCACACCCTTGGTCCTGAAGGTATCATCCACCCTGGATTCCCTGTACCTCCAACCCTCATATGCACCAGTGTACAGCCTCTGTCCTATCCAGCCCTGCAAGGTAGAATTCGGATCATGGTAGTTGGGGGGAGGAAGCATCCAGGATCCGGGGGAAAGCTGTGTTCTTCATCGATACTACCTCACACCCTAATTAACCCATCTCCTCTCCTAAACCCCTCTATGAGGGGATCTCCATTGGTCGACACTTGGGCCTTGGGTCTCCACTCTGCACTTCCCCCTTCATTTAATATGATATATATATATACATACATATACATACATATATACATATACACATATATACACATACATACACACACTTACATCTTTTTTTTTTTTTTGCATGATGCCTTATACCTGGTCCCTTGGGCACCTCGTGATCGCACTGGCCGGTGTGCTTCTTCCATGTGGGCTTATTTGCTTCTGAGCTAGATGGCCGCTTTTTCACCTTCAAGCCTTTAAGACCCCAGACACTATCTCTTTTGATAGCCGGGCACCATCAGCTTTCTTCACCACATTTGCTTATGCACCCATTTGTCTTCAGCGATCCTATCATGGAGGTGTGCAGTCAATGATATGATTTTTTGTTCTTTGATGCCTGGTAACTGATCCCTTTGGGACCACTCGCTCACTCAGGCTGGTGTGTTCTTCCATGTGGACTTTGTTGCTTCTGAGCTAGATGGCCGCTTGTTTATCTTCAAGCCTTTAAGACCCCAGTCACTATCTCTTTTGATAGCCGGGCACCATCAGCTTTCTTCACCACATTTACTTGTTCACACACTTTGGCTCCAGCCGTTGTGTCGGGAGAGTGAGCATCATAGAGTTCCAATTTAATAAAAGAAGGTATTCATGCATTGAGGGAGTGTTTGAGTAGAGGCCCAAGGTCCTTCCGCCACCTTAATACTTGACCTATAAATATAGACACATAGATCTATTTCCCCATCCTCCTATATATATTTGCATATCTTTGTCTAGACCTCCATGAATGCCCTTTGACTCCTAGCTCTTTCCTCCATCTCCCTTGACTTTCCTCCTGCCCTACTACCATGCTTCGTCGCCACCTGGGCTAGAGTATACCTCTTCTCTAAGCAACCTTACCCTTGATCATTTCCCACCAGGCCTGCCACTCCCCCTTCTCTACCAGTGAAAACGATTTTTATCCAAATTCTAGAGGAGCACCAGTGTGCCTCTGGGAGCTACACCCGGGCCTGCTGAACAGCGGCTCCGGAGTTTTCATTTTCTGACTAAAATTCAACACGGAATTTCATGGATCTAAGGAAACCGTGAATTGTGGACGTACCAGATTCTCACATCTTCATTGTCTAATGGAAGCTGAAGTTTCCCAGTCTGATCCGACTGCCACTTCATTTCTCGCAGCGACCATTCAATTGTGGACGTTCAGCCTTCTTCGGGATTCTCTTATACCGGCATGTTCCCGCGCCACATTAAGACCACTCGGTGGAGGTTTATGTGACTCAGGACAGCTCTTTATTTCAGGCGTCTAGAACAAAGGGAATTCACAGAGGTGGATGATCACTTATGAAAGTCCCGTTTCTCTATGATGCCCACTGAGGACACTTCTACATCTGAGGGCAAAGAGCTCGTGCAGCATGATATTCTCTTTTCAGCCACGCCGCCTGCAGTTTCTTCCTTGCAGAAAAATCTTTCCCAGTGTACTTCTTTAAAATGCTGCAAAATAGTGGGACAGAAGATTTCGGTTTAGCGTTAACTTTAAACGGGCATAGATACAGGCATGTGGGCATATTTAGAGACAGTGTTTCACTGGTCTAGGGTAAAGGGTGAAGCGCCTGGGTTCCCGTGCTTCACTACTGTATGGCCTCAAGATGATGTGTAGGCACAGCGGCAAATCCATCGGTGGCAATTCTCTCATATTGTCATTGCGATGAGAAGATTCCTTATTCGCTAGGAAATGTTTTACCGTGGAAGACGGGTCACCACAGAGCTGTCTCTTTTGTGTTGAGACAATCTTTGCTGAGTTTACCTGCCAGCAGTTGTGTGTCCTTCCTTTCTTTTAAGGCCGATGGAGACGCACTGGTGTAAGGAGAACGGTGAATGGTGGCCGTTCATGAGCCAGGATCATCAGAAACCGCAGAGTAAATTTTAGGAACGTAGACGTACGACAGCGGAGAAAACTTCACTCAGGGACTTCAGTGAACTCTCCTTACAATGCTGAGGCCTGACAAGCCTAGTGCTTGTGGGCAACCCGGCTCCTGCCCTAGGTAGTTTTGTTGAGCGTGCCTCCCTCAGGTGGTGCCTTTTGTCTCCCAGCAATATTGCTCCATGAAATTCTGCCGATGATGGAAACTATTTGCCATGGGGTTTCCTTTCACCTCATTGGCCTCATCTTTGAAGTACCAATGCTTTTCGACACGGGTGCTGCCTCCCTGAGCTTTCCTTTGTCTTGGCTCAATCGATGCAGATTCCTGTGCTGAATACGCCATGGACTAGCACAGGTGGGTTCTTGTCAGTATACCGGGCAAACGCAGCAATTTCGATTGTCAAGACCCACCTGGCTTGATCAAGGTTCTTTATTCCAGTGAAAACGATTTTTATCCAAATTCTAGAGGAGCACCAATGTGCCTCTGGGAGCTACACCCGGGCCTGCTGAACAGCGGCTCCGGAGTTTTCATTTTCTGACTAAAATCCAACACGGAATTTCATGGATCTAAGGAAACCGTGAATTGTGGACGTACCAGATTCTCACATCTTCATTGTCTAATGGAAGCTGAAGTTTCCCAGTCTGATCCGACTGCCACTTCATTTCTCGCAACGACCATTCAATTGTGGACGTTCAGCCTTCTTCGGGATTCTCTTATACCGGCATGTTCCCGCGCCACATTAAGACCACTCGGTGGAGGTTTATGTGACTCAGGACAGCTCTTTATTTCAGGCGTCTAGAACAAAGGGAATTCACAGAGGTTGATGATCACTTATGAAAGTCCCGTTTCTCTATGATGCCCACTGAGGACACTTCTACATCTGAGGGCAAAGAGCTCGTGCAGCATGATATTCTCATTTCAGCCACGCCGCCTGCAGTTTCTTCCTTGCAGAAAAATCTTTCCCAGTGTACTTCTTTAAAATGCTGCAAAATAGTGGGACAGAAGATTTCGGTTTAGCGTTAACTTTAAACGGGCATAGATACAGGCATGTGGGCATATTTAGAGACAGTGTTTCACTGGTCTAGGGTAAAGGGTGAAGCGCCTGGGTTCCCGTGCTTCACTACTGTATGGCCTCAAGATGATGTGTAGGCACAGCGGCAAATCCATCGGTGGCAATTCTCTCATATTGTCATTGCGATGAGAAGATTCCTTATTCGCTAGGAAATGTTTTACCGTGGAAGACGGGTCACCACAGAGCTGTCTCTTTTGTGTTGAGACAATCTTTGCTGAGTTTACCTGCCAGCAGTTGTGTGTCCTTCCTTTCTTTTAAGGCCGATGGAGACGCACTGGTGTAAGGAGAACGGTGAATGGTGGCCGTTCATGAGCCAGGATCATCAGAAACCGCAGAGTAAATTTTAGGAACGTAGACGTACGACAGCGGAGAAAACTTCACTCAGGGACTTCAGTGAACTCTCCTTACAATGCTGAGGCCTGACAAGCCTAGTGCTTGTGGGCAACCCGGCTCCTGCCCTAGGTAGTTTTGTTGAGCGTGCCTCCCTCAGGTGGTGCCTTTTGTCTCCCAGCAATATTGCTCCATGAAATTCTGCCGATGATGGAAACTATTTGCCATGGGGTTTCCTTTCACCTCATCGGCCTCATCTTTGAAGTACCAATGCTTTTCGACACGGGTGCTGCCTCCCTGAGCTTTCCTTTGTCTTGGCTCAATCGATGCAGATTCCTGTGCTGAATACGCCATGGACTAGCACAGGTGGGTTCTTGTCAGTATACCGGGCAAACGCAGCAATTTCGATTGTCAAGACCCACCTGGCTTGATCAACGTTCTTTATTCCAGTGAAAACGATTTTTTTTTTTTTAGGCAGATTTTATTTTATTATTTTTTTTTCTTTTCTTAAATTTTTTTCTCTTTTCTTCTTTTACATTTTATTAGGGACTCATACAACTCTTACCACAATCCATACATATACATACATCAATTGTATAAAGCACATCCATACATTCCCTGCCCCAATCATTCTCAAGGCATTTGCTCTCCACTTAAGCCCCTTGCATCAGGTCCTCTTTTTTTTCCCCTCCTCCCTCCCCATTCCCCCCTCCCTCATATGCCCTTGGTAATTTATACATCGTTGTTTTGTCATATCTTGCCCTATCCGGAGTCTCCCTTCCCCCCTTCTCTGCTGTCCCTCTCCCAGGGAAGAGGTCACATGTGGATCCTTGTAATCAGTTCCCCCTTTCCAACCCACTCACCCTCCACTCTCCCAGCATCGTCCCTCACACCCTTGGTCCTGAAGGTATCATCCACCCTGGATTCCCTGTACCTCCAACCCTCATATGCACCAGTGTACAGCCTCTGTCCTATCCAGCCCTGCAAGGTAGAATTCGGATCATGGTAGTTGGGGGGAGGAAGCATCCAGGATCCGGGGGAAAGCTGTGTTCTTCATCGATACTACCTCACACCCTAATTAACCCATCTCCTCTCCTAAACCCCTCTATGAGGGGATCTCCATTGGTCGACACTTGGGCCTTGGGTCTCCACTCTGCACTTCCCCCTTCATTTAATATGATATATATATACATATATATACATACATATATACATATACACATATATACACATACATACACACACTTACATCTTTTTTTTTTTTTTTGCATGATGCCTTATACCTGGTCCCTTGGGCACCTCGTGATCGCACTGGCCGGTGTGCTTCTTCCATGTGGGCTTATTTGCTTCTGAGCTAGATGGCCGCTTTTTCACCTTCAAGCCTTTAAGACCCCAGACACTATCTCTTTTGATAGCCGGGCACCATCAGCTTTCTTCACCACATTTGCTTATGCACCCATTTGTCTTCAGCGATCCTATCATGGAGGTGTGCAGTCAATGATATGATTTTTTGTTCTTTGATGCCTGGTAACTGATCCCTTTGGGACCACTCGCTCACTCAGGCTGGTGTGTTCTTCCATGTGGACTTTGTTGCTTCTGAGCTAGATGGCCGCTTGTTTATCTTCAAGCCTTTAAGACCCCAGTCACTATCTCTTTTGATAGCCGGGCACCATCAGCTTTCTTCACCACATTTACTTGTTCACACACTTTGGCTCCAGCCGTTGTGTCGGGAGAGTGAGCATCATAGAGTTCCAATTTAATAAAAGAAGGTATTCATGCATTGAGGGAGTGTTTGAGTAGAGGCCCAAGGTCCTTCCGCCACCTTAATACTTGACCTATAAATATAGACACATAGATCTATTTCCCCATCCTCCTATATATATTTGCATATCTTTGTCTAGACCTCCATGAATGCCCTTTGACTCCTAGCTCTTTCCTCCATCTCCCTTGACTTTCCTCCTGCCCTACTACCATGCTTCGTCGCCACCTGGGCTAGAGTATACCTCTTCTCTAAGCAACCTTACCCTTGATCATTTCCCACCAGGCCTGCCACTCCCCCTTCTCTACCAGTGAAAACGAGTTTTATCCAAATTCTAGAGGAGCACCAGTGTGCCTCTGGGAGCTACACCCGGGCCTGCTGAACAGCGGCTCCGGAGTTTTCATTTTCTGACTAAAATTCAACACGGAATTTCATGGATCTAAGGAAACCGTGAATTGTGGACGTACCAGATTCTCACATCTTCATTGTCTAATGGAAGCTGAAGTTTCCCAGTCTGATCCGGCTGCCACTTCATTTCTGGCAACGACCATTCAATTGTGGACGTTCAGCCTTCTTCGGGATTCTCTTATACCGGCATGTTCCCGCGCCACATTAAGACCACTCGGTGGAGGTTTATGTGACTCAGGACAGCTCTTTATTTCAGGCGTCTAGAACAAAGGGAATTCAAAGAGGTTGATGATCACTTATGAAAGTCCCGTTTCTCTATGATGCCCACTGAGGACACTTCTACATCTGAGGGCAAAGAGCTCGTGCAGCATGATATTCTCTTTTCAGCCACGCCGCCTGCAGTTTCTTCCTTGCAGAAAAATCTTTCCCAGTGTACTTCTTTAAAATGCTGCAAAATAG
Organism: Tenrec ecaudatus; assembly: GCF_050624435.1. NCBI lineage: Eukaryota > Metazoa > Chordata > Mammalia > Afrosoricida > Tenrecidae > Tenrec > Tenrec ecaudatus. The sequence continues at coordinate 1,479,053 of NW_027459457.1, forward strand.
TGGGACAGAAGATTTCGGTTTAGCGTTAACTTTAAACGGGCATAGATACAGGCATGTGGGCATATTTAGAGACAGTGTTTCACTGGTCTAGGGTAAAGGGTGAAGCGCCTGGGTTCCCGTGCTTCACTACTGTATGGCCTCAAGATGATGTGTAGGCACAGCGGCAAATCCATCGGTGGCAATTCTCTCATATTGTCATTGCGATGAGAAGATTCCTTATTCGCTAGGAAATGTTTTACCGTGGAAGACGGGTCACCACAGAGCTGTCTCTTTTGTGTTGAGACAATCTTTGCTGAGTTTACCTGCCAGCAGTTGCGTGTCCTTCCTTTCTTTTAAGGCCGATGGAGACGCACTGGTGTAAGGAGAACGGTGAATGGTGGCCGTTCATAAGCCAGGATCATCAGAAACCGCAGAGTAAATTTTAGGAACGTAGACGTAGGACAGCGGAGAAAACTTCACTCAGGGAATTCAGTGAACTCTCCTTACAATGCTGAAGCCTGACAAGCCTAGTGCTTGTGGGCAACTCGGCTCCTGCCCTAGGTAGTTTGTTGAGCGTGCCTCCCTCAGGTGGTGCCTTTTGTCTCCCAGCAATATTGCTCTGTGAAATTCTGCCGATGATGGAAACTATTTGCCATGGGTTTTTCCTTTCACCTCATTGGCCTCATCTTTGAAGTACCAATGCTTTTCGACACGGGTGCTGCCTCCCTGAGCTTTCCTTTGTCTTGGCTCAATCGATGCAGATTCCTGTGCTGAATACGCCATGGACTAGCACAGGTGGGTTCTTGTCAGTATACCGGGCAAACGCAGCAATTTCGATTGTCAAGACCCACCTGGCTTGATCAAGGTTCTTTATTCCAGTGAAAACGATTTTTATCCAAATTCTAGAGGAGCACCAATGTGCCTCTGGGAGCTACACCCGGGCCTGCTGAACAGCGGCTCCGGAGTTTTCATTTTCTGACTAAAATCCAACACGGAATTTCATGGATCTAAGGAAACCGTGAATTGTGGACGTACCAGATTCTCACATCTTCATTGTCTAATGGAAGCTGAAGTTTCCCAGTCTGATCCGACTGCCACTTCATTTCTGGCAACGACCATTCAATTGTGGACGTTCAGCCTTCTTCGGGATTCTCTTATACCGGCATGTTCCCGCGCCACATTAAGACCACTCGGTGGAGGTTTATGTGACTCAGGACAGCTCTTTATTTCAGGCGTCTAGAACAAAGGGAATTCACAGAGGTGGATGATCACCTATGAAAGTCCCGTTTCTCTATGATGCCCACTGAGGACACTTCTACATCTGAGGGCAAAGAGCTCGTGCAGCATGATATTCTCATTTCAGCCACGCGCCTGCAGTTTCTTCCTTGCAGAAAAATTTTTCCCAGTGTACTTCTTTAAAATGCTGCAAAATAGTGGGATAGAAGATTTCGGTTTAGCGTTAACTTTAAACGGGCATAGGTACAGGCATGTGGGCATGTGTAGTGACAGTGTTTCACTGGTCTAGGGTAAAGGGTGAAGCGCCTGGGTTCCCGTGCTTCACTACTGTATGGCCTCAAGATGATGTGTAGGCACAGCGGCAAATCCATCGGTGGCAATTCTCTCATATTGTCATTGCGATGAGAAGATTCCTTATTCGCTAGGATATGTTTTACCGTGGAAGACGGGTCACCACAGAGCTGTCTCTTTTGTGTTGAGACAAACTTTGCTGAATTTACCTGCCAGCAGTTGCGTGTCCTCCCTTTCTTTTAAGGCCGATGGAGACGCACTGGTGTAAGGAGAACGGTGAATGGTGGCCGTTCATGAGCCAGGATCATCAGAAACTGCAGAGTAAATTTTAGGAACGTAGACGTAGGACAGCGGAGAAAACTTCACTCAGGGACTTCAGTGAACTCTCCTTACAATGCTGAGGCCTGACAAGCCTAGTGCTTGTGGGCAACCCGGCTCCTGCCCTAGGAAGTTTTGTTGAGCGTGCCTCCCTCAGGTGGTGCCTTTTGTCTCCCAGCAATATTGCTCCGTGAAATTCTGCCGATGATGGAAACTATTTGCCATGGGTTTTTCCTTTCACCTCATTGGCCTCATCTTTGAAGTACCAATGCTTTTCGACACGGGTGCTGCCTCCCTGAGCTTTCCTTTGTCTTGGCTCAATCGATGCAGATTCCTGTGCTGAATACGCCATGGACTAGCACAGGTGGGTTCTTGTCAGTATACCGGGCAAACGCAGCAATTTCGATTGTCAAGACCCACCTGGCTTGATCAAGGTTCTTTATTCCAGTGAAAACGAATATTTTTTTTTTTTAGGCAGATTTTATTTTATTATTTTTTTTTCTTTTCTTAAATTTTTTTCTCTTTTCTTCTTTTACATTTTATTAGGGACTCATACAACTCTTACCACAATCCATACATATACATACATCAATTGTATAAAGCACATCCATACATTCCCTGCCCCAATCATTCTCAAGGCATTTGCTCTCCACTTAAGCCCCTTGCATCAGGTCCTCTTTTTTTCCCCCTCCTCGCTCCCCATTCCCCCCTCCCTCATATGCCCTTGGTAATTTATACATCGTTGTTTTGTCATATCTTGCCCTATCCGGAGTCTCCCTTCCCCCCTTCTCTGCTGTCCCTCTCCCAGGGAAGAGGTCACATGTGGATCCTTGTAATCAGTTCCCCCTTTCCAACCCACTCACCCTCCACTCTCCCAGCATCGTCCCTCACACCCTTGGTCCTGAAGGTATCATCCACCCTGGATTCCCTGTACCTCCAACCCTCATATGCACCAGTGTACAGCCTCTGTCCTATCCAGCCCTGCAAGGTAGAATTCGGATCATGGTAGTTGGGGGGAGGAAGCATCCAGGATCCGGGGGAAAGCTGTGTTCTTCATCGATACTACCTCACACCCTAATTAACCCATCTCCTCTCCTAAACCCCTCTATGAGGGGATCTCCATTGGTCGACACTTGGGCCTTGGGTCTCCACTCTGCACTTCCCCCTTCATTTAATATGATATATATATATACATATATATACATACATATATACATATACACATATATACACATTCATACACACACTTACATCTTTTTTTTTTTTTGCATGATGCCTTATACCTGGTCCCTTGGGCACCTCGTGATCGCACTGGCCGGTGTGCTTCTTCCATGTGGGCTTATTTGCTTCTGAGCTAGATGGCCGCTTTTTCACCTTCAAGCCTTTAAGACCCCAGACACTATCTCTTTTGATAGCCGGGCACCATCAGCTTTCTTCACCACATTTGCTTATGCACCCATTTGTCTTCAGCGATCCTATCATGGAGGTGTGCAGTCAATGATATGATTTTTTGTTCTTTGATGCCTGGTAACTGATCCCTTTGGGACCACTCGCTCACTCAGGCTGGTGTGTTCTTCCATGTGGACTTTGTTGCTTCTGAGCTAGATGGCCGCTTGTTTATCTTCAAGCCTTTAAGACCCCAGTCACTATCTCTTTTGATAGCCGGGCACCATCAGCTTTCTTCACCACATTTACTTGTTCACACACTTTGGCTCCAGCCGTTGTGTCGGGAGAGTGAGCATCATAGAGTTCCAATTTAATAAAAGAAGGTATTCATGCATTGAGGGAGTGTTTGAGTAGAGGCCCAAGGTCCTTCCGCCACCTTAATACTTGACCTATAAATATAGACACATAGATCTATTTCCCCATCCTCCTATATATATTTGCATATCTTTGTCTAGACCTCCATGAATGCCCTTTGACTCCTAGCTCTTTCCTCCATCTCCCTTGACTTTCCTCCTGCCCTACTACCATGCTTCGTCGCCACCTGGGCTAGAGTATACCTCTTCTCTAAGCAACCTTACCCTTGATCATTTCCCACCAGGCCTGCCACTCCCCCTTCTCTACCAGTGAAAACGAGTTTTATCCAAATTCTAGAGGAGCACCAGTGTGCCTCTGGGAGCTACACCCGGGCCTGCTGAACAGCGGCTCCGGAGTTTTCATTTTCTGACTAAAATTCAACACGGAATTTCATGGATCTAAGGAAACCGTGAATTGTGGACGTACCAGATTCTCACATCTTCATTGTCTAATGGAAGCTGAAGTTTCCCAGTCTGATCCGGCTGCCACTTCATTTCTGGCAACGACCATTCAATTGTGGACGTTCAGCCTTCTTCGGGATTCTCTTATACCGGCATGTTCCCGCGCCACATTAAGACCACTCGGTGGAGGTTTATGTGACTCAGGACAGCTCTTTATTTCAGGCGTCTAGAACAAAGGGAATTCAAAGAGGTTGATGATCACTTATGAAAGTCCCGTTTCTCTATGATGCCCACTGAGGACACTTCTACATCTGAGGGCAAAGAGCTCGTGCAGCATGATATTCTCTTTTCAGCCACGCCGCCTGCAGTTTCTTCCTTGCAGAAAAATCTTTCCCAGTGTACTTCTTTAAAATGCTGCAAAATAGTGGGACAGAAGATTTCGGTTTAGCGTTAACTTTAAACGGGCATAGATACAGGCATGTGGGCATATTTAGAGACAGTGTTTCACTGGTCTAGGGTAAAGGGTGAAGCGCCTGGGTTCCCGTGCTTCACTACTGTATGGCCTCAAGATGATGTGTAGGCACAGCGGCAAATCCATCGGTGGCAATTCTCTCATATTGTCATTGCGATGAGAAGATTCCTTATTCGCTAGGAAATGTTTTACCGTGGAAGACGGGTCACCACAGAGCTGTCTCTTTTGTGTTGAGACAATCTTTGCTGAGTTTACCTGCCAGCAGTTGCGTGTCCTTCCTTTCTTTTAAGGCCGATGGAGACGCACTGGTGTAAGGAGAACGGTGAATGGTGGCCGTTCATAAGCCAGGATCATCAGAAACCGCAGAGTAAATTTTAGGAACGTAGACGTAGGACAGCGGAGAAAACTTCACTCAGGGACTTCAGTGAACTCTCCTTACAATGCTGAGGCCTGACAAGCCTAGTGGTTGTGGGCAACTCGGCTCCTGCCCTAGGTAGTTTGTTGAGCGTGCCTCCCTCAGGTGGTGCCTTTTGTCTCCCAGCAATATTGCTCTGTGAAATTCTGCCGATGATGGAAACTATTTGCCATGGGTTTTTCCTTTCACCTCATTGGCCTCATCTTTGAAGTACCAATGCTTTTCGACACGGGTGCTGCCTCCCTGAGCTTTCCTTTGTCTTGGCTCAATCGATGCAGATTCCTGTGCTGAATACGCCATGGACTAGCACAGGTGGGTTCTTGTCAGTATACCGGGCAAACGCAGCAATTTCGATTGTCAAGACCCACCTGGCTTGATCAAGGTTCTTTATTCCAGTGAAAACGATTTTTATCCAAATTCTAGAGGAGCACCAATGTGCCTCTGGGAGCTACACCCGGGCCTGCTGAACAGCGGCTCCGGAGTTTTCATTTTCTGACTAAAATTCAACACGGAATTTCATGGATCTAAGGAAACCGTGAATTGTGGACGTACCAGATTCTCACATCTTCATTGTCTAATGGAAGCTGAAGTTTCCCAGTCTGATCCGACTGCCACTTCATTTCTGGCAACGACCATTCAATTGTGGACGTTCAGCCTTCTTCGGGATTCTCTTATACCGGCATGTTCCCGCGCCACATTAAGACCACTCGGTGGAGGTTTATGTGACTCAGGACAGCTCTTTATTTCAGGCGTCTAGAACAAAGGGAATTCACAGAGGTTGATGATCACTTATGAAAGTCCCGTTTCTCTATGATGCCCACTGAGGACACTTCTACATCTGAGGGCAAAGAGCTCGTGCAGCATGATATTCTCTTTTCAGCCACGCCGCCTGCAGTTTCTTCCTTGCAGAAAAATCTTTCCCAGTGTACTTCTTTAAAATGCTGCAAAATAGTGGGACAGAAGATTTCGGTTTAGCGTTAACTTTAAACGGGCATAGATACAGGCATGTGGGCATATTTAGAGACAGTGTTTCACTGGTCTAGTGTAAAGGGTGAAGCGCCTGGGTTCCCGTGCTTCACTACTGTATGGCCTCAAGATGATGTGTAGGCACAGCGGCAAATCCATAGGTGGCAATTCTCATATTGTCATTGCGATGGGAAGATTCCTTATTCGCTAGGAAATGTTTTACCGTGGAAGACGGGTCACCACAGAGCTGTCTCTTTTGTGTTGAGACAAATTTTGCTGAATTTACCTGCCAGCAGTTGCGTGTCCTCCCTTTCTTTTAAGGCCGATGGAGACGCACTGGTGTAAGGAGAACGGTGAATGGTGGCCGTTCATAAGCCAGGATCATCAGAAACCACAGAGTAAATTTTAGGAACGTAGACGTAGGACAGCGGAGAAAACTTCACTCAGGGACTTCAGTGAACTCTCCTTACAATGCTGAGGCCTGACAAGCCTAGTGCTTGTGGGCAACCCGGCTCCTGCCCTAGGTAGTTTTGTTGAGCGTGCCTCCCTCAGGTGGTGCCTTTTGTCTCCCAGCAATATTGCTCCGTGAAATTCTGCCGATGATGGAAACTATTTGCCATGGCTTTTTCCTTTCACCTCATTGGCCTCATCTTTGAAGTACCAATGCTTTTCGACACGGGTGCTGCCTCCCTGAGCTTTCCTTTGTCTTGGCTCAATCGATGCAGATTCCTGTGCTGAATACGCCATGGACTAGCACAGGTGGGTTCTTGTCAGTATACCGGGCAAACGCAGCAATTTCGATTGTCAAGACCCACCTGGCTTGATCAAGGTTCTTTATTCCAGTGAAAACGATTTTTATCCAAATTCTAGAGGAGCACCAGTGTGCCTCTGGGAGCTACACCCGGGCCTGCTGAACAGCGGCTCCGGAGTTTTCATTTTCTGACTAAAATTCAACACGGAATTTCATGGATCTAAGGAAACCGTGAATTGTGGACGTACCAGATTCTCACATCTTCATTCTCTAATGGAAGCTGAAGTTTCCCAGTCTGATCCGGCTGCCACTTCATTTCTGGCAATGACCATTCAATTGTGGACGTTCAGCCTTCTTCGGGATTCTCTTATACCGGCATGTTCCCGCGCCACATTAAGACCACTCGGTGGAGATTTATGTGACTCAGGACAGCTCTTTATTTCAGGCGTCTAGAACAAAGGGAATTCACAGAGGTTGATGATCACTTATGAAAGTCCCGTTTCTCTATGATGCCCACTGAGGACACTTCTACATCTGAGGGCAAAGAGCTCGTGCAGCATGATATTCTCATTTCAGCCACGCGCCTGCAGTTTCTTCCTTGCAGAAAAATCTTTCCCAGTGTACTTCTTTAAAATGCTGCAAAATAGTGGGATAGAAGATTTCGGTTTAGCGTTAACTTTAAACGGGCATAGGTACCGGCATGTGGGCATGTTTAGTGACAGTGTTTCACTGGTCTAGGGTAAAGGGTGAAGCGCCTGGGTTCCCGTGCTTCACTACTGTATGGCCTCAAGATGATGTGTAGGCACAGCGGCAAATCCATCGGTGGCAATTCTCTCATATTGTCATTGCGATGAGAAGATTCCTTATTCGCTAGGAAATGTTTTACCGTGGAAGACGGGTCACCACAGAGCTGTCTCTTTTGTGTTGAGACAAACTTTGCTGAATTTACCTGCCAGCAGTTGCGTGTCCTCCCTTTCTTTTAAGGCCGATGGAGACGCACTGGTGTAAGGAGAACGGTGAATGGTGGCCGTTCATAAGCCAGGATCATCAGAAACCGCAGAGTAAATTTTAGGAACGTAGACGTAGGACAGCGGAGAAAACTTCACTCAGGGACTTCAGTGAACACCCCTTACAATGCTGAGGCCTGACAAGCCTAGTGCTTGTGGGCAACCCGGCTCCTGCCCTAGGTAGTTTTGTTGAGCGTGCCTCCCTCAGGTGGTGCCTTTTGTCTCTCAGCAATATTGCTCCGTGAAATTCTGCCGATGATGGAAACTATTTGCCATGGGTTTTTCCTTTCACCTCATTGGCCTCATCTGTGAAGTACCAATGCTTTTCGACACGGGTGCTGCCTCCCTGAGCTTTCCTTTGTCTTGGCTCAATCGATGCAGATTCCTGTGCTGAATACGCCATGGACTAGCACAGGTGGGTTCTTGTCAGTATACCGGGGAAACGCAGCAATTTCGATTGTCAAGACCCACCTGGCTTGATCAAGGTTCTTTATTCCAGTGAAAACGATTTTTATCCAAATTCTAGAGGAGCACCAGTGTGCCTCTGGGAGCTACACCCGGGCCTGCTGAACAGCGGCTCCGGAGTTTTCATTTTCTGACTAAAATTCAACACGGAATTTCATGGATCTAAGGAAACCGTGAATTGTGGACGTACCAGATTCTCACATCTTCATTGTCTAATGGAAGCTGAAGTTTCCCAGTCTGATCCGGCTGCCACTTCATTTCTGGCAACGACCATTCAATTGTGGACGTTCAGCCTTCTTCGGGATTCTCTTATACCGGCATGTTCCCACGCCACATTAAGACCACTCGGTGGAGGTTTATGTGACTCAGGACAGCTCTTTATTTCAGGCGTCTAGAACAAAGGGAATTCACAGAGGTGGATGATCACTTATGAAAGTCCCGTTTCTCTATGATGCCCACTGAGGACACTTCTACATCTGAGGGCAAAGAGCTCGTGCAGCATGATATTCTCATTTCAGCCACGCGCCTGCAGTTTCTTCCTTGCAGAAAAATCTTTCCCAGTGTACTTCTTTAAAATGCTGCAAAATAGTGGGATAGAAGATTTCGGTTTAGCGTTAACTTTAAACGGGCATAGATACAGGCATGTGGGCATGTTTAGAGACAGTGTTTCACTGGTCTAGGGTAAAGGGTGAAGTGCCTGGGTTCCGGTGCTTCACTACTGTATGGCCTCAAGATGATGTGTAGGCACAGCGGCAAATCCATCGGTGGCAATTTTCTCATATTGTCATTGCGATGGGAAGATTCCTTATTCGCTAGGAAATGTTTTACCGTGGAAGACGGGTCACCACAGAGCTGTCTCTTTTGTGTTGAGACAAACTTTGCTGAATTTACCTGCCAGCAGTTGCGTGTCCTCCCTTTCTTTTAAGGCCGATGGAGACGCACTGGTGTAAGGAGAACGGTGAATGGTGGCCGTTCATAAGCCAGGATCATCAGAAACCGCAGAGTAAATTTTAGGAACGTAGACGTAGGACAGCGGAGAAAACTTCACTCAGGGACTTCAGTGAACTCTCCTTACAATGCTGAGGCCTGACAAGCCTAGTGCTTGTGGGCAACCCGGCTCCTGCCCTAGGTAGTTTTGTTGAGCGTGCCTCCCTCAGGTGGTGCCTTTTGTCTCCCAGCAATATTGCTCCGTGAAATTCTGCCGATGATGGAAACTATTTGCCATGGGTTTTTCCTTTCACCTCATTGGCCTCATCTTTGAAGTACCAATGCTTTTCGACACGGGTGCTGCCTCCCTGAGCTTTCCTTTGTCTTGGCTCAATCGATGCAGATTCCTGTGCTGAATACGCCATGGACTAGCACAGGTGGGTTCTTGTCAGTATACCGGGCAAACGCAGCAATTTCGATTGTCAAGACCCACCTGGCTTGATCAAGGTTCTTTATTCCAGTGAAAACGATTTTTATCCAAATTCTAGAGGAGCACCAGTGTGCCTCTGGGAGCTACACCCGGGCCTGCTGAACAGCGGCTCCGGAGTTTTCATTTTCTGACTAAAATTCAACACGGAATTTCATGGATCTAAGGAAACCGTGAATTGTGGACGTACCAGATTCTCACATCTTCATTGTCTAATGGAAGCTGAAGTTTCCCAGTCTGATCCGGCTGCCACTTCATTTCTGGCAACGACCATTCAATTGTGGTCGTTCAGCCTTCTTCGGGATTCTCTTATACCGGCAAGTTCCCGCGCCACATTAAGACCACTCGGTGGAGGTTTATGTGACTCAGGACAGCTCTTTATTTCAGGCGTCTAGAACAAAGGGAATTCACAGAGGTTGATGATCACTTATGAAAGTCCCGTTTCTCTATGATGCCCACTGAGGACACTTCTACATCTGAGGGCAAAGAGCTCGTGCAGCATGATATTCTCATTTCAGCCACGCGCCTGCAGTTTCTTCCTTGCAGAAAAATCTTTCCCAGTGTACTTCTTTAAAATGCTGCAAAATAGTGGGATAGAAGATTTCGGTTTAGCGTTAACTTTAAACGGGCATAGGTACAGGCATGTGGGCATGTTTAGTGACAGTGTTTCACTGATCTAGGGTAAAGGGTGAAGCGCCGGGGTTCCCGTGCTTCACTACTGTATGGCCTCAAGATGATGTGTAGGCACAGCGGCAAATCCATCGGTGGCAATTCTCTCATATTGTCATTGCGATGAGAAGATTCCTTATTCGCTAGGAAATGTTTTACCGTGGAAGACGGGTCACCACAGAGCTGTCTCTTTTGTGTTGAGACAAACTTTGCTGAATTTACCTGTCAGCAGTTGCGTGTCCTCTCTTTCTTTTAACGCCGATGGAGACGCACTGGTGTAAGGAGAACGGTGAATGGTGGCCGTTCATGAGCCAGGATCATCAGAAACCGCAGAGTAAATTTTAGGAACGTAGACGTAGGACAGCGGAGAAAACTTCACTCAGGGACTTCAGTGAACTCTCCTTACAATGCTGAGGCCTGACAAGCCTATTGCTTGTGGGCAACCCGGCTCCTGCCCTAGGTAGTTTTGTTGAGCGTGCCTCCCTCAGGTGGTGCCTTTTGTCTCCCAGCAATATTGCTCCGTGAAATTCTGCCGATGATGGAAACTATTTGCCATGGGTTTTTCCTTTCACCTCATTGGCCTCATCTTTGAAGTACCAATGCTTTTCGACACGGGTGCTGCCTCCCTGAGCTTTCCTTTGTCTTGGCTCAATCGATGCAGATTCCTGTGCTGAATACGCCATGGACTAGCACAGGTGGGTTCTTGTCAGTATACCGGGCAAACGCAGCAATTTCGATTGTCAAGACCCACCTGGCTTGATCAAGGTTCTTTATTCCAGTGAAAACGATTTTTATCCAAATTCTAGAGGAGCACCAGTGTGCCTCTGGGAGCTACACCCGGGCCTGCTGAACAGCGGCTCCGGAGTTTTCATTTTCTGACTAAAATTCAACACGGAATTTCATGGATCTAAGGAAACCGTGAATTGTGGACGTACCAGATTCTCACATCTTCATTGTCTAATGGAAGCTGAAGTTTCCCAGTCTGATCCGGCTGCCACTTCATTTCTGGCAACGACCATTCAATTGTGGACGTTCAGCCTTCTTCGGGATTCTCTTATACCGGCATGTTCCCGCGCCACATTAAGACCACTCGGTGGAGGTTTATGTGACTCAGGACAGCTCTTTATTTCAGGCGTCTAGAACAAAGGGAATTCACAGAGGTGGATGATCACTTATGAAAGTCCCGTTTCTCTATGATGCCCACTGAGGACACTTCTACATCTGAGGGCAAAGAGCTCATGCAGCATGATATTCTCATTTCAGCCACGCGCCTGCAGTTTCTTCCTTGCAGAAAAATATTTCCCAGTGTACTTCTTTAAAATGCTGCAAAATAGTGGGATAGAAGATTTCGGTTTAGCGTTAACTTTAAACGGGCATAGGTACAGGCATGTGGGCATGTTTAGTGACAGTGTTTCACTGGTCTAGGGTAAAGGGTGAAGCGCCTGGGTTCCCGTGCTTCACTACTGTATGGCCTCAAGATGATGTGTAGGCACAGCGGCAAATCCATCGGTGGCAATTCTCTCATATTGTCATTGGGATGAGAAGATTCCTTATTCGCTAGGAAATGTTTTACCGTGGAAGACGGGTCACCACAGAGCTGTCTCTTTTGTGTTGAGACAAACTTTGCTGATTTTACCTGGCAGCAGTTGCGTGTCCTCCCTTTCTTTTAAGGCCGATGGAGACGCACTGGTGTAAGGAGAACGGTGAATGGTGGCCGTTCTTGAGCCAGGATCATCAGAAACCGCAGAGTAAATTTTAGGAACGTAGACGTAGGACAGCGGAGAAAACTTCATTCAGGGACTTCAGTGAACTCTCCTTACAATGCTGAGGCCTGACAAGCCTAGTGCTTGTGGGCAACCCGGCTCCTGCCCTAGGTAGTTTTGTTGAGCGTGCCTCCCTCAGGTGGTGCCTTTTGTCTCCCAGCAATATTGCTCCGTGAAATTCTGCCGATGATGGAAACTATTTGCCATGGCTTTTTCCTTTCACCTCATTGGCCTCATCTTTGAAGTACCAATGCGTTTCGACACGGGTGCTGCCTCCCTGAGCTTTCCTTTGTCTTGGCTCAATCGATGCAGATTCCTGTGCTGAATACGCCATGGACTAGCACAGGTGGGTTCTTGTCATTATACCGGGGAAACGCAGCAATTTCGATTGTCAAGACCCACCTGGCTTGATCAAGGTTCTTTATTCCAGTGAAAACGATTTTTATCCAAATTCTAGAGGAGCACCAGTGTGCCTCTGGGAGCTACACCCGGGCCTGCTGAACAGCGGCTCCGGAGTTTTCATTTTCTGACTAAAATTCAACACGGAATTTCATGGATCTAAGGAAACCGTGAATTGTGGACGTACCAGATTCTCACATCTTCATTGTCTAATGGAAGCTGAAGTTTCCCAGTCTGATCCGGCTGCCACTTCATTTCTGGCAACGACCATTCAATTGTGGACGTTCAGCCTTCTTCGGGATTCTCTTATACCGGCATGTTCCCGCGCCACATTAAGACCACTCGGTGGAGGTTTATGTGACTCAGGACAGCTCTTTATTTCAGGCGTCTAGAACAAAGGGAATTCACAGAGGTGGATGATCACTTATGAAAGTCCCGTTTCTCTATGATGCCCACTGAGGACACTTCTACATCTGAGGGCAAAGAGCTCGTGCAGCATGATATTCTCATTTCAGCCACGCGCCTGCAGTTTCTTCCTTGCAGAAAAATCTTTCCCAGTGTACTTCTTTAAAATGCTGCAAAATAGTGGGATAGAAGATTTCGGTTTAGCGTTAACTTTAAACGGGCATAGATACAGGCATGTGGGCATGTTTAGAGACAGTGTTTCACTGGTCTAGGGTAAAGGGTGAAGCGCCTGGGTTCCCGTGCTTCACTACTGTATGGCCTCAAGATGATGTGTAGGCACAGCGGCAAATCCATCGGTGGCAATTCTCTCATAATGTCATTGCGATGGGAAGGTTCCTTATTCGCTAGGGAATGTTTTACCGTGGAAGACGGGTCACCACAGAGCTGTCTGTTTTGTGTTGAGACAAACTTTGCTGAATTTACCTGCCAGCAGTTGCGTGTCCTCCCTTTCTTTTAAGGCCGATGGAGACGCACTGGTGTAAGGAGAACGGTGAATGGTTGCCGTTCATAAGCCAGGATCATCAGAAACCGCAGAGTAAATTTTAGGAACGTAGACGTAGGACAGCGGAGAAAACTTCACTCAGGGACTTCAGTGAACTCTCCTTACAATGCTGAGGCCTGACAAGCCTAGTGCTTGTGGGCAACCCGGCTCCTGCCCTAGGTAGTTTTGTTGAGCGTGCCTCCCTCAGGTGGTGCCTTTTGTCTCCCAGCAATATTGCTCCGTGAAATTCTGCCGATGATGGAAACTATTTGCCATGGGTTTTTCCTTTCACCTCATTGGCCTCATCTTTGAAGTACCAATGCTTTTCGACACGGGTGCTGCCTCCCTGAGCTTTCCTTTGTCTTGGCTCAATCGATGCAGATTCCTGTGCTGAATACGCCATGGACTAGCACAGGTGGGTTCTTGTCAGTATACCGGGCAAACGCAGCAATTTCGATTGTCAAGACCCACCTGGCTTGATCAAGGTTCTTTATTCCAGTGAAAACGATTTTTATCCAAATTCTAGAGGAGCACCAGTGTGCCTCTGGGAGCTACACCCGGGCCTGCTGAACAGCGGCTCCGGAGTTTTCATTTTCTGACTAAAATTCAACACGGAATTTCATGGATCTAAGGAAACCGTGAATTGTGGACGTACCAGATTCTCACATCTTCATTGTCTAATGGAAGCTGAAGTTTCCCAGTCTGATCCGGCTGCCACTTCATTTCTGGCAACGACCATTCAATTGTGGTCGTTCAGCCTTCTTCGGGATTCTCTTATACCGGCATGTTCCCGCGCCACATTAAGACCACTCGGTGGAGGTTTATGTGACTCAGGACAACTCTTTATTTCAGGCGTCCAGAACAAAGGGAATTCACAGAGGTTGATGATCACTTATGAAAGTCCCGTTTCTCTATGATGCCCACTGAGGACACTTCTACATCTGAGGGCAAAGAGCTCGTGCAGCATGATATTCTCATTTCAGCCACGCGCCTGCAGTTTCTTCCTTGCAGAAAAATCTTTCCCAGTGTACTTCTTTAAAATGCTGCAAAATAGTGGGATAGAAGATTTCGGTTTAGCGTTAACTTTAAACGGGCATAGATACAGGCATATGGGCATGTTTAGAGACAGTGTTTCACTGGTCTAGGGTAAAGGGTGAAGCGCCTGGGTTCCCGTGCTTCACTACTGTATGGCCTCAAGATGATGTGTAGGCACAGCGGCAAATCCATCGGTGGCAAATCTCTCATATTGTCATTGCGATGGGAAGATTCCTTATTCGCAAGGAAATATTTTACCGTGGAAGACGGGTCACCACAGAGCTGTCTCTTTTGTGTTGAGACAATCTTTGCTGAGTTTACCTGCCAGCAGTTGCGTGTCCTCCCTTTCTTTTAAGGCCGATGGAGACGCACTGGTGTAAGGAGAACAGTGAATGGTGGCCGTTCATAAGCCAGGATCATCAGAAACCGCAGAGTAAATTTTAGGAACGTAGACGTAGGACAGCGGAGAAAACTTCACTCAGGGACTTCAGTGAACTCTCCTTACAAGCTGAGGCCTGACAAGCCTAGTGCTTGTGGGCAACCCGGCTCCTGCCCTAGGTAGTTTTGTTGAGCGTGCCTCCCTCAGGTGGTGCCTTTTGTCTCCCAGCAATATTGCTCCGTGAAATTCTGCCGATGATGGAAACTATTTGCCATGGGTTTTTCCTTTCACCTCATTGGCCTCATCTTTGAAGTACCAATGCATTTCGACACGGGTGCTGCCTCCCTGAGCTTTCCTTTGTCTGGGCTCAATCGATGCAGATTCCTGTGCTGAATACGCCATGGACTAGCACAGGTGGGTTCTTGTCAGTATACCGGGCAAACGCAGCAATTTCGATTGTCAAGACCCACCTGGCTTGATCAAGGTTCTTTATTCCAGTGAAAACGATTTTTATCCAAATTCTAGAGGAGCACCAGTGTGCCTCTGGGAGCTACACCCGGGCCTGCTGAACAGCGGCTCCGGAGTTTTCATTTTCTGACTAAAATTCAACACGGAATTTCATGGATCTAAGGAAACCGTGAATTGTGGACGTACCAGATTCTCACATCTTCATTGTCTAATGGAAGCTGAAGTTTCCCAGTCTGATCCGGCTGCCACTTCATTTCTGGCAACGACCATTCAATTGTGGACGTTCAGCCTTCTTCGGGATTCTCTTATACCGGCATGTTCCCGCGCCACATTAAGACCACTCGGTGGAGGTTTATGTGACTCAGGACAGCTCTTTATTTCAGGCGTCTAGAACAAAGGGAATTCACAGAGGTGGATGATCACTTATGAAAGTCCCGTTTCTCTATGATGCCCACTGAGGACACTTCTACATCTGAGGGCAAAGAGCTCGTGCAGCATGATAGTCTCATTTCAGCCACGCGCCTGCAGTTTCTTCCTTGCAGAAAAATCTTTCCCAGTGTACTTCTTTAAAATGCTGCAAAATAGTGGGATAGAAGATTTCGGTTTAGCGTTAACTTTAAACGGGCATAGATACAGGCATGTGGGCATGTTTAGAGACAGTGTTTCACTGGTCTAGGGTAAAGGGTGAAGCGCCTGGGTTCCCGTGCTTCACTACTGTATGGCCTCAAGATGATGTGTAGGCACAGCGGCAAATCCATCGGTGGCAATTTTCTCATATTGTCATTGCGATGGGAAGATTCCTTATGCGCTAGGAAATGTTTTACCGTGGAAGACGGGTCACCACAGAGCTGTCTCTTTTGTGTTGAGACAATCTTTGCTGAGTTTACCTGCCAGCAGTTGCGTGTCCTCCCTTTCTTTTAAGGCCGATGGAGACGCACTGGTGTAAGGAGAACAGTGAATGGTGGCCGTTCATAAGCCAGGATCATCAGAAACCGCAGAGTAAATTTTAGGAACGTAGACGTAGGACAGCGGAGAAAACTTCACTCAGGGACTTCAGTGAACTCTCCTTACAAGCTGAGGCCTGACAAGCCTAGTGCTTGTGGGCAACCCGGCTCCTGCCCTAGGTAGTTTTGTTGAGCGTGCCTCCCTCAGGTGGTGCCTTTTGTCTCCCAGCAATATTGCTCCGTGAAATTCTGCCGATGATGGAAACTATTTGCCATGGGTTTTTCCTTTCACCTCATTGGCCTCATCTTTGAAGTACCAATGCATTTCGACACGGGTGCTGCCTCCCTGAGCTTTCCTTTGTCTGGGCTCAATCGATGCAGATTCCTGTGCTGAATACGCCATGGACTAGCACAGGTGGGTTCTTGTCAGTATACCGGGCAAACGCAGCAATTTCGATTGTCAAGACCCACCTGGCTTGATCAAGGTTCTTTATTCCAGTGAAAACGATTTTTATCCAAATTCTAGAGGAGCACCAGTGTGCCTCTGGGAGCTACACCCGGGCCTGCTGAACAGCGGCTCCGGAGTTTTCATTTTCTGACTAAAATTCAACACGGAATTTCATGGATCTAAGGAAACCGTGAATTGTGGACGTACCAGATTCTCACATCTTCATTGTCTAATGGAAGCTGAAGTTTCCCAGTCTGATCCGGCTGCCACTTCATTTCTGGCAACGACCATTCAATTGTGGACGTTCAGCCTTCTTCGGGATTCTCTTATACCGGCATGTTCCCGCGCCACATTAAGACCACTCGTTGGAGGTTTATGTGACTCAGGACAGCTCTTTATTTCAGGCGTCTAGAACAAAGGGAATTCACAGAGGTGGATGATCACTTATGAAAGTCCCGTTTCTCTATGATGCCCACTGAGGACACTTCTACATCTGAGGGCAAAGAGCTCGTGCAGCATGATATTCTCATTTCAGCCACGCGCCTGCAGTTTCTTCCTTGCAGAAAAATCTTTCCCAGTGTACTTCTTTAAAATGCTGCAAAATAGTGGGATAGAAGATTTCGGTTTAGCGTTAACTTTAAACGGGCATAGATACAGGCATGTGGGCATGTTTAGAGACAGTGTTTCACTGGTCTAGGGTAAAGGGTGAAGCGCCTGGGTTCCCGTGCTTCACTACTGTATGGCCTCAAGATGATGTGTAGGCACAGCGGCAAATCCATCGGTGGCAATTCTCTCATATTGTCATTGCGATGGGAAGATTCCTTATGCGCTAGGAAATGTTTTACCGTGGAAGACGGGTCACCACAGAGCTGTCTCTTTTGTGTTGAGACAAACTTTGCTGAATTTACCTGCCAGCAGTTGCGTGTCCTCCCTTTCTTTTAAGGCCGATGGAGACGCACTGGTGTAAGGAGAACGGCGAATGGTGGCCGTTCATAAGCCAGGATCATCAGAAACCGCAGAGTAAATTTTAGGAACGAGACGCAGGACAGCGGAGAAAACTTCACTCAGGGACTTCAGTGAACTCTCCTTACAATGCTGAGGCCTGACAAGCCTAGTGCTTGTGGGCAACCCGGCTCCTGCCCTAGGTAGTTTTGTTGAGCGTGCCTCCCTCAGGTGGTGCCTTTTTTCTCCCAGCAATATTGCTCCGTGAAATTCTGCCGATGATGGAAACTATTTGCCATGGCTTTTTCCTTTCACCTCATTGGCCTCATCTTTGAAGTACCAATGCTTTTCGACACGGGTGCTGCCTCCCTGAGCTTTCCTTTGTCTTGGCTCAATCGATGCAGATTCCTGTGCTGAATACGCCATGGACTAGCACAGGTGGGTTCTTGTCAGTATACCGGGCAAACGCAGCAATTTCGATTGTCAAGACCCACCTGGCTTGATCAAGGTTCTTTATTCCAGTGAAAACGATTTTTATCCAAATTCTAGAGGAGCACCAGTGTGCCTCTGGGAGCTACACCCGGGCCTGCTGAACAGCGGCTCCGGAGTTTTCATTTTCTGACTAAAATTCAACACGGAATTTCATGGATCTAAGGAAACCGTGAATTGTGGACGTACCAGATTCTCACATCTTCATTGTCTAATGGAAGCTGAAGTTTCCCAGTCTGATCCGGCTGCCACTTCATTTCTGGCAACGACCATTCAATTGTGGACGTTCAGCCTTCTTCGGGATTCTCTTATACCGGCATGTTCCCGCGCCACATTAAGACCACTCGGTGGAGGTTTATGTGACTCAGGACAGCTCTTTATTTCAGGCGTCTAGAACAAAGGGAATTCACAGAGGTGGATGATCACTTATGAAAGTCCCGTTTCTCTATGATGCCCACTGAGGACACTTCTACATCTGAGGGCAAAGAGCTCGTGCAGCATGATAGTCTCATTTCAGCCACGCGCCTGCAGTTTCTTCCTTGCAGAAAAATCTTTCCCAGTGTACTTCTTTAAAATGCTGCAAAATAGTGGGATAGAAGATTTCGGTTTAGCGTTAACTTTAAACGGGCATAGATACAGGCATGTGGGCATGTTTAGAGACAGTGTTTCACTGGTCTAGGGTAAAGGGTGAAGCGCCTGGGTTCCCGTGCTTCACTACTGTATGGCCTCAAGATGATGTGTAGGCACAGCGGCAAATCCATCGGTGGCAATTTTCTCATATTGTCATTGCGATGGGAAGATTCCTTATGCGCTAGGAAATGTTTTACCGTGGAAGACGGGTCACCACAGAGCTGTCTCTTTTGTGTTGAGACAATCTTTGCTGAGTTTACCTGCCAGCAGTTGCGTGTCCTCCCTTTCTTTTAAGGCCGATGGAGACGCACTGGTGTAAGGAGAACAGTGAATGGTGGCCGTTCATAAGCCAGGATCATCAGAAACCGCAGAGTAAATTTTAGGAACGTAGACGTAGGACAGCGGAGAAAACTTCACTCAGGGACTTCAGTGAACTCTCCTTACAAGCTGAGGCCTGACAAGCCTAGTGCTTGTGGGCAACCCGGCTCCTGCCCTAGGTAGTTTTGTTGAGCGTGCCTCCCTCAGGTGGTGCCTTTTGTCTCCCAGCAATATTGCTCCGTGAAATTCTGCCGATGATGGAAACTATTTGCCATGGGTTTTTCCTTTCACCTCATTGGCCTCATCTTTGAAGTACCAATGCATTTCGACACGGGTGCTGCCTCCCTGAGCTTTCCTTTGTCTGGGCTCAATCGATGCAGATTCCTGTGCTGAATACGCCATGGACTAGCACAGGTGGGTTCTTGTCAGTATACCGGGCAAACGCAGCAATTTCGATTGTCAAGACCCACCTGGCTTGATCAAGGTTCTTTATTCCAGTGAAAACGATTTTTATCCAAATTCTAGAGGAGCACCAGTGTGCCTCTGGGAGCTACACCCGGGCCTGCTGAACAGCGGCTCCGGAGTTTTCATTTTCTGACTAAAATTCAACACGGAATTTCATGGATCTAAGGAAACCGTGAATTGTGGACGTACCAGATTCTCACATCTTCATTGTCTAATGGAAGCTGAAGTTTCCCAGTCTGATCCGGCTGCCACTTCATTTCTGGCAACGACCATTCAATTGTGGACGTTCAGCCTTCTTCGGGATTCTCTTATACCGGCATGTTCCCGCGCCACATTAAGACCACTCGTTGGAGGTTTATGTGACTCAGGACAGCTCTTTATTTCAGGCGTCTAGAACAAAGGGAATTCACAGAGGTGGATGATCACTTATGAAAGTCCCGTTTCTCTATGATGCCCACTGAGGACACTTCTACATCTGAGGGCAAAGAGCTCGTGCAGCATGATATTCTCATTTCAGCCACGCGCCTGCAGTTTCTTCCTTGCAGAAAAATCTTTCCCAGTGTACTTCTTTAAAATGCTGCAAAATAGTGGGATAGAAGATTTCGGTTTAGCGTTAACTTTAAACGGGCATAGATACAGGCATGTGGGCATGTTTAGAGACAGTGTTTCACTGGTCTAGGGTAAAGGGTGAAGCGCCTGGGTTCCCGTGCTTCACTACTGTATGGCCTCAAGATGATGTGTAGGCACAGCGGCAAATCCATCGGTGGCAATTCTCTCATATTGTCATTGCGATGGGAAGATTCCTTATGCGCTAGGAAATGTTTTACCGTGGAAGACGGGTCACCACAGAGCTGTCTCTTTTGTGTTGAGACAAACTTTGCTGAATTTACCTGCCAGCAGTTGCGTGTCCTCCCTTTCTTTTAAGGCCGATGGAGACGCACTGGTGTAAGGAGAACGGCGAATGGTGGCCGTTCATAAGCCAGGATCATCAGAAACCGCAGAGTAAATTTTAGGAACGAGACGTAGGACAGCGGAGAAAACTTCACTCAGGGACTTCAGTGAACTCTCCTTACAATGCTGAGGCCTGACAAGCCTAGTGCTTGTGGGCAACCCGGCTCCTGCCCTAGGTAGTTTTGTTGAGCGTGCCTCCCTCAGGTGGTGCCTTTTTTCTCCCAGCAATATTGCTCCGTGAAATTCTGCCGATGATGGAAACTATTTGCCATGGCTTTTTCCTTTCACCTCATTGGCCTCATCTTTGAAGTACCAATGCTTTTCGACACGGGTGCTGCCTCCCTGAGCTTTCCTTTGTCTTGGCTCAATCGATGCAGATTCCTGTGCTGAATACGCCATGGACTAGCACAGGTGGGTTCTTGTCAGTATACCGGGCAAACGCAGCAATTTCGATTGTCAAGACCCACCTGGCTTGATCAAGGTTCTTTATTCCAGTGAAAACGATTTTTATCCAAATTCTAGAGGAGCACCAGTGTGCCTCTGGGAGCTACACCCGGGCCTGCTGAACAGCGGCTCCGGAGTTTTCATTTTCTGACTAAAATTCAACACGGAATTTCATGGATCTAAGGAAACCGTGAATTGTGGACGTACCAGATTCTCACATCTTCATTGTCTAATGGAAGCTGAAGTTTCCCAGTCTGATCCGGCTGCCACTTCATTTCTGGCAACGACCATTCAATTGTGGACGTTCAGCCTTCTTCGGGATTCTCTTATACCGGCATGTTCCCGCGCCACATTAAGACCACTCGGTGGAGGTTTATGTGACTCAGGACAGCTCTTTATTTCAGGCGTCTAGAACAAAGGGAATTCACAGAGGTTGATGATCACTTATGAAAGTCCCGTTTCTCTATGATGCCCACTGAGGACACTTCTACATCTGAGGGCAAAGAGCTCGTGCAGCATGATATTCTCATTTCAGCCACGCTCCTGCAGTTTCTTCCTTGCAGAAAAATCTTTCCCAGTGTACTTCTTTAAAATGCTGCAAAATAGTGGGATAGAAGATTTCGGTTTAGCGTTAACTTTAAACGGGCATAGATACAGGCATGTGGGCATGTTTAGAGACAGTGTTTCACTGGTCTAGGGTAAAGGGTGAAGCGCCTGGGTTCCCGTGCTTCACTACTGTATGGTCTCAATATGATGTGTAGGCACAGCGGCAAATCCATCGGTGGCAATTCTCTCATATTGTCATTGCGATAGGAAGATTCCTTATTCGCTAGGAAATGTTTTACCGTGGAAGACGGGTCACCACAGAGCTGTCTCTTTTGTGTTGAGACAATCTTTGCTGAGTTTACCTGCCAGCAGTTGCGTGTCCTCCCTTTCTTTTAAGGCCGATGGAGACACACTGGTGTAAGGAGAACGGTGAATGGTGGCCGTTCATAAGCCAGGATCATCAGAAACCGCAGAGTAAATTTTAGGAACGTAGACGTAGGACAGCGGAGAAAACTTCACTCAGGGACTTCAGTGAACTCTCCTTACAAGCTGAGGCCTGACAAGCCTAGTGCTTGTGGGCAACCCGGCTCCTGCCCTAGGTAGTTTTGTTGAGCGTGCCTCCCTCAGGTGGTGCCTTTTGTCTCCCAGCAATATTGCTCTGTGAAATTCTGCCAATGATGGAAACTATTTGCCATGGCTTTTTCCTTTCACCTCATTGGCCTCATCTTTGAAGTACCAATGCTTTTCGACACGGGTGCTGCCTCCCTGAGCTTTCCTTTGTCTTGGCTCAATCGATGCAGATTCCTGTGCTGAATACGCCATGGACTAGCACAGGTGGGTTCTTGTCAGTATACCGGGCAAACGCAGCAATTTCGATTGTCAAGACCCACCTGGCTTGATCAAGGTTCTTTATTCCAGTGAAAACGATTTTTATCCAAATTCTAGAGGAGCACCAGTGTGCCTCTGGGAGCTACACCCGGGCCTGCTGAGCAGCGGCTCCGGAGTTTTCATTTTCTGACTAAAATTCAACACGGAATTTCATGGATCTAAGGAAACCGTGAATTGTGGACGTACCAGATTCTCACATCTTCATTGTCTAATGGAAGCTGAAGTTTCCCAGTCTGATCCGGCTGCCACTTCATTTCTGGCAACGACCATTCAATTGTGGACGTTCAGCCTTCTTCGGGATTCTCTTTTACCGGCATGTTCCCGCGCCACATTAAGACCACTCGGTGGAGGTTTATGTGACTCAGGACAGCTCTTTATTTCAGGCGTCTAGAACAAAGGGAATTCACAGAGGTGGATGATCACTTATGAAAGTCCCGTTTCTCTATGATGCCCACTGAGGACACTTCTACATCTGAGGGCAAAGAGCTCGTGCAGCATGATATTCTCATTTCAGCCACGCGCCTGCAGTTTCTTCCTTGCAGAAAAATCTTCCCCAGTGTACTTCTTTAAAATGCTGCAAAATAGTGGGATAGAAGATTTCGGTTTAGCGTTAACTTTAAACGGGCATAGATACAGGCATGTGCGCATGTTTAGAGACAGTGTTTCACTGGTCTAGGGTAAAGGGTGAAGCGCCTGGGTTCCCGTGCTTCACTACTGTATGTCCTCAAGATGATGTGTAGGCACAGCGGCAAATCCATCGGTGGCAAATCTCTCATATTGTCATTGCGATGGGAAGATTCCTTATTCGCTAGGAAATGTTTTACCGTGGAAGACGGGTCACCACAGAGCTGTCTCTTTTGTGTTGAGACAAACTTTGCTGAATTTACCTGCCAGCAGTTGCGTGTCCTAACTTTCTTTTAAGGCCGATGGAGACGCACTGGTGTAAGGAGAACGGTGAATGGTGGCCGTTCATAAGCCAGGATCATCAGAAACCGCAGAGTAAATTTTAGGAACGTAGACGTAGGACAGCGGAGAAAACTTCACTCAGGGACTTCAGTGAACTCTCCTTTCAATGCTGAGGCCTGACAAGCCTAGTGCTTGTGGGCAACCCGGCTCCTGCCCTAGGTAGTTTTGTTGAGCGTGCCTCCCTCAGGTGGTGCCTTTTGTCTCCCAGCAATATTGCTCCATGAAATTCTGCCGATGATGGAAACTATTTGCCATGGGTTTTTCCTTTCACCTCATTGGCCTCATTTTTGAAGTACCAATGCTTTTCGACACGGGTGCTGCCTCCCTGTGCTTTCCTTTGTCTTGGCTCAATCGATGCAGATTCCTGTGCTGAATACGCCATGGACTAGCACAGGTGGGTTCTTGTCAGTATACCGGTCAAACACAGCAATTTCGATTGTCAAGACCCACCTGGCTTGATCAAGGTTCTTTATCCAGTGAAAACGATTTTTATCCAAATTCTAGAGGAGCACCAGTGTGCCTCTGGGAGCTACACCCGGGCCTGCTGAACAGCGGCTCCGGAGTTTTCATTTTCTGTCTAAAATTAAACACGGAATTTCATGGATCTAAGGAAACCGTGAATTGTGGACGTACCAGATTCTCACATCTTCATTGTCTAATGGAAGCTGAAGTTTCCCAGTCTGATCCGGCTGCCACTTCATTTCTGGCAACGACCATTCAATTGTGGACGTTCAGCCTTCTTCGGGATTCTCTTATACCGGCATGTTCCCGCGCCACATTAAGACCACTCGGTGGAGGTTTATGTGACTCAGGACAGCTCTTTATTTCAGGCGTCTAGAACAAAGGGAATTCACAGAGGTGGATGATCACTTATGAAAGTCCCGTTTCTCTATGATGCCCACTGAGGACACTTCTACATCTGAGGGCAAAGAGCTCGTGCAGCATGATATTCTCATTTCAGCCACGCGCCTGCAGTTTCTTCCTTGCAGAAAAATCTTTCCCAGTGTACTTCTTTAAAATGCTGCAAAATAGTGGGATAGAAGATTTCGGTTTAGCGTTAACTTTAAACGGGCATAGATACAGGCATGTGGGCATGTTTAGAGACAGTGTTTCACTGGTCTAGGGTAAAGGGTGAAGCGCCTGGGTTCCCGTGCTTCACTACTGTATGGCCTCAAGATGATGTGTAGGCACAGCGGCAAATCCATCGGTGGCAATTCTCTCATATTGTCATTGCGATGGGAAGATTCCTTATGCGCTAGGAAATGTTTTACCGTGGAAGACGGGTCACCACAGAGCTGTCTCTTTTGTGTTGAGACAAACTTTGCTGAATTTACCTGCCAGCAGTTGCGTGTCCTCCCTTTCTTTTAAGGCCGATGGAGACGCACTGGTGTAAGGAGAACGGCGAATGGTGGCCGTTCATAAGCCAGGATCATCAGAAACCGCAGAGTAAATTTTAGGAACGAGACGTAGGACAGCGGAGAAAACTTCACTCAGGGACTTCAGTGAACTCTCCTTACAATGCTGAGGCCTGACAAGCCTAGTGCTTGTGGGCAACCCGGCTCCTGCCCTAGGTAGTTTTGTTGAGCGTGCCTCCCTCAGGTGGTGCCTTTTTTCTCCCAGCAATATTGCTCCGTGAAATTCTGCCGATGATGGAAACTATTTGCCATGGCTTTTTCCTTTCACCTCATTGGCCTCATCTTTGAAGTACCAATGCTTTTCGACACGGGTGCTGCCTCCCTGAGCTTTCCTTTGTCTTGGCTCAATCGATGCAGATTCCTGTGCTGAATACGCCATGGACTAGCACAGGTGGGTTCTTGTCAGTATACCGGGCAAACGCAGCAATTTCGATTGTCAAGACCCACCTGGCTTGATCAAGGTTCTTTATTCCAGTGAAAACGATTTTTATCCAAATTCTAGAGGAGCACCAGTGTGCCTCTGGGAGCTACACCCGGGCCTGCTGAACAGCGGCTCCGGAGTTTTCATTTTCTGACTAAAATTCAACACGGAATTTCATGGATCTAAGGAAACCGTGAATTGTGGACGTACCAGATTCTCACATCTTCATTGTCTAATGGAAGCTGAAGTTTCCCAGTCTGATCCGGCTGCCACTTCATTTCTGGCAACGACCATTCAATTGTGGACGTTCAGCCTTCTTCGGGATTCTCTCATACCGGCATGTTCCCACGCCACATTAAGACCACTCGGTGGAGGTTTATGTGACTCAGGACAGCTCTTTATTTCAGGCGTCTAGAACAAAGGGAATTCACAGAGGTTGATGATCACTTATGAAAGTCCCATTTCTCTATGATGCCCACTGAGGACACTTCTACATCTGAGGGCAAAGAGCTCGTGCAGCATGATATTCTCATTTCAGCCACGCTCCTGCAGTTTCTTCCTTGCAGAAAAATCTTTCCCAGTGTACTTCTTTAAAATGCTGCAAAATAGTGGGATAGAAGATTTCGGTTTAGCGTTAACTTTAAACGGGCATAGATACAGGCATGTGGGCATGTTTAGAGACAGTGTTTCACTGGTCTAGGGTAAAGGGTGAAGCGCCTGGGTTCCCGTGCTTCACTACTGTATGGTCTCAATATGATGTGTAGGCACAGCGGCAAATCCATCGGTGGCAATTCTCTCATATTGTCATTGCGATAGGAAGATTCCTTATTCGCTAGGAAATGTTTTACCGTGGAAGACGGGTCACCACAGAGCTGTCTCTTTTGTGTTGAGACAATCTTTGCTGAGTTTACCTGCCAGCAGTTGCGTGTCCTCCCTTTCTTTTAAGGCCGATGGAGACACACTGGTGTAAGGAGAACGGTGAATGGTGGCCGTTCATAAGCCAGGATCATCAGAAACCGCAGAGTAAATTTTAGGAACGTAGACGTAGGACAGCGGAGAAAACTTCACTCAGGGACTTCAGTGAACTCTCCTTACAAGCTGAGGCCTGACAAGCCTAGTGCTTGTGGGCAACCCGGCTCCTGCCCTAGGTAGTTTTGTTGAGCGTGCCTCCCTCAGGTGGTGCCTTTTGTCTCCCAGCAATATTGCTCTGTGAAATTCTGCCAATGATGGAAACTATTTGCCATGGCTTTTTCCTTTCACCTCATTGGCCTCATCTTTGAAGTACCAATGCTTTTCGACACGGGTGCTGCCTCCCTGAGCTTTCCTTTGTCTTGGCTCAATCGATGCAGATTCCTGTGCTGAATACGCCATGGACTAGCACAGGTGGGTTCTTGTCAGTATACCGGGCAAACGCAGCAATTTCGATTGTCAAGACCCACCTGGCTTGATCAAGGTTCTTTATTCCAGTGAAAACGATTTTTATCCAAATTCTAGAGGAGCACCAGTGTGCCTCTGGGAGCTACACCCGGGCCTGCTGAGCAGCGGCTCCGGAGTTTTCATTTTCTGACTAAAATTCAACACGGAATTTCATGGATCTAAGGAAACCGTGAATTGTGGACGTACCAGATTCTCACATCTTCATTGTCTAATGGAAGCTGAAGTTTCCCAGTCTGATCCGGCTGCCACTTCATTTCTGGCAACGACCATTCAATTGTGGACGTTCAGCCTTCTTCGGGATTCTCTTATACCGGCATGTTCCCGCGCCACATTAAGACCACTCGGTGGAGGTTTATGTGACTCAGGACAGCTCTTTATTTCAGGCGTCTAGAACAAAGGGAATTCACAGAGGTGGATGATCACTTATGAAAGTCCCGTTTCTCTATGATGCCCACTGAGGACACTTCTACATCTGAGGGCAAAGAGCTCGTGCAGCATGATATTCTCATTTCAGCCACGCGCCTGCAGTTTCTTCCTTGCAGAAAAATCTTTCCCAGTGTACTTCTTTAAAATGCTGCAAAATAGTGGGATAGAAGATTTCGGTTTAGCGTTAACTTTAAACGGGCATAGATACAGGCATGTGCGCATGTTTAGAGACAGTGTTTCACTGGTCTAGGGTAAAGGGTGAAGCGCCTGGGTTCCCGTGCTTCACTACTGTATGGCCTCAAGATGATGTGTAGGCACAGCGGCAAATCCATCGGTGGCAATTCTCTCATATTGTCATTGCGATGGGAAGATTCCTTATTCGCTAGGAAATGTTTTACCGTGGAAGACGGGTCACCACAGAGCTGTCTCTTTTGTGTTGAGACAAACTTTGCTGAATTTACCTGCCAGCAGTTGGGTGTCCTAACTTTCTTTTAAGGCCGATGGAGACGCACTGGTGTAAGGAGAACGGTGAATGGTGGCCGTTCATAAGCCAGGATCATCAGAAACCGCAGAGTAAATTTTAGGAACGTAGACGTAGGACAGCGGAGAAAACTTCACTCAGGGACTTCAGTGAACTCTCCTTACAATGCTGAGGCCTGACAAGCCTAGTGCTTGTGGGCAACCCGGCTCCTGCCCTAGGTAGTTTTGTTGAGCGTGCCTCCCTCAGGTGGTGCCTTTTGTCTCCCAGCAATATTGCTCCATGAAATTCTGCCGATGATGGAAACTATTTGCCATGGGTTTTTCCTTTCACCTCATTGGCCTCATTTTTGAAGTACCAATGCTTTTCGACACGGGTGCTGCCTCCCTGTGCTTTCCTTTGTCTTGGCTCAATCGATGCAGATTCCTGTGCTGAATACGCCATGGACTAGCACAGGTGGGTTCTTGTCAGTATACCGGGCAAACGCAGCAATTTCGATTGTCAAGACCCTCCTGGCTTGATCAAGGTTCTTTATCCAGTGAAAACGATTTTTATCCAAATTCTAGAGGAGCACCAGTGTGCCTCTGGGAGCTACACCCGGGCCTGCTGAACAGCGGCTCCGGAGTTTTCATTTTCTGACTAAAATTCAACACGGAATTTCATGGATCTAAGGAAACCGTGAATTGTGGACGTACCAGATTCTCACATCTTCATTGTCTAATGGAAGCTGAAGTTTCCCAGTCTGATCCGGCTGCCACTTCATTTCTGGCAACGACCATTCAATTGTGGACGTTCAGCCTTCTTCGGGATTCTCTTATACCGGCATGTTCCCGCGCCACATTAAGACCACTCGGTGGAGGTTTATGTGACTCAGGACAGCTCTTTATTTCAGGCGTCTAGAACAAAGGGAATTCACAGAGGTGGATGATCACTTATGAAAGTCCCGTTTCTCTATGATGCCCACTGAGGACACTTCTACATCTGAGGGCAAAGAGCTCGTGCAGCATGATATTCTCATTTCAGCCACGCGCCTGCAGTTTCTTCCTTGCAGAAAAATCTTTCCCAGTGTACTTCTTTATTTTTTTTTTCCTCTTTTACATTTTATTAGGGACTCCAACAACTCTTACCACAATCCATACATATACATACATCAATTGTACAAAGCACACCCATACACTTCCTGTCCCAATCACTCTCAAGGCATTTGCTCTTCACCTAAGCCCCTTGCATCAGGTCCTCCTTTTTTCCCCCCCTCCCTCCCTTTTCCCCCCTCCCTCATATGCCCTTGGTAATTTATACCTCGTTATTTTGTCATATCTTGCCCTATTCGGGGTCTCCCTTCCCCCCTTCTCTGCTGTCCCTCTCCCAGGGAAGAAGTCACATGTGGCTCCTTGTAATCAGTTCCCCCTTTCCAACCCACTCACCCTCCACTCTCCCAGCATCGTCCCTCACGCCCTTGGTCCTGGAGGTATCATCCACCCTGGATTCCCTGTATCTCCAACCCTCCTATGTACCAGTGTACAGCCTCTGTCCTATCCAACCCTGCAAGGTAGAATTCGGATCATGGTAGTTTGGGGGAGGAAGCATCCAGGATCTGGGGGAAAGCTGTGTTCTTCATCGATACTACCTCACACCCTAATTAACCCATCTCCTCTCCCAAGCCCCTCTGTGAGGGGATCTCCATTGGCTGACACTTGGGCCTTGGGTCTCCACTCTGCACTTCCCCCTTCATTTAATATAATATATATATACACATACATATATACATATACACATAAATACACATAAATACACACACTTATATCTTTTTTTTTTTTTTTTGCATGATGCCTTATATCTGGTCCCTAGGGCACCTCGTGATCGCACTGGCCGGTGTGCTTCTTCCATGTGGGCTTATTTGTTTCTGAGCGAGATGGCCGCTTGTTCACCTTCAAGCCTTTAAGACCCCAGACACTATCTCTTTTGATTGTCGGGCACCATCAGCTTTCTTCACCACATTCGCTTATGCACCCATTTGTCTTCAGCGATCCTATCATGGAGGTGTGCAGTCAATGATATGATTTTTTGTTCTTTCATGCCTGGTAACTGATCCCTTTGGGACCACTCGATCACACAGGCTGGTGTGTTCTTCCATGTGGACTTTGTTGCTTCTGAGCTAGATGGCCGCTTGTTTATCTTCAAGCCTTTAAGACCCCAGTCACTATCTCTTTTGATAGCCGGGCACCATCAGCTTTCTTCACCACATTTACTTTTTCACCCATGTTGGCTCCAGCTGTTGTGTCGGGAGAGTGAGCATCATAGAGTTCCAATTTAATAAAAGAAGGTATTCATGCATAGAGGGAGTGTTTGAGTAGAGGCCCAAGGTCCTTCTGCCACCTTAATACTTGACCTATAAATATAGACACAAAGATCTATTTCCCCAACCTCCTATATATATTTGCATGTACATGTCGTTGTCTAGACCTCCATGAATGCCCTTTGACTTCTAGCTCTTTCCTCCATCTCCCTTGACCTTCCTCCTGCCCTACTACCATGCTTCATTGCCACCTGGGCTAGAGTATACCTCTTCTCTAAGCAACCTTACCCTTGATCATTTCCCACCAGGCCTGCCACTCCCCCTTCTCTACCCTTTGGGGTCCCATGTTTTTCACTTGTCCCTGGGTTTGTTAACACCACTTCCTTACCCCCCCCTACCCCCCACCCCAAGTCCCCCCGGAACTGTCGGTCCCGTTGTTTTTCCTCCAGATAGTTCATCCAGCCTGTCCTATTCAGACAGACCTGTGGAGTCACTAACATGCACGAAAACTAGACAGAGGAACACAAAGCAACAGTATATAACCAGACAACAAAACAACCAAAACAAACCACTGAAAAAGAACAGAACAAAACAGTTCGCAAGAGAAAAGCTTGTAGTTAGTTCAGGGATCTTTGCTGGCCCTTAGGAGCGTTTTCCAGTCCAGTCTGTTGGGGCACCACGACCTGGCCCCAAAGTCCACTTTCAGCATTCCCTGGGGACCTTGCCACTCCATTCCCTTGCTGTTCCGCTGCACTCCCCCAGTGCATTGCCTCGGTGTGGTGGGATCAGGTCAGGTGCAATTCCCACACTGTGTCTCCGGTGCTGTCCCCTGTATCGCCCTTAGTCACTGAGGGGCATCATGTCTCATAGTAGGGCCAGCCATGTTGTTCTCTCTGTGGACTGGCTGCTCTACTCAGGAACATCATCCTCACGGCCTGGTGGGCCAGGCTGTGCTCCACTCTCTCCTCCTGCCCCTTCATCTGCTCCCGTGTGCTCTGATCAAATATGTCCATCTCCCATAGCTGCAGGGTCAATGTCGTCCTTTGGAACAAGTTCTTTTCGGGGGAGGGGCAGGAATCCACTTAATTTATGGTGCTGGGGCCTGCCTCCCAGACCTCTCCACCGGTTCCGTCCTCCACGCCGGGATAATGCATTCACACCTTGCGACACTGGGTTGAAATCTGGTCCCACTTTCCCTGTGGAGATATAAACAATACCCTCCCCTTGGGTGGATTAATGCCCCATTTCTGTCATGCTGATTGTACTTACCTCAGGGGACTCATGTTGTACCTGTCCCTTTGGGACTGGCTTACCTCGCTTAGCATAATTCCTTCCAGCTCTTCCCATGAAATAACGTGTTTCATGTGCTCATCGGTGCTTTTCAGTGCTGCATAATACTCCATTGTGTGTATGTGCCAAAGTTTGCTAATCCACTCGTCTATCGATGGAAACTTAGGCTGTTTCCAAGTCTTTGCTATTGTGAATTGTGCCGCAATAAACATTGGAGCGCATATGACTGGTCGTGTTTTATTTGCTGCTTCAACCGGGTATATGCCCAGTAGAGGGATGGCTGGGTCGTAAGGTAGATCAATTTCCATTTTCTTCAGGTATCGCCAGATTGCTTTCCACAGTGTCTGTACAAATCTGCACGACCACCAGCAGTGGAGGAGGGTTCCTATTTCACCACAGCCCCTCCAACACTTGTTGCTCTCTGATTTACTGACCTGGGCTAGCCTCAGGGGTGTTAGGTGGTATCTCATGGTTGTTTTGATTTGCATTTCTCTTATGGCAAGGGACTTCGAGCACTTTCTCATATATTTATTGGCCATATTGATCTCCTCTCTAGTGAAAGTTCTTCTCATTTCTTTTGCCCACTTCCTTAGGGGGTTAACTGTTTTCCTCTTTTTGCAGGTCATGATGGTGTTGTAGATTTTAGTAATGAGCCCTTTGTCTGACGTGTCATTACTAAAAATCTTCTCCCAGTCTGTGGGTTGCCTTGTCACCCTCTTGGCAAAGTCTTTCGAGGTGCACAGGTGTTTTATTCTTATTAGATCCCATTTGTCGATTTCCAGATCACCTGTGTGTGTCCCCTTCCCTGTTGCAGTGAGCCTATGTGCTCCCTGGGCCAGTGCTCTGAGATTAGTCCCGATTCCTTCCTTAATGGTCCTGATGGTTTGGGGTTTGACTTCTAGATCTGTGATCCACCTTGAGTGTATTCTTGTGCATGGGGTGAGGTAGACGTCTTGTTTCAACTTTCTACATGTGGATATCCATTGTTTCCAGCACCACTTATTAAAGAGGGCATCTGCTTCCCACTTGACGTTTTTGGGACCCTTGTCGAAGATCAGTTGTCTATATGCTGATGATTTTACTCCTGGGCTTTCTATTCTTTTCCACTGGTCTGAGGGTCTATCATTGTGCCAGTACCATGCTGTTTTGACCACTGTAGCTGTGTAGTAGGCATTAAAATCAGGCAGGGGGAGTCCTCCAATTGTGTCCTTCTTCTTGAGGAGTTCTCTGCTAATTCTGGGTTTCTTCCCTCTCCATATGAAGTTGGTGGTCAGTTTTTCCAATTCTTTGAAGAAGGTTGATGGTAATTGGATTGGTATAGCATTGAACTTGTAGAGTGCTTTAGGAAGAACTGTCATCTTTACTATGTTCAGCCTACCTAACCATGAGCAGGGGAGCTTCATCCATTTGTGAAGGTCACTTTTGGTTTCCTGTAATAGGGTTTTATAATTATGCTTATATAGGTCTTTAGTATTTTTTGTTAAGTATATTCCTAGGTATTTCAGTTTGTTCTTGGCTACTGTGAAGGGTACTTCCCTCTTAATCGCCTCTTCCATGGCCCTGTCCGATGTGTATAGAAACCCTACCGACTTCTGTTTATTGATCTTGTATCCTGATACCCTTCCGTATTCCTCTATTGCTGTAAGTATTCCAACTGTGGAGTTTTGGGGGTCTTCAATGTATAGGATCATGTCATCTGCAAATAACGATAGTTTCACCTCCTCCTCTCCCAACTGGATCCCTTTGATGTCCTTCCGCTGTCTTATGTTGTTAGCCAGAACCTCCAAAACGATATTGAATAGAAGAGGGGACAGGGGGCATCCTTGTCTTGTACCCTTTTTCAGTGGTATTGTTCTTGTCTTTTCTCCATTGACTATGATGTTGGCTGTTGGTCTTTCATAGATAGCTTGTATGAGCTTGAGGAACTTACCTTCCAATCCTATCTTCATGAGTGTTTTGATTAGGAATGGATGCTGGATGTTGTCAAATGCTTTTTCTGCATCTATGGATATTATCATATGGTTTTTATCCTTTTTCTTCTCGATGTGGTGTATGATATTGATGGATTTTCGGGTGTTAAACCATCCCTGCATCGCTGGGATGAATCCTACTTGGTCGTGGTGAATGATATGTTTGATGTTCCTTTGTATTCTATTGGCCAATATTTTGTTAAGGATTTTTGCATCTATGTTCATTAGAGATATTGGTCTATAATTCTCTACACTTGTGGGGTCTTTTCCCTGTTTGGGTATCAAAGTAATGCTGGCTTCGTACAATGAGTTTGGGAGCTTGCCGTTCTTTTCTATGTTCTGGAATACTTTGTGGAGGATCGGTGTCAGCTCTTCCCTGAATGTTTGGTAAAATTCTGCTGTGTAGCCATCTGGCCCTGGGGCCTTTTTCCTTGGTAGGTTTTTGATGACACTCTCTATTTCTTCCTTCGCTATGGGTTTGTTGAGGTTCTTGATCTCTGTCTCAGATAATCTAGGGATAGATTGTTTTTCTAAATATTTATCCATGTCTTCCAGGTTTCTGAATTCATTAGAATACAAACCTTCATAGTACTTTGTGATTATCCTTTTTATCTCATTGGGGTCTGTTGTTATTGCCCCGATTCATCTCTTATCCTGGCTATTGATGATTGTTCCTTTCTATCTTTGGTAAGCTTTGCCAGGGGAGTGTCAATTTTATTAATTCGTTCATAAAACCAGCTTCTAGTTGCGTTAATCCTTTGCATTGTTCTTTTGTCTTCCCACTGGTTTAACTCCGCCCTGATTTTTATTATTTTTATTATTTTTATTTCTCTTGCTATTGGAGGGGTAGTTCTGTTGACTCTGTTCTAGTTGTTGGAGGTTTTGTGTTAACATATCTGTCATACGCCTTTCTTCTTTTTTCATGTATGCATTCAGTGATATCAAGCTACCTCTGATGACTGCCTTTGCAGTGTCCCATAAGTTTTGATATGTTGTATGCTCGTTCTCATTAGTTTCTAGAAATTTCCTGATATCCTCTCTGATCTGGACCTTAACCCATTCATGTCGCAGGAGATCGTTGTTTATTCTCCAATTGGTGACCCTTGCTTTTCTGGGTGCCCTCCTATTAATCTCCAGCTTTATGGCATGGTGGTCTGAGAAAGACGTCTGGATAATATCTATGTGTTTGAATTTACTCAGGCTGGCCTTGTGCCCCAGCATGTGATCTATTCTTGAGAAAGATCCGTGTGGATTGGAGAAGAATGTGAAACCTTTTGCTTTTGTATGAAAGGCTCTATAGATGTCTATCAGGCCCTGTTGCCTAATTACATTGTTTAGTTCTCTGGCCTCTTTGCTGAGCTTCTTTCCCTGTGACCTGTCTTTCTCTGATAGTGGAGTGTTGAAGTCCCCCACTATTATTGTTGTTTCCGTGATTTCTTCTGTCATTTTTTTAATAGTTTGTTTGACGAAATTTGCCGCACCATTATTAGGTGCGTAAATATTCAGTATGCTTATTGCTTCCTGGTTTACTGAGCCTTTGAGCATTATGTAATGTCCCTCTTTGTCTCTTTTTATGTTTTGGATCTTGAGATCCATTTTGTCGGAGATTAAGATAGCCACTCCTGCCTTCTTGGAGTTACCATTTGCTTGGTAAACTTTCTTCCAGCCCTTTATTCTCAGCATATGCTTGTCTGCTTGCTTAAGGTGTGTCTCTTGCAGGCAGCAGATTGATGGGTTATGTTTTCTAATCCAATCCTCCAGCCTCTTTCTTTTAACATATGAATTGAGCCCATTTGTATTCAAAGTGATTATTACAATCTCTGGCTTCATGGTTGCCATATTCTGTTTTGTGTTTTGGGTCTTTGCCTATCTTCCTTCATATCAGTGTACTGCGTTTGAGTGGAGGGTTTCTATCCTGTCCTCTTTTCCATCTGAGACCGTGTTG
The DNA here is from genome assembly GCF_050624435.1 of Tenrec ecaudatus. Taxonomy (NCBI): domain Eukaryota; kingdom Metazoa; phylum Chordata; class Mammalia; order Afrosoricida; family Tenrecidae; genus Tenrec; species Tenrec ecaudatus. The sequence continues at coordinate 1,513,936 of NW_027459457.1, forward strand.
TCCTGGTACGTGTTGCTGGCATGTTGGCTTCTAGATGGAGATGGGCTATATGGTGGTCTCCTGGAGGTTCTAGTTGGAGCTTGATCTTCTGGCCATAGTGAGTCAGCCAGTATGTTCTGCAGGGTCGGGTGACTTGCAGTATATTTTTTGAGTTCTTCCTTGTCCTGGAAGACCCTTATCTTACCCTCTATCTTAATGGATAACTTGGCAGGGTATAGGATTCTGGGGGAGGCATTTTTATCTTTCAGAATTTGGAAGATGCTGCTCCATTCTCTCCTCCTCTTCATGGTTTCAGCTGATAAGTCTGAGCATACCCTTACCTGCGCTCCTTTGTATGTGACTGTCTTCCTTTCTCTTGATGCTCGTAGAATTTTCTCTTTTTCCTCTAAGTTGGATAATTTTACAATTATATGCCTTGGCGTGTTCTTCTTGGTGTTTAGCTTAGCCGGCGTCCTCTCTGCTTCCTGTATGAGAGTCGGATTCTCCTTTGTTAGGTTGGGGAAATTTTCTTCCAGGAATTCCTTTGCTATCTTGGCGGTCGATTTGTGTGTTATGTTGTGTTCCGGTAGACCGATTATTCGAATATTATTCCTCTTCATAGCATCTGTCATTGATCTCAGGCTGTCTTCTGTTTCTTTAATTTTCCTATCTGATTGTTTTTCTCGCTTGCTTCGTTTGGTTTGAGCGTCCTCGAGTTCACTGATACGGTTCTCAGCCTCCTCAAGCCTAGATATAGCTTCTGTGACCTTTTGTGTGGCCTCTGCTACCTCCTCTGTTAGTTTCTGCAGTTCCTTTTGGTGGATAGTATTCATCCCCTCTATTGTGGACTTCATCCCCTCTATTGTGCATTTCATCCCTTCTATCGTTGCATCCTTATTTTGGTTTGCTTCTCTTAGCTCCTGTATTACTGCAAGCAGAGTTGTGGCTGATCTATATGTGTTTCTTCTATGAGTGACGTTAGGTCTGTTAAAGTGCCTCGTTTTTCTGATTTTTTTGTTGGGAGTGATGTGGTCTGTTGATATTTCCTTGATCCTTTAATAGGCCCCATGCTTCTGGGAGAGAGGAGTAACCTTATTGTGTGGAGGCTCAGGCCACTGTGCCGTCTCCTGGGGTGGCTGGGGCGGGCTGCGGCAGGCTTAGGGCTGGCACTGGGGACCCAACAGGGCCCCAGATGGTGAGAGCTGGCTGGAGCTCACTGACGGCTCCTCAGGGACTGCAAAGCCGAGACTGCAGGTGGAGTGTTTGATCTGCCCGGGCTGTGAGCGGGCCCCTTGGATAGCTGCGCAGGCAGCTGCGGGACACTGCAGGGAACAATGGTGTTCGCTCTCCGCCCTTTTGGCGCGAAACCGCAGGGGGTAATGGCGCTGGCTAAGGAGGCTTGGCGCGAAACCGCAGGGGGCAATGGTGCCCTTCCTCTGCTCAGGCTCAGAGTCGCGGCCGCCGGGGTCCCCGCAGCACCCTGGGGAGGGCACCTACTCTTGTGCCTTGCGCGGGGGGGCCCTTGGTGGGCAGACTCAGCAGCGCGGGGCGAGGCGCTCCGCGGAAGCTCAGGGTCCGGGACAGGCGCGGGTTGGGCTATGGCTCCTGTTGGCGGGAAGTGCTCAGCGCAGGGTCCCCGCCAGGAGTGGAGCTGGCGCTAGGCTGCCAGGGGCTGGCGGGGGCGGGCGGGGGTGGGAGGCCAGCGCACAGAGGGCAGGTGGAGAGGTCCGCGGCAGCGGTGCGGGTGGATGGTCCCCCGTGGGGGTCGCCAGACAACCTGCGGGTCCGCTCCCCTGAGCTTGCATGAATGGAGGGAGGGACGTGGGCCCGAGGGCAGATCGCTGCCCTGTGGGGAGAGGGGAACTGCGGAAGAGGAAAGCTTCTCTCCCAGTGGGGATCCGCGATAGGGAGTGGGGAGTGGGCCGCTGGAGTAGGCAGGGCAGGCAAGTGGCTCTGGCCTAGGCGCCGGGTTTGGGGATGGAGCCTAAGCCGGTCGCCAGTGAGCTCACGGCAGCTTAGTGGCCAGAGATGTCCCACTAGTCCGGTCCTCTTTCACCTAGACCCCTGCTCCGGACAAATACGTGGGGTAGGACTGGGGTGCTGGCCCAGGGGGATATTTCACTCACCAGACTCTTACTATTCAGCTACCTGGTCGCCAATCCCGCTTTGTTTGGAGGAGCTCTCAGAGTATGCGGGTGTCCCTGTCGGCCATCTTCCCCCTTCCTCCCAGTGTACTTCTTTAAAATGCTGCAAAATAGTGGGATAGAAGATTTCGGTTTAGCGTTAACTTTAAACGGGCATAGATACAGGCATGTGGGCATGTTTAGAGACAGTGTTTCACTGGTCTAGGGTAAAGGGTGAAGCGCCTGGGTTCCCGTGCTTCACTACTGTATGGCCTCAAGATGATGTGTAGGCACAGCGGCAAATCCATCGGTGGCAATTCTCTCATATTGTCATTGCGATGGGAAGATTCCTTATTCGCTAGGAAATGTTTTACCGTGGAAGACGGGTCACCACAGAGCTGTCTCTTTTGTGTTGAGACAAACTTTGCTGAATTTACCTGCCAGCAGTTGCGTGTCCTCCCTTTCTTTTAAGGCCGATGGAGACGCACTGGTGTAAGGAGAACGGTGAATGGTGGCCGTTCATAAGCCAGGATCATCAGAAACCGCAGAGGAAATTTTAGGAACGTAGACGTAGGACAGCGGAGAAAACTTCACTCAGGGACTTCAGTGAACTCTCCTTACAATGCTGAGGCCTGACAAGCCTAGTGCTTTTGGGCAACTCGGCTCCTGCCCTAGGTAGTTTTGTTGAGCGTGCCTCCCTCAGGTGGTGCCTTTTGTCTCCCAGCAATATTGCTCCGTGAAATTCTGCCGATGATGGAAACTATTTGCCATGGGTTTTTCCTTTCACCTCATTGGCCTCATCTTTGAAGTACCAATGCTTTTCGACACGGGTGCTGCCTCCCTGAGCTTTCCTTTGTCTTGGCTCAATCGATGCAGATTCCTGTGCTGAATACGCCATGGACTAGCACAGGCGGGTTCTTGTCAGTATACCGGGCAAACGCAGCAATTTCGATTGTCAAGACCCACCTGGCTTGATCAAGGTTCTTTATTCCAGTGAAAACGATTTTTATCCAAATTCTAGAGGAGCACCAGTGTGCCCCTGGGAGCTACACCCGGGCCTGCTGAACAGCGGCTCCGGAGTTTTCATTTTTTGACTAAAATTCAACAAGGAATTTCATGGACCTAAGGAAACCGTGAATTGTGGACGTACCAGATTCTCACATCTTCATTGTCTAATGGAAGCTGAAGTTTCCCAGTCTGATCCGGCTGCCACTTCATTTCTGGCAACGACCATTCAATTGTGGACGTTCAGCCTTCTTCGGGATTCTCTTATACCGGCATGTTCCCGCGCCACATTAAGACCACTCGGTGGAGGTTTATGTGACTCAGGACAGCTCTTTATTTCAGGCGTCTAGAACAAAGGGAATTCACAGAGGTGGATGATCACTTATGAAAGTCCCGTTTCTCTATGATGCCCACTGAGGACACTTCTACATCTGAGGGCAAAGAGCTCGTGCAGCATGATCTTCTCATTTCAGCCACGCCGCCTGCAGTTTCTTCCTTGCAGAAAAATCTTTCCCAGTGTACTTCTTTAAAATGCTGCAAAATAGTGGGACAGAAGATTTCGGTTTAGCGTTAACTTTAAACGGGCATAGATATAGGCATGTGGGCATGTTTAGAGACAGTGTTTCACTTGTCTAGGGTAAAGGGTGAAGCGCCTGGGTTCCCGTGCTTCACTACTGTATGGCCTCAAGATGATGTGTAGGCACAGCTGCAAATCCATCGGTGGCAATTCTCTCATATTGTCATTGCGATGGGAAGATTCCTTATTCGCTAGGAAATGTTTTACCGTGGAAGACGGGTCACCACAGAGCTGTCTCTTTTGTGTAGAGACAAACTTTGCTGAATTTACCTGCCAGCAGTTGCGTGTACTCCCTTTCTTTTAAGGCCGATGGAGACGCACTGGTTTAAGGAGAATGGTGAATGGTGGCTGGTCATAAGCCAGGATCATCAGAAACCGCAGAGTAAATTTTAGGAACGTAGACGTAGGACAGCGGAGAAAACTTCACTCAGGGACTTCAGTGAACTCTCCTTACAATGCTGAGGCCTGACAAGCCTAGTGCTTGTGGGCAACCCGGCTCCTGCCCTAGGTAGTTTTGTTGAGCGTGCCTCCCTCAGGTGGTGCCTTTTGTCTCCCAGCATTATTGCTCCGTGAAATTCTGCCGATGATGGAAACTATTTGCCATGGGTTTTTCCTTTCACCTCATTGGCCTCATCTTTGAAGTACCAATGCTTTTCGACACGGGTGCTGCTTCCCTGAGCTTTCCTTTGTCTTGGCTCAATCGATGCAGATTCCTGTGCTGAATACGCCATGGACTAGCACAGGTGGGTTCTTGTCAGTATACCGGGCAAACGCAGCAATTTCGATTGTCAAGACCCACCTGGCTTGATCAAGGTTCTTTATTCCAGTGAAAACGATTTTTATCCAAATTCTAGAGGAACACCAGTGTGCCTCTGGGAGCTACACCCGGGCCTGCTGAACAGCGGCTCCGGAGTTTTCATTTTCTGACTAAAATTCAACACGGAATTTCATGGATTTAAGGAAACCGTGAATTGTGGACGTACCAGACTCTCACATCTTCATTGTCTAATGGAAGCTGAAATTTCCCAGTCTGATCCGGCTGCCACTTCATTTCTGGCAACGACCATTCAATTGTGGACGTTCAGCCTTCTTCGGGATTCTCTTATACCGGCATGTTCCCGCGCCACATTAAGACCACTCGGTGGAGGTTTATGTGACTCAGGACAACTCTTTATTTCAGGCGTCTAGAACAAAGGGAATTCACAGAGGTTGATGATCACTTATGAAAGTCCCGTTTCTCTATGATGCCCACTGAGGACACTTCTACATCTGAGGGCATAGAGCTCGTGCAGCATGATATTCTCATTTCAGCCACGCCGCCTGCAGTTTCTTCCTTGCAGAAAAATCTTTCCCAGTGTACTTCTTTAAAATGCTGCAAAATAGTGGGACAGAAGATTTCGGTTTAGCGTTAACTTTAAACGGGCATAGATACAGGCATGTGGGCATGTTTAGAGACAGTGTTTCACTTGTCTAGGGTAAAGGGTGAAGCGCCTGGGTTCCCGTGCTTCACTACTGTATGGCCTCAAGATGATGTGTAGGCACAGCTGCAAATCCATCGGTGGCAATTCTCTCATATTGTCATTGCGATGGGAAGATTCCTTATTCGCTAGGAAATGTTTTACCGTGGAAGACGGGTCACCACAGAGCTGTCTCTTTTGTGTTGAGACAAACTTTGCTGAATTTACCTGCCAGCAGTTGCGTGTCCTCCCTTTCTTTTAAGGCCGATGGAGACGCACTGGTGTAAGGAGAACGGTGAATGGTGGCCGTTCATAAGCCAGGATCATCAGAAACCGCAGAGGAAATTTTAGGAACGTAGACGTAGGACAGCGGAGAAAACTTCACTCAGGGACTTCAGTGAACTCTCCTTACAATGCTGAGGCCTGACAAGCCTAGTGCTTTTGGGCAACTCGGCTCCTGCCCTAGGTAGTTTTGTTGAGCGTGCCTCCCTCAGGTGGTGCCTTTTGTCTCCCAGCAAGATTGCTCCGTGAAATTCTGCCGATGATGGAAACTATTTGCCATGGGTTTTTCCTTTCACCTCATTGGCCTCATCTTTGAAGTACCAATGCTTTTCGACACGGGTGCTGCCTCCCTGAGCTTTCCTTTGTCTTGGCTCAATCGATGCAGATTCCTGTGCTGAATACGCCATGGACTAGCACAGGCGGGTTCTTGTCAGTATACCGGGCAAACGCAGCAATTTCGATTGTCAAGACCCACCTGGCTTGATCAAGGTTCTTTATTCCAGTGAAAACGATTTTTATCCAAATTCTAGAGGAGCACCAGTGTGCCCCTGGGAGTTACACCCGGGCCTGCTGAACAGCGGCTCCGGAGTTTTCATTTTTTGACTAAAATTCAACAAGGAATTTCATGGACCTAAGGAAACCGTGAATTGTGGACGTACCAGATTCTCACATCTTCATTGTCTAATGGAAGCTGAAGTTTCCCAGTCTGATCCGGCTGCCACTTCATTTCTGGCAACGACCATTCAATTGTGGACGTTCAGCCTTCTTCGGGATTCTCTTATACCGGCATGTTCCCGCGCCACATTAAGACCACTCGGTGGAGGTTTATGTGACTCAGGACAGCTCTTTATTTCAGGCGTCTAGAACAAAGGGAATTCACAGAGGTGGATGATCACTTATGAAAGTCCCGTTTCTCTATGATGCCCACTGAGGACACTTCTACATCTGAGGGCAAAGAGCTCGTGCAGCATGATATTCTCATTTCAGCCACGCCGCCTGCAGTTTCTTCCTTGCAGAAAAATCTTTCCCAGTGTACTTCTTTAAAATGCTGCAAAATAGTGGGACAGAAGATTTCGGTTTAGCGTTAACTTTAAACGGGCATAGATATAGGCATGTGGGCATGTTTAGAGACAGTGTTTCACTTGTCTAGGGTAAAGGGTGAAGCGCCTGGGTTCCCGTGCTTCACTACTGTATGGCCTCAAGATGATGTGTAGGCACAGCTGCAAATCCATCGGTGGCAATTCTCTCATATTGTCATTGCGATGGGAAGATTCCTTATTCGCTAGGAAATGTTTTACCGTGGAAGACGGGTCACCACAGAGCTGTCTCTTTTGTGTAGAGACAAACTTTGCTGAATTTACCTGCCAGCAGTTGCGTGTACTCCCTTTCTTTTAAGGCCGATGGAGACGCACTGGTTTAAGGAGAATGGTGAATGGTGGCTGGTCATAAGCCAGGATCATCAGAAACCGCAGAGTAAATTTTAGGAACGTAGACGTAGGACAGCGGAGAAAACTTCACTCAGGGATTTCAGTGAACTCTCCTTACAATGCTGAGGCCTGACAAGCCTAGTGCTTGTGGGCAACCCGGCTCCTGCCCTAGGTAGTTTTGTTGAGCGTGCCTCCCTCAGGTGGTGCCTTTTGTCTCCCAGCATTATTGCTCCGTGAAATTCTGCCGATGATGGAAACTATTTGCCATGGGTTTTTCCTTTCACCTCATTGGCCTCATCTTTGAAGTACCAATGCTTTTCGACACGGGTGCTGCTTCCCTGAGCTTTCCTTTGTCTTGGCTCAATCGATGCAGATTCCTGTGCTGAATACGCCATGGACTAGCACAGGTGGGTTCTTGTCAGTATACCGGGCAAACGCAGCAATTTCGATTGTCAAGACCCACCTGGCTTGATCAAGGTTCTTTATTCCAGTGAAAACGATTTTTATCCAAATTCTAGAGGAACACCAGTGTGCCTCTGGGAGCTACACCCGGGCCTGCTGAACAGCGGCTCCGGAGTTTTCATTTTCTGACTAAAATTCAACACGGAATTTCATGGATTTAAGGAAACCGTGAATTGTGGACGTACCAGATTCTCACATCTTCATTGTCTAATGGAAGCTGAAATTTCCCAGTCTGATCCGGCTGCCACTTCATTTCTGGCAACGACCATTCAATTGTGGACGTTCAGCCTTCTTCGGGATTCTCTTATACCGGCATGTTCCCGCGCCACATTAAGACCACTCGGTGGAGGTTTATGTGACTCAGGACAGCTCTTTATTTCAGGCGTATAGAACAAAGGGAATTCACAGAGGTGGATGATCACTTATGAAAGTCCCGTTTCTCTATGATGCCCACTGAGGACACTTCTACATCTGAGGGCATAGAGCTCGTGCAGCATGATATTCTCATTTCAGCCACGCCGCCTGCAGTTTCTTCCTTGCAGAAAAATCTTTCCCAGTGTACTTCTTTAAAATGCTTCAAAATAGTGGGACAGAAGATTTCGGTTTAGCGTTAACTTTAAACGGGCATAGATACAGGCATGTGGGCATGTTTAGAGACAGTGTTTCACTTGTCTAGGGTAAAGGGTGAAGCGCCTGGGTTCCCGTGCTTCACTACTGTATGGCCTCAACATGATGTGTAGGCACAGCTGCAAATCCATCGGTGGCAATTCTCTCATATTGTCATTGCGATGGGAAGATTCCTTATTCGCTAGGAAATGTTTTACCGTGGAAGACGGGTCACCACAGAGCTGTCTCTTTTGTGTTGAGACAAACTTTGCTGAATTTACCTGCCAGCAGTTGCGTGTCCTCCCTTTCTTTTAAGGCCGATGGAGACGCACTGGTGTAAGGAGAACGGTGAATGGTGGCCGTTCATAAGCCAGGATCATCAGAAACCGCAGAGTAAAGTTTAGGAACGTAGACGTAGGACAGCGGAGAAAACTTCACTCAGGGACTTCAGTGAACTCTCCTTACAATGCTGAGGCCTTACAAGCCTAGTGCTTTTGGGCAACTCGGCTCCTGCCCTAGGTAGTTTTGTTGAGCGTGCCTCCCTCAGGTGGTGCCTTTTGTCTCCCAGCAATATTGCTCCGTGAAATTCTGCCGATGATGGAAACTATTTGCCATGGCTTTTTCCTTTCACCTCATTGGCCTCATCTTTGAAGTACCAATGCTTTTCGACACGGGTGCTGCCTCCCTGAGCTTTCCTGTGTCTTGGCTCAATCGATGCAGATTCCTGTGCTGAATACGCCATGGACTAGCACAGGTGGGTTCTTGTCAGTATACCGGGCAAACGCAGCAATTTCGATTGTCAAGACCCACCTGGCTTGATCAAGGTTCTTTATTCCAGTGAAAACGATTTTTATCCAAATTCTAGAGGAGCACCAGTGTGCCTCTGGGAGCTACACCCGGGCCTGCTGAACAGCGGCTCCGGAGTTTTCATTTTCTGACTAAAATTCAACACGGAATTTCATGGATCTAAGGAAACCGTGAATTGTGGACGTACCAGATTCTCACATCTTCATTGTCTAATGGAAGCTGAAGTTTCCCAGTCTGATCCGGATGCCACTTCATTTCTGGCAACGACCATTCAATTGTGGATGTTCAGCCTTCTTCGGGATTCTCTTATACCGGCATGTTCCCGCGCCACATTAAGACCACTCGGTGGAGGTTTATGTGACTCAGGACAACTCTTTATTTCAGGCGTCTAGAACAAAGGGAATTCACAGAGGTTGATGATCACTTATGAAAGTCCCGTTTCTCTATGATGCCCACTGAGGACACTTCTACATCTGAGGGCAAAGAGCTCGTGCAGCATGATATTCTCATTTCAGCCACACCGCCTGCAGTTTCTTCCTTGCAGAAAAATCTTTCCCAGTGTACTTCTTTAAAATGCTGCAAAATAGTGGGACAGAAGATTTCGGTTTAGCGTTAACTTTAAACGGGCATAGATACAGGCATGTGGGCATGTTTAGAGACAGTGTTTCACTTGTCTAGGGTAAAGGGTGAAGCGCCTGGGTTCCCGTGCTTCACTACTGTATGGCCTCAAGATGATGTGTAGGCACAGCTGCAAATCCATCGGTGGCAATTGTCTCATATTGTCATTGCGATGGGAAGATTCCTTATTCGCTAGGAAATGTTTTACCGTGGAAGACGGGTCACCACAGAGCTGTCTCTTTTGTGTAGAGACAAACTTTGCTGAATTTACCTGCCAGCAGTTGCGTGTCCTCCCTTTCTTTTAAGGCCGATGGAGACGCACTGGTGTAAGGAGAACGGTGAATGGTGGCTGGTCATAAGCCAGGATCATCAGAAACTGCAGAGTAAATTTTAGGAACGTAGACGTAGGACAGCGGAGAAAACTTCACTCAGGGACTTCAGTGAACTCTCCTTACAATGCTGAGGCCTGACAAGCCTAGTGCTTTTGGGCAACTCGGCTCCTGCCCTAGGTAGTTTTGTTGAGCGTGCCTCCCTCAGGTGGTGCCTTTTGTCTCCCAGCAATATTGCTCCGTGAAATTCTGCCGATGATGGAAACTATTTGCCATGGGTTTTTCCTTTCACCTCATTGGCCTCATCTTTGAAGTACCAATGCTTTTCGACACGGGTGCTGCTTCCCTGAGCTTTCCTTTGTCTTGGCTCAATCGATGCAGATTCCTGTGCTGAATACGCCATGGACTAGCACAGGTGGGTTCTTGTCAGTATACCGGGCAAACGCAGCAATTTCGATTGTCAAGACCCACCTGGCTTGATCAAGGTTCTTTATTCCAGTGAAAACGATTTTTATCCAAATTCTAGAGGAACACCAGTGTGCCTCTGGGAGCTACACCCGGGCCTGCTGAACAGCGACTCCGGAGTTTTCATTTTCTGGCTAAAATTCAACACGGAATTTCATGGATTTAAGGAAACCGTGAATTGTGGACGTACCAGATTCTCACATCTTCATTGTCTAATGGAAGCTGAAATTTCCCAGTCTGATCCGGCTGCCACTTCATTTCTGGCAACGACCATTCAATTGTGGACGTTCAGCCTTCTTCGGGATTCTCTTATACCGGCATGTTCCCGCGCCACATTAAGACCACTCGGTGGAGGTTTATGTGACTCAGGACAGCTCTTTATTTCAGGCGTATAGAACAAAGGGAATTCACAGAGGTTGATGATCACTTATGAAAGTCCCGTTTCTCTATGATGCCCACTGAGGACACTTCTACATCTGAGGGCATAGAGCTCGTGCAGCATGATATTCTCATTTCAGCCACGCCGCCTGCAGTTTCTTCCTTGCAGAAAAATCTTTCCCAGTGTACTTCTTTAAAATGCTGCAAAATAGTGGGACAGAAGATTTCGGTTTAGCGTTAACTTTAAACGGGCATAGATACAGGCATGTGGGCATGTTTAGAGACAGTGTTTCACTTGTCTAGGGTAAAGGGTGAAGCGCCTGGGTTCCCGTGCTTCACTACTGTATGGCCTCAACATGATGTGTAGGCACAGCTGCAAATCCATCGGTGGCAATTCTCTCATATTGTCATTGCGATGGGAAGATTCCTTATTCGCTAGGAAATGTTTTACCGTGGAAGACGGGTCACCACAGAGCTGTCTCTTTTGTGTTGAGACAAACTTTGCTGAATTTACCTGCCAGCAGTTGCGTGTCCTCCCTTTCTTTTAAGGCCGATGGAGACGCACTGGTGTAAGGAGAACGGTGAATGGTGGCCGTTCATAAGCCAGGATCATCAGAAACCGCAGAGTAAAGTTTAGGAACGTAGACGTAGGACAGCGGAGAAAACTTCACTCAGGGACTTCAGTGAACTCTCCTTACAATGCTGAGGCCTGACAAGCCTAGTGCTTTTGGGCAACTCGGCTCCTGCCCTAGGTAGTTTTGTTGAGCGTGCCTCCCTCAGGTGGTGCCTTTTGTCTCCCAGCAATATTGCTCCGTGAAATTCTGCCGATGATGGAAACTATTTGCCATGGCTTTTTCCTTTCACCTCATTGGCCTCATCTTTGAAGTACCAATGCTTTTCGACACGGGTGCTGCCTCCCTGAGCTTTCCTGTGTCTTGGCTCAATCGATGCAGATTCCTGTGCAGAATACGCCATGGACTAGCACAGGTGGGTTCTTGTCAGTATACCGGGCAAACGCAGCAATTTCGATTGTCAAGACCCACCTGGCTTGATCAAGGTTCTTTATTCCAGTGAAAACGATTTTTATCCAAATTCTAGAGGAGCACCAGTGTGCCTCTGGGAGCTACACCCGGGCCTGCTGAACAGCGGCTCCGGAGTTTTCATTTTCTGACTAAAATTCAACACGGAATTTCATGGATCTAAGGAAACCGTGAATTGTGGACGTACCAGATTCTCACATCTTCATTGTCTAATGGAAGCTGAAGTTTCCCAGTCTGATCCGGCTGCCACTTCATTTCTGGCAACGACCATTCAATTGTGGATGTTCAGCCTTCTTCGGGATTCTTTTATACCGGCATGTTCCCGCGCCACATTAAGACCACTCGGTGGAGGTTTATGTGACTCAGGACAACTCTTTATTTCAGGCGTCTAGAACAAAGGGAATTCACAGAGGTTGATGATCACTTATGAAAGTCCCGTTTCTCTATGATGCCCACTGAGGACACTTCTACATCTGAGGGCAAAGAGCTCGTGCAGCATGATATTCTCATTTCAGCCACGCCGCCTGCAGTTTCTTCCTTGCAGAAAAATCTTTCCCAGTGTACTTCTTTAAAATGCTGCAAAATAGTGGGACAGAAGATTTCGGTTTAGCGTTAACTTTAAACGGGCATAGATACAGGCATGTGGGCATGTTTAGAGACAGTGTTTCACTTGTCTAGGGTAAAGGGTGAAGCGCCTGGGTTCCCGTGCTTCACTACTGTATGGCCTTAAGATGATGTGTAGGCACAGCTGCAAATCCATCGGTGGCAATTGTCTCATATTGTCATTGCGATGGGAAGATTCCTTATTCGCTAGGAAATGTTTTACCTTGGAAGACGGGTCACCACAGAGCTGTCTCTTTTGTGTAGAGACAAACATTGCTGAATTTACCTGCCAGCAGTTGCGTGTCCTCCCTTTCTTTTAAGGCCGATGGAGACGCACTGGTGTAAGGAGAACGGTGAATGGTGGCTGGTCATAAGCCAGGATCATCAGAAACCGCAGAGTAAATTTTAGGAACGTAGACGTAGGACAGCGGAGAAAACTTCACTCAGGGACTTCAGTGAACTCTCCTTACAATGCTGAGGCCTGACAAGCCTAGTGCTTTTGGGCAACTCGGCTCCTGCCCTAGGTAGTTTTGTTGAGCGTGCCTCCCTCAGGTGGTGCCTTTTGTCTCCCAGCAATATTGCTCCGTGAAATTCTGCCGATGATGGAAACTATTTGCCATGGGTTTTTCCTTTCACCTCATTGGCCTCATCTTTGAAGTACCAATGCATTTCGACACGGGTGCTGCCTCCCTGAGCTTTCCTTTGTCTTGGCTCAATCGATGCAGATTCCTGTGCTGAATACGCCATGGACTAGCAGAGGTGGGTTCTTGTCAGTATACCGGGCAAACGCAGCAATTTCGATTGTCAAGACCCACCTGGCTTGATCAAGGTTCTTTATTCCAGTGAAAACGATTTTTATCCAAATTCTAGAGGAGCACCAGTGTGCCTCTGGGAGCTACACCCGGGCCTGCTGAACAGCGGCTCCGGAGTTTTCATTTTCTGACTAAAATTCAACACGGAATTTCATGGATCTAAGGAAACCGTGAATTGTGGACGTACCAGATTCTCACATCTTCATTGTCTAATGGAAGCTGAAGTTTCCCATTCTGATCCGGCTGCCAATTCATTTCTGGCAACGACCATTCAATTGTGGACGTTCAGCCTTCTTCGGGATTCTCTTATACCGGCATGTTCCCGCGCCACATTAAGACCACTCGGTGGAGGTTTATGTGACTCAGGACAGCTCTTTATTTCAGGCGTCTAGAACAAAGGGAATTCACAGAGGTTGATGATCACTTATGAAAGTCCCGTTTCTCTATGATGCCCACTGAGGACACTTCTACATCTGAGGGCAAAGAGCTCGTGCAGCATGATATTCTCATTTCAGCCACGCCGCCTGCAGTTTCTTCCTTGCAGAAAAATCTTTCCCAGTGTACTTCTTTAAAATGCTGCAAAATAGTGGGACAGAAGATTTCGGTTTAGCGTTAACTTTAAACGGGCATAGATACAGGCATGTGGGCATGTTTAGAGACAGTGTTTCACTTGTCTAGGGTAAAGGGTGAAGCGCCTGGGTTCCCGTGCTTCACTACTGTATGGCCTCAAGATGATGTGTAGGCACAGCTGCAAATCCATCGGTGGCAATTGTCTCATATTGTCATTGCGATGGGAAGATTCCTTATTCGCTAGGAAATGTTTTACCGTGGAAGACGGGTCACCACAGAGCTGTCTCTTTTGTGTAGAGACAAACTTTGCTGAATTTACCTGCCAGCAGTTGCGTGTCCTCCCTTTCTTTTAAGGCCAATGGAGACGCACGAGTGTAAGGAGAACGGTGAATGGTGGCCGTTCATAAGCCAGGATCATCAAAAACCGCAGAGTAAATTTTAGGAACGTAGACGTAGGACAGCGGAGAAAACTTCTCAGGGACTTCAGTGAACTCTCCTTACAATGCTGAGGCCTGACAAGCCTAGTGCTTGTGGGCAACCCGGCTCCTGCCCTAGGTAGATTGGTTGAGCGAGCCTCCCTCAGGTGCTGCCTTTTGTCTCCCAGCAATATTGCTCCGTGAAATTCTGCCGATGATGAAAACTGTTTGCCATGGGTTTGTCCTTTCACCTCATTGGCCTCATCTTTGAAGTACAAATGCTTTTCGACACGGTTGCTGCCTCCCTGAGCTTTCCTTTGTCTTGGCTCAATCGATGCAGGTTTCTGTGCTGAATACGCCATGGACAAGCACAGGTGGGTTCTTGTCAGTATACCGGGCAAACGCAGCAATTTCGATTGTCAAGACCCACCTGGCTTGATCAAGGTTCTTTATTCCAGTGAAAACGATTTTTATCCAAATTCTAGAGGAGCACCAGTGTGCCTCTGGGAGCTACACCCGGGCCTGCTGAACAGCAGCTCCGGAGTTTTCATTTTCTGACTAAAATTCAACACGGAATTTCATGGATCTAAGGAAACCGTGAATTGTGGACGTACCAGATTCTCACATCTTCATTGTCTAATGGAAGCTGAAGTTTCCCAGTCTGATCCGGCTGCCAATTCATTTCTGGCAACGACCATTCAATTGTGGACGTTCAGCCTTCTTCGGGATTCTCTTATACCGGCATGTTCCCGCGCCACATTAAGACCACTCGGTGGAGGTTTATGTGACTCAGGACAGCTCTTTATTTCAGGCGTCAAGAACAAAGGGAATTCACAGAGGTTGATGATCACTTATGAAAGTCCCGTTTCTCTATGATGCCCACTGAGGACACTTCTACATCTGAGGGCAAAGAGCTCGTGCAGCATGATATTCTCATTTCAGCCACGCCGCCTGCAGTTTCTTCCTTGCAGAAAAATCTTTCCCAGTGTACTTCTTTAAAATGCTGCAAAATAGTGGGACAGAAGATTTCGGTTTAGCGTTAACTTTAAACGGGCATAGATACAGGCATGTGGGCATATTTAGAGACAGTGTTTCACTGGTCTAGGGTAAAGGGTGAAGCGCCTGGGTTCCCGTGCTTCACTACTTTATGGCCTCAAGATGATGTGTAGGCACAGCGGCAAATCCATCGGTGGCAATTCTCTCATATTGTCATTGCGATGGGAAGATTCCTTATTCGCTAGGAAATGTTTTACCGTGGAAGACGGGTCACCACAGAGCTGTCTCTTTTGTGTTGAGACAAACTTTGCTGAATTTACCTGCCAGCAGTTGTGTGTCCTCCCTTTCTTTTAAGGCCGATGGAGACGCACTGGTGTAAGGAGAACGGTGAATGGTGGCTGGTCATAAGTCAGGATCATCAGAAACCGCAGAGTAAATTTTAGGAACGTAGACGTAGGACAGCGGAGAAAACT
The DNA here is from genome assembly GCF_050624435.1 of Tenrec ecaudatus. NCBI lineage: Eukaryota > Metazoa > Chordata > Mammalia > Afrosoricida > Tenrecidae > Tenrec > Tenrec ecaudatus. The sequence continues at coordinate 1,529,361 of NW_027459457.1, forward strand.
TCACTCAGGGACTTCAGTGAACTCTCCTTACAATGCTGAGGCCTGACAAGCCTAGTGCTTTTGGGCAACTCGGCTCCTGCCCTAGGTCGTTTTGTTGAGCGTGCCTCCCTCAGGTGGTGCCTTTTGTCTCCCAGCAATATTGCTCCGTGAAATTCTGCCGATGATGGAAACTATTTGCCATGGGTTTTTCCTTTCACCTCATTGGCCTCATCTTTGAAGTACCAATGCTTTTCGACACGGGTGCTGCCTCCCTGAGCTTTCCTTTGTCTTGGCTCAATCGATGCAGATTCCTGTGCTGAATACGCCATGGACTAGCACAGGTGGGTTCTTGTCAGTATACCGGGCAAACGCAGCAATTTCGATTGTCAAGACCCACCTGGCTTGATCAAGGTTCTTTATTCCAGTGAAAACGATTTTTATCCAAATTCTAGAGGAGCACCAGTGTGCCTCTGGGAGCTACACCCGGGCCTGCTGAACAGCGGCTCCGGAGTTTTCATTTTCTGACTAAAATTCAACACGGAATTTCATGGATCTAAGGAAACCGTGAATTGTGGACGTACCAGATTCTCACATCTTCATTGTCTAATGGAAGCTGAAGTTTCCCAGTCTGATCCGGCTGCCACTTCATTTCTGGCAACGACCATTCAATTGTGGACGTTCAGCCTTCTTCGGGATTCTCTTATACCGGCATGTTCCCGCGCCACATTAAGACCACTCGGTGGAGGTTTATGTGACTCAGGACAGCTCTTTATTTCAAGCGTCTAGAACAAAGGGAATTCACAGAGGTTGATGATCACTTATGAAAGTCCCGTTTCTCTATGATGCCCACTGAGGACACTTCTACATCTGAGGGCAAAGAGCTCGTGCAGCATGATATTCTCATTTCAGCCACGCCGACTGCAGTTTCTTCCTTGCAGAAAAATCTTTCCCAGTGTACTTCTTTAAAATGCTGCAAAATAGTGGGACAGAAGAGTTCGGTTTAGCGTTAACTTTAAACGGGCATAGATACAGGCATGTGGGCATGTTTAGAGACAGTGTTTCACTGGTCTAGGGTAAAGGGTGAAGCGCCTGGGTTCCCGTGCTTCACTACTGTATGGCCTCAAGATGATGTGTAGGCACAGCGGCAAATCCATCGGTGGCAATTCTCTCATATTGTCATTGCGATGGGAAGATTCCTTATTCGCTAGGAAATGTTTTACCGTGGAAGACGGGTCACCACAGAGCTGTCTCTTTTGTGTTGAGATAAACTTTGCTGAATTTACCTGCCAGCAGTTGCGTGTCCTCCCTTTCTTTTAAGGCCGATGGAGACGCACGAGTGTAAGGAGAACGGTGAATGGTGGCCGTTCATAAGCCAGGATCATCAAAAACCGCAGAGTAAATTTTAGGAACGTAGACGTAGGACAGCGGAGAAAACTTCTCAGGGACTTCAGTGAACTCTCCTTACAATGCTGAGGCCTGACAAGCCTAGTGCTTGTGGGCAACCCGGCTCCTGCCCTAGGTAGATTGGTTGAGCGAGCCTCCCTCAGGTGCTGCCTTTTGTCTCCCAGCAATATTGCTCCGTGAAATTCTGCCGATGATGAAAACTGTTTGCCATGGGTTTGTCCTTTCACCTCATTGGCCTCATCTTTGAAGTACAAATGCTTTTCGACACGGTTGCTGCCTCCCTGAGCTTTCCTTTGTCTTGGCTCAATCGATGCAGGTTTCTGTGCTGAATACGCCATGGACAAGCACAGGTGGGTTCTTGTCAGTATACCGGGCAAACGCAGCAATTTCGATTGTCAAGACCCACCTGGCTTGATCAAGGTTCTTTATTCCAGTGAAAACGATTTTTATCCAAATTCTAGAGGAGCACCAGTGTGCCTCTGGGAGCTACACCCGGGCCTGCTGAACAGCAGCTCCGGAGTTTTCATTTTCTGACTAAAATTCAACACGGAATTTCATGGATCTAAGGAAACCGTGAATTGTGGACGTACCAGATTCTCACATCTTCATTGTCTAATGGAAGCTGAAGTTTCCCAGTCTGATCCGGCTGCCAATTCATTTCTGGCAACGACCATTCAATTGTGGACGTTCAGCCTTCTTCGGGATTCTCTTATACCGGCATGTTCCCGCGCCACATTAAGACCACTCGGTGGAGGTTTATGTGACTCAGGACAGCTCTTTATTTCAGGCGTCAAGAACAAAGGGAATTCACAGAGGTTGATGATCACTTATGAAAGTCCCGTTTCTCTATGATGCCCACTGAGGACACTTCTACATCTGAGGGCAAAGAGCTCGTGCAGCATGATATTCTCATTTCAGCCACGCCGCCTGCAGTTTCTTCCTTGCAGAAAAATCTTTCCCAGTGTACTTCTTTAAAATGCTGCAAAATAGTGGGACAGAAGATTTCGGTTTAGCGTTAACTTTAAACGGGCATAGATACAGGCATGTGGGCATATTTAGAGACAGTGTTTCACTGGTCTAGGGTAAAGGGTGAAGCGCCTGGGTTCCCGTGCTTCACTACTTTATGGCCTCAAGATGATGTGTAGGCACAGCGGCAAATCCATCGGTGGCAATTCTCTCATATTGTCATTGCGATGGGAAGATTCCTTATTCGCTAGGAAATGTTTTACCGTGGAAGACGGGTCACCACAGAGCTGTCTCTTTTGTGTTGAGACAAACTTTGCTGAATTTACCTGCCAGCAGTTGTGTGTCCTCCCTTTCTTTTAAGGCCGATGGAGACGCACTGGTGTAAGGAGAACGGTGAATGGTGGCTGGTCATAAGTCAGGATCATCAGAAACCGCAGAGTAAATTTTAGGAACGTAGACGTAGGACAGCGGAGAAAACTTCACTCAGGGACTTCAGTGAACTCTCCTTACAATGCTGAGGCCTGACAAGCCTAGTGCTTTTGGGCAACTCGGCTCCTGCCCTAGGTCGTTTTGTTGAGCGTGCCTCCCTCAGGTGGTGCCTTTTGTCTCCCAGCAATATTGCTCCGTGAAATTCTGCCGATGATGGAAACTATTTGCCATGGGTTTTTCCTTTCACCTCATTGGCCTCATCTTTGAAGTACCAATGCTTTTCGACACGGGTGCTGCCTCCCTGAGCTTTCCTTTGTCTTGGCTCAATCGATGCAGATTCCTGTGCTGAATACGCCATGGACTAGCACAGGTGGGTTCTTGTCAGTATACCGGGCAAACGCAGCAATTTCGATTGTCAAGACCCACCTGGCTTGATCAAGGTTCTTTATTCCAGTGAAAACGATTTTTATCCAAATTCTAGAGGAGCACCAGTGTGCCTCTGGGAGCTACACCCGGGCCTGCTGAACAGCGGCTCCGGAGTTTTCATTTTCTGACTAAAATTCAACACGGAATTTCATGGATCTAAGGAAACCGTGAATTGTGGACGTACCAGATTCTCACATCTTCATTGTCTAATGGAAGCTGAAGTTTCCCAGTCTGATCCGGCTGCCACTTCATTTCTGGCAACGACCATTCAATTGTGGACGTTCAGCCTTCTTCGGGATTCTCTTATACCGGCATGTTCCCGCGCCACATTAAGACCACTCGGTGGAGGTTTATGTGACTCAGGACAGCTCTTTATTTCAAGCGTCTAGAACAAAGGGAATTCACAGAGGTTGATGATCACTTATGAAAGTCCCGTTTCTCTATGATGCCCACTGAGGACACTTCTACATCTGAGGGCAAAGAGCTCGTGCAGCATGATATTCTCATTTCAGCCACGCCGACTGCAGTTTCTTCCTTGCAGAAAAATCTTTCCCAGTGTACTTCTTTAAAATGCTGCAAAATAGTGGGACAGAAGAGTTCGGTTTAGCGTTAACTTTAAACGGGCATAGATACAGGCATGTGGGCATGTTTAGAGACAGTGTTTCACTGGTCTAGGGTAAAGGGTGAAGCGCCTGGGTTCCCGTGCTTCACTACTGTATGGCCTCAAGATGATGTGTAGGCACAGCGGCAAATCCATCGGTGGCAATTCTCTCATATTGTCATTGCGATGGGAAGATTCCTTATTCGCTAGGAAATGTTTTACCGTGGAAGACGGGTCACCACAGAGCTGTCTCTTTTGTGTTGAGATAAACTTTGCTGAATTTACCTGCCAGCAGTTGCGTGTCCTCCCTTTCTTTTAAGGCCGATGGAGACGCACGAGTGTAAGGAGAACGGTGAATGGTGGCCGTTCATAAGCCAGGATCATCAAAAACCGCAGAGTAAATTTTAGGAACGTAGACGTAGGACAGCGGAGAAAACTTCTCAGGGACTTCAGTGAACTCTCCTTACAATGCTGAGGCCTGACAAGCCTAGTGCTTGTGGGCAACCCGGCTCCTGCCCTAGGTAGATTGGTTGAGCGAGCCTCCCTCAGGTGCTGCCTTTTGTCTCCCAGCAATATTGCTCCGTGAAATTCTGCCGATGATGAAAACTGTTTGCCATGGGTTTGTCCTTTCACCTCATTGGCCTCATCTTTGAAGTACAAATGCTTTTCGACACGGTTGCTGCCTCCCTGAGCTTTCCTTTGTCTTGGCTCAATCGATGCAGGTTTCTGTGCTGAATACGCCATGGACAAGCACAGGTGGGTTCTTGTCAGTATACCGGGCAAACGCAGCAATTTCGATTGTCAAGACCCACCTGGCTTGATCAAGGTTCTTTATTCCAGTGAAAACGATTTTTATCCAAATTCTAGAGGAGCACCAGTGTGCCTCTGGGAGCTACACCCGGGCGTGCTGAACAGCGGCTCCGGAGTTTTCATTTTCTGACTAAAATTCAACACGGAATTTCATGGATCTAAGGAAACCGTGAATTGTGGACGTACCAGATTCTCACATTTTCATTGTCTAATGGAAGCTGAAGTTTCCCAGTCTGATCCGGCTGCCAATTCATTTCTGGCAACGACCATTCAATTGTGGACGTTCAGCCTTCTTCGGGATTCTCTTATACCGGCATGTTCTCGCGCCACATTAAGACCACTCGGTGGAGGTTTATGTGACTCAGGACAGCTCTTTATTTCAGGCGTCTAGAACAAAGGGAATTCACAGAGGTTGATGATCACTTATGAAAGTCCCGTTTCTCTATGATGCCCACTGAGGACACTTCTACATCTGAGGGCAAAGAGCTCGTGCAGCATGATATTCTCATTTCAGCCACGCCGCCTACAGTTTCTTCCTTGCAGAAAAATCTTTCCCAGTGTACTTCTTTAAAATGCTGCAAAATAGTGGGACAGAAGATTTCGGTTTAGCGTTAACTTTAAACGGGCATAGATACAGGCATGTGGGCATGTTTAGAGACAGTGTTTCACTTGTCTAGGGTAAAGGGTGAAGCGCCTGGGTTCCTGTGCTTCACTACTGTATGGCCTCAAGATGATGTGTAGGCACAGCTGCAAATCCATCAGTGGCAATTGTCTCATATTGTCATTGCGATGGGAAGATTCCTTATTCGCTAGGAAATGTTTTACCGTGGAAGACGGGTCACCACAGAGCTGTCTCTTTTGTGTTGAGACAAACTTTGCTGAATTTACCTGCCAGCAGTTGCGTGTCCTCCCTTTCTTTTAAGGCCGATGGAGACGCACTGGTGTAAGGAGAACGGTGAATGGTGGCTGGTCATAAGCCAGGATCATCAGAAACCGCAGAGTAAATTTTAGGAACGTAGACGTAGGACAGCGGAGAAAACTTCACTCAGGGACTTCAGTGAACTCTCCTTACAATGCTGAGGCCTGACAAGCCTAGTGCTTTTGGGCAACTCGGCTCCTGCCCTAGGTAGTTTTGTTGAGCGTGCCTCCCTCAGGTGGTGCCTTTTGTCTCCCAGCAATATTGCTCCGTGAAATTCTGCCGATGATGGAAACTATTTGCCATGGGTTTTTCCTTTCACCTCATTGGCCTCATCTTTGAAGTACCAATGCTTTTCGACACGGGTGCTGCCTCCCTGAGCTTTCCTTTGTCTTGGCTCAATTGATGCAGATTCCTGTGCCGAATACGCCATGGACTAGCACAGGTGGGTTCTTGTCAGTATACCGGGCAAACGCAGCAATTTCGATTGTCAAGACCCACCTGGCTTGATCAAGGTTCTTTATTCCAGTGAAAACGATTTTTATCCAAATTCTAGAGGAGCACCAGTGTGCCTCTGGGAGCTACACCCGGGCCTGCTGAACAGCAGCTCCGGAGTTTTCATTTTCTGACTAAAATTCAACACGGAATTTCATGGATCTAAGGAAACCGTGAATTGTGGACGTACCAGATTCTCACATCTTCATTGTCTAATGGAAGCTGAAGTTTCCCAGTCTGATCCGGCTGCCAATTCATTTCTGGCAACGACCATTCAATTGTGGACGTTCAGCCTTCTTCGGGATTCTCTTATACCGGCATGTTCCCGCGCCACATTAAGACCACTCGGTGGAGGTTTATGTGACTCAGGACAGCTCTTTATTTCAGGCGTCAAGAACAAAGGGAATTCACAGAGGTTGATGATCACTTATGAAAGTCCCGTTTCTCTATGATGCCCACTGAGGACACTTCTACATCTGAGGGCAAAGAGCTCGTGCAGCATGATATTCTCATTTCAGCCACGCCGCCTGCAGTTTCTTCCTTGCAGAAAAATCTTTCCCAGTGTACTTCTTTAAAATGCTGCAAAATAGTGGGACAGAAGATTTCGGTTTAGCGTTAACTTTAAACGGGCATAGATACAGGCATGTGGGCATATTTAGAGACAGTGTTTCACTGGTCTAGGGTAAAGGGTGAAGCGCCTGGGTTCCCGTGCTTCACTACTTTATGGCCTCAAGATGATGTGTAGGCACAGCGGCAAATCCATCGGTGGCAATTCTCTCATATTGTCATTGCGATGGGAAGATTCCTTATTCGCTAGGAAATGTTTTACCGTGGAAGACGGGTCACCACAGAGCTGTCTCTTTTGTGTTGAGACAAACTTTGCTGAATTTACCTGCCAGCAGTTGTGTGTCCTCCCTTTCTTTTAAGGCCGATGGAGACGCACTGGTGTAAGGAGAACGGTGAATGGTGGCTGGTCATAAGTCAGGATCATCAGAAACCGCAGAGTAAATTTTAGGAACGTAGACGTAGGACAGCGGAGAAAACTTCACTCAGGGACTTCAGTGAACTCTCCTTACAATGCTGAGGCCTGACAAGCCTAGTGCTTTTGGGCAACTCGGCTCCTGCCCTAGGTCGTTTTGTTGAGCGTGCCTCCCTCAGGTGGTGCCTTTTGTCTCCCAGCAATATTGCTCCGTGAAATTCTGCCGATGATGGAAACTATTTGCCATGGGTTTTTCCTTTCACCTCATTGGCCTCATCTTTGAAGTACCAATGCTTTTCGACACGGGTGCTGCCTCCCTGAGCTTTCCTTTGTCTTGGCTCAATCGATGCAGATTCCTGTGCTGAATACGCCATGGACTAGCACAGGTGGGTTCTTGTCAGTATACCGGGCAAACGCAGCAATTTCGATTGTCAAGACCCACCTGGCTTGATCAAGGTTCTTTATTCCAGTGAAAACGATTTTTATCCAAATTCTAGAGGAGCACCAGTGTGCCTCTGGGAGCTACACCCGGGCCTGCTGAACAGCGGCTCCGGAGTTTTCATTTTCTGACTAAAATTCAACACGGAATTTCATGGATCTAAGGAAACCGTGAATTGTGGACGTACCAGATTCTCACATCTTCATTGTCTAATGGAAGCTGAAGTTTCCCAGTCTGATCCGGCTGCCACTTCATTTCTGGCAACGACCATTCAATTGTGGACGTTCAGCCTTCTTCGGGATTCTCTTATACCGGCATGTTCCCGCGCCACATTAAGACCACTCGGTGGAGGTTTATGTGACTCAGGACAGCTCTTTATTTCAAGCGTCTAGAACAAAGGGAATTCACAGAGGTTGATGATCACTTATGAAAGTCCCGTTTCTCTATGATGCCCACTGAGGACACTTCTACATCTGAGGGCAAAGAGCTCGTGCAGCATGATATTCTCATTTCAGCCACGCCGACTGCAGTTTCTTCCTTGCAGAAAAATCTTTCCCAGTGTACTTCTTTAAAATGCTGCAAAATAGTGGGACAGAAGAGTTCGGTTTAGCGTTAACTTTAAACGGGCATAGATACAGGCATGTGGGCATGTTTAGAGACAGTGTTTCACTGGTCTAGGGTAAAGGGTGAAGCGCCTGGGTTCCCGTGCTTCACTACTGTATGGCCTCAAGATGATGTGTAGGCACAGCGGCAAATCCATCGGTGGCAATTCTCTCATATTGTCATTGCGATGGGAAGATTCCTTATTCGCTAGGAAATGTTTTACCGTGGAAGACGGGTCACCACAGAGCTGTCTCTTTTGTGTTGAGATAAACTTTGCTGAATTTACCTGCCAGCAGTTGCGTGTCCTCCCTTTCTTTTAAGGCCAATGGAGACGCACGAGTGTAAGGAGAACGGTGAATGGTGGCCGTTCATAAGCCAGGATCATCAAAAACCGCAGAGTAAATTTTAGGAACGTAGACGTAGGACAGCGGAGAAAACTTCTCAGGGACTTCAGTGAACTCTCCTTACAATGCTGAGGCCTGACAAGCCTAGTGCTTGTGGGCAACCCGGCTCCTGCCCTAGGTAGATTGGTTGAGCGAGCCTCCCTCAGGTGCTGCCTTTTGTCTCCCAGCAATATTGCTCCGTGAAATTCTGCCGATGATGAAAACTGTTTGCCATGGGTTTGTCCTTTCACCTCATTGGCCTCATCTTTGAAGTACAAATGCTTTTCGACACGGTTGCTGCCTCCCTGAGCTTTCCTTTGTCTTGGCTCAATCGATGCAGGTTTCTGTGCTGAATACGCCATGGACAAGCACAGGTGGGTTCTTGTCAGTATACCGGGCAAACGCAGCAATTTCGATTGTCAAGACCCACCTGGCTTGATCAAGGTTCTTTATTCCAGTGAAAACGATTTTTATCCAAATTCTAGAGGAGCACCAGTGTGCCTCTGGGAGCTACACCCCGGCGTGCTGAACAGCGGCTCCGGAGTTTTCATTTTCTGACTAAAATTCAACACGGAATTTCATGGATCTAAGGAAACCGTGAATTGTGGACGTACCAGATTCTCACATTTTCATTGTCTAATGGAAGCTGAAGTTTCCCAGTCTGATCCGGCTGCCACTTCATTTCTGGCAATGACCATTCAATTGTGGACGTTCAGCCTTCTTCGGGATTCTCTTATACCGGCATGTTCCCGCGCCACATTAAGACCACTCGGTGGAGGTATATGTGACTCAGGACAACTCTTTATTTCAGGCGTCTAGATCAAAGGGAATTCACAGAGGTTGATGATCACTTATGAAAGTCCCGTTTCTCTATGATGCCCACTGATGACACTTCTACATCTGAGGGCAAAGAGCTCGTGCAGCATGATATTCTCATTTCAGCCACGCGCCTGCAGTTTCTTCCTTGCAGAAAAATCTTTCCCAGTGTACTTCTTCAAAATGCTGCAAAATAGTGGGACAGAAGATTTCGGTTTAGCTTTAACTTTAAATGGGCATAGATACAGGCATGTGGGCATGTTTAGAGACAGTGTTTCACTGGTCTAGGGTAAAGGGTGAAGCGCCTGGGTTCCCGTGTTTCACTACCGTATGGCCTCAAGATGATGTGTAGGCACAGCGGCAAATCCATCGGTGGCAATTCTCTCATATTGTCATTGCGATGGGAAGATTCCTTATTCGCTAGGAAATGTTTTACCGTGGAAGACGGGTCACCACAGAGCTGTCTCTTTTGTGTTGAGACAAACTTTGCTGAATTTACCTGCCAGCAGTTGCGTGTCCTCCCTTTCTTTTAAGGCCGATGGAGACGCACGAGTGTAAGGAGAACGGTGAATGGTGGCCGTTCATAAGCCAGGATCATCAGAAACTGCAGAGTAAAATTTAGGAACGTAGACGTAGGAGAGCGGAGAAAACTTTACTCAGGGACTTCAGTGAACTCTCCTTACAATGCTGAGGCCTGACAAGCCTAGTGCTTGTGGGCAACCCGGCTCCTGCCCTAGGTAGTTTTGTTGAGCGTGCCTCCCTCAGGTGGTGCCTTTTCTCTCCCAGCAATATTGCTCCGTGAAATTCTGCCGATGATGAAAACTGTTTGCCATGGCTTTGTCCTTTCACCTCATTGGCCTCATCTTTGAAGTACAAATGCTTTTCGACACGGGTGCTGCCTCCCTGAGCTTTCCTTTGTCTTGGCTCAATCGATGCAGATTCCTGTGCTGAATACGCCATGGACTAGCACAGGTGGGTTCTTGTCAGTATACCGGGCAAACGCAGCAATTTCGATTGTCAAGACCCACCTGGCTTGATCAAGGTTCTTTATTCCAGTGAAAACGATTTTTATCCAAATTCTAGAGGAGCACCAGTGTGCCTCTGGGATTTACACCCGGGCCTGCTGAACAGCGGCTCCGGAGTTTTCATTTTCTGACTAAAATTCAACACGGAATTTCATGGATCTAAGGAAACCGTGAATTGTGGACGTACCAGATTCTCACATCTTCATTGTCTAATGGAAGCTGAAGTTTCCCAGTCTGATCCGGCTGCCACTTCATTTCTGGCAACGACCATTCAATTGTGGACGTTCAAGCCTTCTTCGGGATTCTCTTATACCGACATGTTCCCGCGCCACATTAAGACCACTCGGTGGAGGTTTATGTGACTCAGGACAACTCTTTATTTCAGGCGTCTAGAACAAAGGGAATTCACAGAGGTTGATGATCACTTATTAAAGTCTCGTTTCTCTATGATGCCCACTGAGGACACTTCTACATCTGAGGGCAAAGAGCTCGTGCAGCATGCATGATATTCTCATTTCAGCCACGCCGCCTGCAGTTTCTTCCTTGCAGAAAAATCTTTCCCAGTGTACTTCTTTAAAATGATGCAAAATAGTGCGACAGAAGATTTCGGCTTAGCGTTAACTTTAAGCGGGTATAGATACAGGCATGTGGGCATGTTTAGAGACAGTGTTTCACTGGTCTAGGGTAAAGGGTGAAGCGCCTGGGTTCCCGTGCTTCACTACTGTATGGCCTCAAAGATATTTTAGGGAAGTTTTCTTGATGTGCATTTAATATTTAATTACAACTCTCTTTTTTACACGTGTGTCTGTGGGTTTCAACATCTAAAGTGCACAGATTAACACATTCCCATTGCGGAGTGAACCTCCCTTCCTTCATGTCTATAGGTATTTCTCCTTCCTATGGGCATCTGGACAGTAATTCATCTGGGGAACGTCTGTTAAACCAGGACAATGGTGCTTCCTCAGCTTTCTGGGATGAGGGCCAGGCCATTGGTTACCTTTATAAAAGTCTCCTGACACGTCCTAATGATGTCAGTTTCTGGGATCATAGAGGCTTCCTCTTCCTCGCTTGGTCTTGTTGGTAGATGCTATCCAGTTGGTCTGCTTCAAAGCAACCCCAATGTACAGGACAAGGAATGGCTTGCCAGTCCTGGGCCACCCTTATATTTTTCTGATGTTTGAACCCATCTTTGCAGCCCCCATGGCCATGCATCGTGCAAACGGCCTGGCTCTTTGTCACTGGCCCTCCCCTTTAATCTGACCAGAAGGGTTCGTCATCTGGCCCTCTCTCTGACAAGATTCTGCCTTGCTTTACTAGTCCTCCACTACCTGACAGTGTTTCCATGATTAGCATAAGATTTTCATTGGTGTATTTCGTCATCCTCAGTGTGTCATTAGTCTAGAAACCCTGCTGTGTGCTTTGCCCTTTACATGACATTGCTGGCATTGGAAATAGCTGGGAACTGCACTCTGACCTTCCTTTCTGTACCGCGCTACAAATGGACATATTTTAAACAGGTCACAGTTTATCACCGGCCCATGTACCACCCTTGGAGCAGCATTGGGGTAGATAATAAATCACGAGTAGTCCTGCACAAGGAGATGGAGCCCTCGTGTCTGAGTGGTTACAAACACCAGCCGCTCCAGGCGCACAAAAGGCGCTTTTAATTCCCGTAAAGGGTTAACAACCTCAGAAAACCAGATGGGCTGTTCTTTCCACCTGCAGCCACCATCACAGCATGTGTTTGTTAAGATGGAGAGGACATTGTGGATTGGGGTGGGACATATGGGCTAATGTTGGACTTGTAGACTTTGGCTGCATTGGTATGGGATTTTTTTCGCCATGTGCATTTTCCCTTTATCTAAAGCTCTCTTTTATACATTTCAGTTTCTGTGGATTTATTTCTCTAATGTACTCAGACTAACACAACTAATATAAGAAAAGGCAGGACACAAGTAAGCACCCGTTTCCATTTGGGAAAAACACTAAACAGTGAAAAGCTATTTTCCTCCATGCCATCTCTGGTTGGCACAAACTGTTAAGTGCTCAATTCGTAACTAAAACGATCATCTGAGCCCATATGGTGGTACCTCAGAAGACAGACCTCGTGGTCTGATTTTCAACCCACACACAGCCTTGTAGCCCCTATCTCACACGGTTCAGTTTGGCTCTGCACACCTGGTAGTTCCATGACTTGGAATCTACCCCACAGTAACTGTTTGGATGAAAGTTACTCAGTCCTGTGTTATGACAGGCCCCATCCTGATGATTCTGTCATGAGGCAGTCCTGACCGAAGTCAAATACCTCATGATTTTTGCTTTGCTTTTCTTATTTTTTTCCACAAGTAGTTAAAAGACTTAATTAAGAAGGCTTTGAAGTCACAAGTAACACTCTTGATAGAATTTTCTTTCATCCTTTAAGTCGGCTCTGCAAATATATAATCAGTGATTCAGCTGTAAGATCAAAGATCTGTTAATTTATTTAAATGAAAATACATTTTGGTTCTTAAAATTGATTCCATAAAGTACATATTTCCCTATAAATCCCCTACTTATACAAAAGAGGTAAAAAATAAAAACAAACACAAAATATGAATTCCCCAACAATACAGTAACTGAACAGCTTTTTAGAAATTGTGAAAAACTAACCAGAGAAACCAATGTTTTGTGTCTGTGTTAATATTTAAAAAAAGTGAAAAATCTTAGGATGGGGGAATCCTACCCGTTGGCTTTACATATCTCACCGTCATCAGTCTGTGGGCCTTGAATACATTGGATATAAACTTACAGCTACAATGGCACCAGAGGTGTGTGTTATAGCATGAGTGCATGCTACTTATGGTAAACTTTCTAAAAAAAAGAAAGAGAGGCAGATGGTCATAATGCAGCTCATCATAACTATAATTCATCAGAACTCAGAGATTGTGTTTTCTGGGTCTTTGAACAGATATGAGCCAATTGAGTTGTGGGCTGATGAACTGAATGTGAAATTGACCTGTTTTTAAAAGCTTGAATGATCTGGAAGGCTAAATGGAATGGGGAAAAGTATTGTTTCAATCCTTGGAATAGTGATTTGGGGACCTTTCAGGAACCTGTTTCATGACAACAATTTACTTCCAACACTGTGGATAGTGACACACATTCAATGCAGCAAGTGCTTTGCTGCCAACCTTGAGCCGGCTCTATTACTGCCTACTCAGCGTATCCAGACATTTCCTTGCAAACTGGCATTATTTTTGTTAGCCAAATAAGTTTGTGATGGCTTATTTTCCATTTTCCATAAACCACATAATTTAATAACAAATTTGTGTATGATCTCCACAAATGAAAAGGTGGTTATAAAGTATAAACACCAGGGTTATTGAGTAAAAGGCACTGCAGGACACAGGGTACTGGGAACTTCAGAAGCCTAGGGATTTGGGTGGAAACACTGCTTGAAGCACACTGAGACACCGCTTGAGGTGGAATAGCCCTCATGCAGACCTACGGAGTGTGATATCTAGGCAGTGAGCCCTCCTACTCAGTCACTATCACCGACTCCTCAGAACTGTTTTGGAGTCAGGGGAGACTGCATATAAAGTCCCCAGAAAAGATCAGTGTCCAGGCTGGAGTCTGAAGGCATCAATATATTAAAGATACTTGCTTCTCTTTGCATCACTTTTATCCCTATCATTCTTCTCATGCAGCCAAAACTCAGTCCCAGGCAGATGGCAACTACAGTAACCAGACTGTTCTGTCTGACTTCTACGTTAGGACACATAGACCATCTGAATAAACAATTTGATTCTGTCTCCCTATCCCTCTCATAGTCAAAGCTTCAGCCAGCACCGGACCTTAAACCTGCAGACTAAGAGTTTGTCAAAAGTCTAGAAAGAGCGTCAATAACCTGGAAACCTAGCCTGCAGAAGGGAAGACACAGAATCAAAAGCTACAACTTAAAAAAAAAAAAAAGCTCCAGGTGGGTGTCATTCAGACAACCGATTCCAATGAAAACACTTGAGTTTCTCACAGTGTAAAATTGCTTTTACTTCCATGCTATTGTAATTCAAACAGTTTCCCATATCTCATCTCCAAATGTAACTCCAGCAGATTCAAGTATATTAAGGAAGAGGCAATTATTCTGGTGTTTCCCCTGCACCGATTATGGAGCCTCAAACAGTTTTACTCTTCTCAGCTCATGCCTTAGATTTTCAACTACTTGAATGTTAAGGAAATCATAAAATGTCACGTTAAACAGGCTGCCTTCTGAGTTGCCTCACCCAGATTTATGTTTTTCATAAATCAGGAGTGCCTCAATATGGGTTTTGTGGGGGGTCAAAGAGCATTATCATTTCCCATCATCAGTTGTTGATGGGGAATTTTACATCCTGTAGGTTCCCATATACAATAATTACATTAAACAATGGAGCTTGTTGTATCTTCTTGTTTTTCACAACAGGTTATGGTCACTGATATTGTTAGCTTATCATGCCAAATGACCAATATGCACAGGTGGTGTTAATTGAAGGGCGGAATGATTCAGGCATTGGTCACTTCAGCTTTGCAAGTTCTTGAGCATCTTGATTTTGAAATTCAGTATAGTGAGATGATCCCTTAGCCAGTTAAACGCTACGGCTTCCAAGCCTCACGTACACTCAGAAATATCTGAGCAGAAGCCACATTATCTACGTGAAACAGCTTTGGTTGCTCTACAGCTATATGCAGATGCCCACCAAATATGAGATTATTTTGCTTTCTCTGACTTGGCTTTTACTAGGAGTCAGCCTCATTCCATCTCTTTTGTAGATGGTTGCAGACTGTGTGGATTCTGGGAGGCCTTTGGGATAATGGTGGGCTTATGAGATTAAAAAGATCTTTTAGGGAAGTTTTCTTGATGTGCATTTAATATTTAATTACAACTCTCTTTTATACACATGTGTCTGTGGGTTTCAACATCTAAAGTGCACAGATTAACACATTCCCATAGCGGAGTGAACCTCCCTTCCGTCATGTCTATAGGTATTTCTCCTTCCTATGGGCATCTGGACAGTAATTCATCTGGGGAACGTCTGTTAAACCAGGACAATGGTGCTTCCCCAGCGTTCTGGGATGAGGGGCCAGGCCATTGGTTACCTTTATAAAAGTCTCCTGACACGTCCTAGTGATGTCAGTTTCTGGGATCATAGAGGCTTCCTCTTCCTCGCTTGGTCTTGTTGGTAGATGCTATCCAGTTGGTCTGCTTCAAAGCAACCCCAATGTACAGGACAAGGAATGGCTTGCTAGTCCTGGGCCACACTTATATCTTTCGGATGATTGAACCCATCTTTGCAGCCCCCATGGCCATGCATCGTGCAAACGGCCTGGCTCTTTGTCACTGGCCCTCCCCTTTAATCTGACAAGAAGGGTTCGTCATCTGGCCCTCTCTCTGACAAGATTCTGCCTTGCTTTACTAGTCCTCCACTACCTGACAGTGTTTCCATGATTAGCATAAGATTTTCATTGGTGTATTTCGTCATCCTCAGTGTGTCATTAGTCTAGAAACCCTGCTGTGTGCTTTGCCCTTTACATGACATTGCTGGCATTGGAAATAGCTGGGACCTGCACTCTGACCTTCCTTTCTGTACCGCGCTACAAATGGACATATTTTAAACAGGTCACAGTTTATCACCGGCCCATGTACCACCCTTGGAGCAGCATTGGGGTAGATAATAAATCACGAGTAGTCCTGCACAAGGAGATGGAGCCCTCGTGTCTGAGTGGTTACAAACACCAGCCGCTCCAGGCGCACAAAAGGCACTTTTAATTCCCGTAAAGGGTTAACAACCTCAGAAAACCAGATGGGCTGTTCTTTCCACCTGCAGCCACCATCACAGCATGTGTTTGTTAAGATGGAGAGGACATTGTGGATTGGGGTGGGACATATGGGCTAATGTTGGACTTGTAGACTTTGGCTGCATTGGTATGGGATTTTTTTCGCCATGTGCATTTTCCCTTTATCTAAAGCTCTCTTTTATACATTTCAGTTTCTGTGGATTTATTTCTCTAATGTACTCAGACTAACACAACTAATATAAGAAAAGGCAGGACACAAGTAAGCACCCGTTTCCATTTGGGAAAAACACTAAACAGTGAAAAGCTATTTTCCTCCATGCCATCTCTGGTTGGCACAAACTGTTAAGTGCTCAATTCGTAACTAAAACGATCATCTGAGCCCATATGGTGGTACCTCAGAAGACAGACCTCGTGGTCTGATTTTCAACCCACACTCAGCCTTGTAGCCCCTATCTCACACGGTTCAGTTTGGCTCTGCACACCTGGTAGTTCCATGACTTGGAATCTACCCCACAGTAACTGTTTGGATGAAAGTTACTCAGTCCTGTGTTATGACAGGCCCCATCCTGATGATTCTGTCATGAGGCAGTCCTGACCGAAGTCAAATACCTCATGATTTTTGCTTTGCTTTTCTTATTTTTTTCCACAAGTAGTTAAAAGACTTAATTAAGAAGGCTTTGAAGTCACAAGTAACACTCTTGATAGAATTTTCTTTCATCCTTTAAGTCGGCTCTGCAAATATATAATCAGTGATTCAGCTGTAAGATCAAAGATCTGTTAATTTATTTAAATGAAAATACATTTTGGTTCTTAAAATTGATTCCATAAAGTACATATTTCCCTATAAATCCCCTACTTATACAAAAGAGGTAAAAAATAAAAACAAACACAAAATATGAATTCCCCAACAATACAGTAACTGAACAGCTTTTTAGAAATTGTGAAAAACTAACCAGAGAAACCAATGTTTTGTGTCTGTGTTAATATTTAAAAAAAGTGAAAAATCTTAGGATGGGGGAATCCTACCCGTTGGCTTTACATATCTCACCGTCATCAGTCTGTGGGCCTTGAATACATTGGATATAAACTTACAGCTACAATGGCACCAGAGGTGTGTGTTATAGCATGAGTGCATGCTACTTATGGTAAACTTTCTAAAAAAAAGAAAGAGAGGCAGATGGTCATAATGCAGCTCATCATAACTATAATTCATCAGAACTCAGAGATTGTGTTTTCTGGGTCTTTGAACAGATATGAGCCAATTGAGTTGTGGGCTGATGAACTGAATGTGAAATTGACCTGTTTTTAAAAGCTTGAATGATCTGGAAGGCTAAATGGAATGGGGAAAAGTATTGTTTCAATCCTTGGAATAGTGATTTGGGGACCTTTCAGGAACCTGTTTCATGACAACAATTTACTTCCAACACTGTGGATAGTGACACACATTCAATGCAGCAAGTGCTTTGCTGCCAACCTTGAGCCGGCTCTATTACTGCCTACTCAGCGTATCCAGACATTTCCTTGCAAACTGGCATTATTTTTGTTAGCCAAATAAGTTTGTGATGGCTTATTTTCCATTTTCCATAAACCACATAATTTAATAACAAATTTGTGTATGATCTCCACAAATGAAAAGGTGGTTATAAAGTATAAACACCAGGGTTATTGAGTAAAAGGCACTGCAGGACACAGGGTACTGGGAACTTCAGAAGCCTAGGGATTTGGGTGGAAACACTGCTTGAAGCACACTGAGACACCGCTTGAGGTGGAATAGCCCTCATGCAGACCTACGGAGTGTGATATCTAGGCAGTGAGCCCTCCTACTCAGTCACTATCACCGACTCCTCAGAACTGTTTTGGAGTCAGGGGAGACTGCATATAAAGTCCCCAGAAAAGATCAGTGTCCAGGCTGGAGTCTGAAGGCATCAATATATTAAAGATACTTGCTTCTCTTTGCATCACTTTTATCCCTATCATTCTTCTCATGCAGCCAAAACTCAGTCCCAGGCAGATGGCAACTACAGTAACCAGACTGTTCTGTCTGACTTCTACGTTAGGACACATAGACCATCTGAATAAACAATTTGATTCTGTCTCCCTATCCCTCTCATAGTCAAAGCTTCAGCCAGCACCGGACCTTAAACCTGCAGACTAAGAGTTTGTCAAAAGTCTAGAAAGAGCGGTCAATAACCTGGAAACCTAGCCTGCAGAAGGGAAGACACAGAATCAAAAGCTACAACTTAAAAAAAAAAAAAAAGCTCCAGGTGGGTGTCATTCAGACAACCGATTCCAATGAAAACACTTGAGTTTCTCACAGTGTAAAATTGCTTTTACTTCCATGCTATTGTAATTCAAACAGTTTCCCATATCTCATCTCCAAATGTAACTCCAGCAGATTCAAGTATATTAAGGAAGAGGCAATTATTCTGGTGTTTCCCCTGCACCGATTATGGAGCCTCAAACAGTTTTACTCTTCTCAGCTCATGCCTTAGATTTTCAACTACTTGAATGTTAAGGAAATCATAAAATGTCACGTTAAACAGGCTGCCTTCTGAGTTGCCTCACCCAGATTTATGTTTTTCATAAATCAGGAGTGCCTCAATATGGGTTTTGTGGGGGGTCAAAGAGCATTATCATTTCCCATCATCAGTTGTTGATGGGGAATTTTACATCCTGTAGGTTCCCATATACAATAATTACATTAAACAATGGAGCTTGTTGTATCTTCTTGTTTTTCACAACAGGTTATGGTCACTGATATTGTTAGCTTATCATGCCAAATGACCAATATGCACAGGTGGTGTTAATTGAAGGGCGGAATGATTCAGGCATTGGTCACTTCAGCTTTGCAAGTTCTTGAGCATCTTGATTTTGAAATTCAGTATAGTGAGATGATCCATTAGCCAGTTAAACGCTACGGCTTCCAAGCCTCACGTACACTCAGAAATATCTGAGCAGAAGCCACATTATCTACGTGAAACAGCTTTGGTTGCTCTACAGCTATATGCAGATGCCCACCAAATATGAGATTATTTTGCTTTCTCTGACTTGGCTTTTACTAGGAGTCAGCCTCATTCCATCTCTTTTGTAGATGGTTGCAGACTGTGTGGATTCTGGGAGGCCTTTGGGATAATGGTGGGCTTATGAGATTAAAAAGATCTTTTAGGGAAGTTTTCTTGATGTGCATTTAATATTTAATTACAACTCTCTTTTATACACGTGTGTCTGTGGGTTTCAACATCTAAAGTGCACAGATTAACACATTCCCATAGCGGAGTGAACCTCCCTTCCGTCATGTCTATAGGTATTTCTCCTTCCTATGGGCATCTGGACAGTAATTCATCTGGAGAACGTCTGTTAAACCAGGACAATGGTGCTTCCCCAGCGTTCTGGGATGAGGGGCCAGGCCATTGGTTACCTTTATAAAAGTCTCCTGACACGTCCTAGTGATGTCAGTTTCTGGGATCATAGAGGCTTCCTCTTCCTCGCTTGGTCTTGTTGGTAGATGCTATCCAGTTGGTCTGCTTCAAAGCAACCCCAATGTACAGGACAAGGAATGGCTTGCTAGTCCTGGGCCACACTTATATCTTTCGGATGTTTGAACCCATCTTTGCAGCCCCCATGGCCATGCATCGTGCAAACGGCCTGGCTCTTTGTCACTGGCCCTCCAATTTAATCTGACTAGAAGGGTTCGTCATCTGGCCCTCTCTCTGACAAGATTCTGCCTTGCTTTACTAGTCCTCCACTACCTGACAGTGTTTCCATGATTAGCATAAGATTTTCATTGGTGTATTTCGTCATCCTCAGTGTGTCATTAGTCTAGAAACCCTGCTGTGTGCTTTGCCCTTTACATGACATTGCTGGCATTGGAAATAGCTGGGACCTGCACTCTGACCTTCCTTTCTGTACCGCGCTACAAATGGACATATTTTAAACAGGTCACAGTTTATCACCGGCCCATGTACCACCCTTGGAGCAGCATTGGGGTAGATAATAAATCACGAGTAGTCCTGCACAAGGAGATGGAGCCCTCGTGTCTGAGTGGTTACAAACACCAGCCGCTCCAGGCGCACAAAAGGCACTTTTAATTCCCGTAAAGGGTTAACAACCTCAGAAAACCAGATGGGCTGTTCTTTCCACCTGCAGCCACCATCACAGCATGTGTTTGTTAAGATGGAGAGGACATTGTGGATTGGGGTGGGACATATGGGCTAATGTTGGACTTGTAGACTTTGGCTGCATTGGTATGGGATTTTTTTCGCCATGTGCATTTTCCCTTTATCTAAAGCTCTCTTTTATACATTTCAGTTTCTGTGGATTTATTTCTCTAATGTACTCAGACTAACACAACTAATATAAGAAAAGGCAGGACACAAGTAAGCACCCGTTTCCATTTGGGAAAAACACTAAACAGTGAAAAGCTATTTTCCTCCATGCCATCTCTGGTTGGCACAAACTGTTAAGTGCTCAATTCGTAACTAAAACGATCATCTGAGCCCATATGGTGGTACCTCAGAAGACAGACCTCGTGGTCTGATTTTCAACCCACACACAGCCTTGTAGCCCCTATCTCACACGGTTCAGTTTGGCTCTGCACACCTGGTAGTTCCATGACTTGGAATCTACCCCACAGTAACTGTTTGGATGAAAGTTACTCAGTCCTGTGTTATGACAGGCCCCATCCTGATGATTCTGTCATGAGGCAGTCCTGACCGAAGTCAAATACCTCATGATTTTTGCTTTGCTTTTCTTATTTTTTTCCACAAGTAGTTAAAAGACTTAATTAAGAAGGCTTTGAAGTCACAAGTAACACTCTTGATAGAATTTTCTTTCATCCTTTAAGTCGGCTCTGCAAATATATAATCAGTGATTCAGCTGTAAGATCAAAGATCTGTTAATTTATTTAAATGAAAATACATTTTGGTTCTTAAAATTGATTCCATAAAGTACATATTTCCCTATAAATCCCCTACTTATACAAAAGAGGTAAAAAATAAAAACAAACACAAAATATGAATTCCCCAACAATACAGTAACTGAACAGCTTTTTAGAAATTGTGAAAAACTAACCAGAGAAACCAATGTTTTGTGTCTGTGTTAATATTTAAAAAAAGTGAAAAATCTTAGGATGGGGGAATCCTACCCGTTGGCTTTACATATCTCACCGTCATCAGTCTGTGGGCCTTGAATACATTGGATATAAACTTACAGCTACAATGGCACCAGAGGTGTGTGTTATAGCATGAGTGCATGCTACTTATGGTAAACTTTCTAAAAAAAAGAAAGAGAGGCAGATGGTCATAATGCAGCTCATCATAACTATAATTCATCAGAACTCAGAGATTGTGTTTTCTGGGTCTTTGAACAGATATGAGCCAATTGAGTTGTGGGCTGATGAACTGAATGTGAAATTGACCTGTTTTTAAAAGCTTGAATGATCTGGAAGGCTAAATGGAATGGGGAAAAGTATTGTTTCAATCCTTGGAATAGTGATTTGGGGACCTTTCAGGAACCTGTTTCATGACAACAATTTACTTCCAACACTGTGGATAGTGACACACATTCAATGCAGCAAGTGCTTTGCTGCCAACCTTGAGCCGGCTCTATTACTGCCTACTCAGCGTATCCAGACATTTCCTTGCAAACTGGCATTATTTTTGTTAGCCAAATAAGTTTGTGATGGCTTATTTTCCATTTTCCATAAACCACATAATTTAATAACAAATTTGTGTATGATCTCCACAAATGAAAAGGTGGTTATAAAGTATAAACACCAGGGTTATTGAGTAAAAGGCACTGCAGGACACAGGGTACTGGGAACTTCAGAAGCCTAGGGATTTGGGTGGAAACACTGCTTGAAGCACACTGAGACACCGCTTGAGGTGGAATAGCCCTCATGCAGACCTACGGAGTGTGATATCTAGGCAGTGAGCCCTCCTACTCAGTCACTATCACCGACTCCTCAGAACTGTTTTGGAGTCAGGGGAGACTGCATATAAAGTCCCCAGAAAAGATCAGTGTCCAGGCTGGAGTCTGAAGGCATCAATATATTAAAGATACTTGCTTCTCTTTGCATCACTTTTATCCCTATCATTCTTCTCATGCAGCCAAAACTCAGTCCCAGGCAGATGGCAACTACAGTAACCAGACTGTTCTGTCTGACTTCTACGTTAGGACACATAGACCATCTGAATAAACAATTTGATTCTGTCTCCCTATCCCTCTCATAGTCAAAGCTTCAGCCAGCACCGGACCTTAAACCTGCAGACTAAGAGTTTGTCAAAAGTCTAGAAAGAGCGGTCAATAACCTGGAAACCTAGCCTGCAGAAGGGAAGACACAGAATCAAAAGCTACAACTTAAAAAAAAAAAAAAGCTCCAGGTGGGTGTCATTCAGACAACCGATTCCAATGAAAACACTTGAGTTTCTCACAGTGTAAAATTGCTTTTACTTCCATGCTATTGTAATTCAAACAGTTTCCCATATCTCATCTCCAAATGTAACTCCAGCAGATTCAAGTATATTAAGGAAGAGGCAATTATTCTGGTGTTTCCCCTGCACCGATTATGGAGCCTCAAACAGTTTTACTCTTCTCAGCTCATGCCTTAGATTTTCAACTACTTGAATGTTAAGGAAATCATAAAATGTCACGTTAAACAGGCTGCCTTCTGAGTTGCCTCACCCAGATTTATGTTTTTCATAAATCAGGAGTGCCTCAATATGGGTTTTGTGGGGGGTCAAAGAGCATTATCATTTCCCATCATCAGTTGTTGATGGGGAATTTTACATCCTGTAGGTTCCCATATACAATAATTACATTAAACAATGGAGCTTGTTGTATCTTCTTGTTTTTCACAACAGGTTATGGTCACTGATATTGTTAGCTTATCATGCCAAATGACCAATATGCACAGGTGGTGTTAATTGAAGGGCGGAATGATTCAGGCATTGGTCACTTCAGCTTTGCAAGTTCTTGAGCATCTTGATTTTGAAATTCAGTATAGTGAGATGATCCCTTAGCCAGTTAAACGCTACGGCTTCCAAGCCTCACGTACACTCAGAAATATCTGAGCAGAAGCCACATTATCTACGTGAAACAGCTTTGGTTGCTCTACAGCTATATGCAGATGCCCACCAAATATGAGATTATTTTGCTTTCTCTGACTTGGCTTTTACTAGGAGTCAGCCTCATTCCATCTCTTTTGTAGATGGTTGCAGACTGTGTGGATTCTGGGAGGCCTTTGGGATAATGGTGGGCTTATGAGATTAAAAAGATCTTTTAGGGAAGTTTTCTTGATGTGCATTTAATATTTAATTACAACTCTCTTTTATACACATGTGTCTGTGGGTTTCAACATCTAAAGTGCACAGATTAACACATTCCCATAGCGGAGTGAACCTCCCTTCCGTCATGTCTATAGGTATTTCTCCTTCCTATGGGCATCTGGACAGTAATTCATCTGGGGAACGTCTGTTAAACCAGGACAATGGTGCTTCCCCAGCGTTCTGGGATGAGGGGCCAGGCCATTGGTTAACTTTATAAAAGTCTCCTGACACGTCCTAGTGATGTCAGTTTCTGGGATCATAGAGGCTTCCTCTTCCTCGCTTGGTCTTGTTGGTAGATGCTATCCAGTTGGTCTGCTTCAAAGCAACCCCAATGTACAGGACAAGGAATGGCTTGCTAGTCCTGGGCCACACTTATATCTTTCGGATGATTGAACCCATCTTTGCAGCCCCCATGGCCATGCATCGTGCAAACGGCCTGGCTCTTTGTCACTGGCCCTCCCCTTTAATCTGACAAGAAGGGTTCGTCATCTGGCCCTCTCTCTGACAAGATTCTGCCTTGCTTTACTAGTCCTCCACTACCTGACAGTGTTTCCATGATTAGCATAAGATTTTCATTGGTGTATTTCGTCATCCTCAGTGTGTCATTAGTCTAGAAACCCTGCTGTGTGCTTTGCCCTTTACATGACATTGCTGGCATTGGAAATAGCTGGGACCTGCACTCTGACCTTCCTTTCTGTACCGCGCTACAAATGGACATATTTTAAACAGGTCACAGTTTATCACCGGCCCATGTACCACCCTTGGAGCAGCATTGGGGTAGATAATAAATCACGAGTAGTCCTGCACAAGGAGATGGAGCCCTCGTGTCTGAGTGGTTACAAACACCAGCCGCTCCAGGCGCACAAAAGGCGCTTTTAATTCCCGTAAAGGGTTAACAACCTCAGAAAACCAGATGGGCTGTTCTTTCCACCTGCAGCCACCATCACAGCATGTGTTTGTTAAGATGGAGAGGACATTGTGGATTGGGGTGGGACATATGGGCTAATGTTGGACTTGTAGACTTTGGCTGCATTGGTATGGGATTTTTTTCGCCATGTGCATTTTCCCTTTATCTAAAGCTCTCTTTTATACATTTCAGTTTCTGTGGATTTATTTCTCTAATGTACTCAGACTAACACAACTAATATAAGAAAAGGCAGGACACAAGTAAGCACCCGTTTCCATTTGGGAAAAACACTAAACAGTGAAAAGCTATTTTCCTCCATGCCATCTCTGGTTGGCACAAACTGTTAAGTGCTCAATTCGTAACTAAAACGATCATCTGAGCCCATATGGTGGTACCTCAGAAGACAGACCTCGTGGTCTGATTTTCAACCCACACTCAGCCTTGTAGCCCCTATCTCACACGGTTCAGTTTGGCTCTGCACACCTGGTAGTTCCATGACTTGGAATCTACCCCACAGTAACTGTTTGGATGAAAGTTACTCAGTCCTGTGTTATGACAGGCCCCATCCTGATGATTCTGTCATGAGGCAGTCCTGACCGAAGTCAAATACCTCATGATTTTTGCTTTGCTTTTCTTATTTTTTTCCACAAGTAGTTAAAAGACTTAATTAAGAAGGCTTTGAAGTCACAAGTAACACTCTTGATAGAATTTTCTTTCATCCTTTAAGTCGGCTCTGCAAATATATAATCAGTGATTCAGCTGTAAGATCAAAGATCTGTTAATTTATTTAAATGAAAATACATTTTGGTTCTTAAAATTGATTCCATAAAGTACATATTTCCCTATAAATCCCCTACTTATACAAAAGAGGTAAAAAATAAAAACAAACACAAAATATGAATTCCCCAACAATACAGTAACTGAACAGCTTTTTAGAAATTGTGAAAAACTAACCAGAGAAACCAATGTTTTGTGTCTGTGTTAATATTTAAAAAAAGTGAAAAATCTTAGGATGGGGGAATCCTACCCGTTGGCTTTACATATCTCACCGTCATCAGTCTGTGGGCCTTGAATACATTGGATATAAACTTACAGCTACAATGGCACCAGAGGTGTGTGTTATAGCATGAGTGCATGCTACTTATGGTAAACTTTCTAAAAAAAAGAAAGAGAGGCAGATGGTCATAATGCAGCTCATCATAACTATAATTCATCAGAACTCAGAGATTGTGTTTTCTGGGTCTTTGAACAGATATGAGCCAATTGAGTTGTGGGCTGATGAACTGAATGTGAAATTGACCTGTTTTTAAAAGCTTGAATGATCTGGAAGGCTAAATGGAATGGGGAAAAGTATTGTTTCAATCCTTGGAATAGTGATTTGGGGACCTTTCAGGAACCTGTTTCATGACAACAATTTACTTCCAACACTGTGGATAGTGACACACATTCAATGCAGCAAGTGCTTTGCTGCCAACCTTGAGCCGGCTCTATTACTGCCTACTCAGCGTATCCAGACATTTCCTTGCAAACTGGCATTATTTTTGTTAGCCAAATAAGTTTGTGATGGCTTATTTTTCATTTTCCATAAACCACATAATTTAATAACAAATTTGTGTATGATCTCCACAAATGAAAAGGTGGTTATAAAGTATAAACACCAGGGTTATTGAGTAAAAGGCACTGCAGGACACAGGGTACTGGGAACTTCAGAAGCCTAGGGATTTGGGTGGAAACACTGCTTGAAGCACACTGAGACACCGCTTGAGGTGGAATAGCCCTCATGCAGACCTACGGAGTGTGATATCTAGGCAGTGAGCCCTCCTACTCAGTCACTATCACCGACTCCTCAGAACTGTTTTGGAGTCAGGGGAGACTGCATATAAAGTCCCCAGAAAAGATCAGTGTCCAGGCTGGAGTCTGAAGGCATCAATATATTAAAGATACTTGCTTCTCTTTGCATCACTTTTATCCCTATCATTCTTCTCATGCAGCCAAAACTCAGTCCCAGGCAGATGGCAATTACAGTAACCACACTGTTCTGTCTGACTTTTACGTTAGGACACCTAGTCCATCTGAATAAAAAATTTGATTCTGTGTCCCTATCCCTCTCATAGTCAAAGCTTCAGCCAGCAGCAGACCTTAAACCTGCAGACTAAGAGTTTGTCAAAAGTCTAGAAAGAGCACTCAATAACCTGGAAACCTACCCTGCAGAAGAGAAGACACAGAATCAAAAGCTACAACTTAAAAAAAAAAGTTACAGGTGGGTGTCTTTCAGACAACCGATTCCAATGAAAACACTTGAGCTTCTCACAGTGTAAAATTGCTTTTACATCCATTCTATTATAATTCAAACAGTTTCCCATATCTCACCTCCAAATGTAACTCCAGCAGATTCAAGTGTATTAAGGAAGAGGCAATTATTCTGGTGTTTCCCCTGCACCGATTATGGAGCCTCAAACAGTTTTACTCTTCTCAGCTCATGCCTTAGATTTTCAACTACTTGAATGTGTAGGAAATCATAAAATGTCGCGTTAAACAGGCTGCCTTCTGAGTTGCCTCACAATGATTTATGTTTTTAATTTCTAGAGTGCCCCAATATGGGTTTTTTGCGGGGTCAAAGAGCATTATTATTTCCCATCATCACTTGTTGATGGGAAATTTTACATCCTGCAGGTTCCCATATACAATAATTACATTAAGCAATGGAGCTTTTTGTATCTTCCTGTATTCACAACAGGTTATGGTCACTGATATTGTTAGCTAATCATGCCAAATGTCCCAGATGCACAGGTGGTGTTAATTGAAGGGCGGAATGATTCAGGCATTGGTCACTTTAGCTTTGCAAGTTCTCCAGCATCTTGATTTTGAAATTCAGTGAAGTGAGGTGATGCCTTAGCCAGTTAAACGCTACTGCTTCCAACCCTCACGTACACTCAGAAATATCTGAGCAGAAGCCACATTATCTACGTGAAACAGCTTTGGTTGCTCCACAGCTATATTCAAATGCCTACCAAATATGAGATTATTTTGCTTTCTCTGACTTGGCTTTTACTAGCAGTCAGCCTCATTCCATCTCTTTTGTAGATGGTTGAAGACTGTGTGGATTCTGGGAGGCCTATGGGATAATGGTGGGTTTATGAGATTAAAAATATCTTTTGGGGAAGTTTTCTTGATGTGCATTTAATATTTAATTACAACTCTCTTTTATACACGTGTGTCTGTGGGTTTCAACATCCAAAGTGCACAGATTAACACATTCCCATAGCGGAGTGAACCTCCCTTCCGTCATGTCTACAGGTATTTCTCCTTCCTATGGGCATCTGGACAGTAATTCATCTGGGGAACGTCTGTTAAACCAGGACAATGGTGCTTCCCCAGCTTTCTGTGATGAGGGGCCAGGCCATTGGTTACCTTTATAAAAGTCTCCTGACACGTCCAAGTGATGTCAGTTTCTGGGACCATAGAGGCTTCCTCTTCCTCGCTTGGTCTTGTTGGTAGATGCTATCCAGTTGGTCTGCTTCAAAGCAACCCCAATGTACAGGACAAGGAATGGCTTGCCAATCCTGGGCCACCCTTATATCTTTCTGATGTTTGAACCCATCTTTGCAGCCCTCATGGCCATGCATCATGCAAACGGCCTGGCTCTTTGTCACTGGCCCTCCAATTTAATCTGACTAGAAGGGTTCGTCATCTGATCCCCTCTCTGACAAGATTCTGCCTTGCTTTACTAGTCCTCCACTACCTGACAGTATTTCCATGATTAGCATAAGATTTTCATTGGTGTATTTCGTCATCCTCAGTGTGTCGTTAGTCTAGAAACCCTGCTGTGTGCTTTGCCCTTTACATGACATTGCTGGCATTGGAAATAGCTGGGACCTGCACTCTGACCTTCCTTTCTGTACCGCGCTACAAATGGACATATTTTAAACAGGTCACAGTTTATCACCGGCCCATGTACCACCCTTGGAGCACCATTGGGGTAGATAATAAATCACGTTGTAGTCCTGCACAAGGAGATGGAGCCCTCGTGTCTGAGTGGTTACAAACACCAGCCGCTCCAGGCGCACAAAAGGCGCTTTTAATTCCCGTAAAGGGTTAACAACCTCAGAAAACCAGATGGGCAGTTCTTTCCACCTGCAGCCATCATCACAGCATGTGTTTGTTAAGATGGAGAGGACATTGTGGATTGGGGTGGGACATATGGGCTAATGTTGGACTTGTAGACTTTGGCTGCATTGGTATGGGATTTTTTTCGCCATGTGCATTTTCCCTTTATCTAAAGCTCTCTTTTATTCATTTCAGTTTCTGTGGATTTATTTCTCTAATGTACTCAGACTAACAAACTAATATAAGAAAAGGCAGGACACAAGTAAGCACCCGTTTCCATTTGGGAAAAACACTAAACAGTGAAAAGCTATTTTCCTCCATGCCATCTCTGGTTGGCACAAACTGTTAAGTGCTCAATTCGAAACTAAAACGATCATCTGAGCCCATATGGTGGTACCTCAGAAGACAGACCTCGTGGTCTGATTTTCAACCCACACACAGCCTTGTAGCCCCTATCTCACACGGTTCAGTTTGGCTCTGCACACCTGGTAGTTCCATGACTTGGAATCTACCCCACAGTAACTGTTTGGATGAAAGTTACTCACCCCTGTGTTATGACAGGCCCCATCCTGATGATTCTGTCATGAGGCAGTCCTGACCGAAGTCAAATACCTCATGATTTTTGCTTTGCTTTTCTTATTTTTTTTCCACAGGTAGTTAAAAGACTTTATTAAGAAGGCTTTGAAGTCAAAAGTAACACTCTTGATAGAATTTTCTTTCATCCTTTAAGTCGGCTCTGCAAATATATAATCAGTGATTCAGCTGTAAGATCAAAGATCGGTTAATTTATTTAAATTAAAATACATTTTGGTTCTTAAAATTTATTACATAGAGTACATATTTCTCTATAAATCCCCTGTTTATAAAAAAGAGGTAAAAAATAAAAACAAACACAAAATAGGAAATCCCCAACAAAACAGTAACTGAGCAGCTTTTTAAAAATTGTAAAAAACTAACAAGAGAAACCAATGTTTTGTGTCTGTGTTAATATTTTTAAAAAGTGAAAAATCTTAGGATGGGAGAATCCTACCCCCTGGCTTTACATATCTCACCGTCATCAGTCTGTGGGCCTTGAATACATTGGATATAAACTTACAGCTACAATGGCATCAGAGGTGTGTGATATAGCACGAGTGCATGCTACTTATGGTAAACTTTCTAAAAAAAAGAAAGAGAGGCAGATGGTCATAATGCAGCTCATCATAAGTATAATACTGCACCACTCAGAGATTGTGTTTTCTGGGTCTTTGAACTGACATGAGCCAATTGAGTTGTGGGCTGATGAACTGAATGTGAAATTGACCTGTTTTTTAAAAGCTTGAATGATCTGGAAGGTTAAATGGAATGGGGAAAAGTATGGTTTCAATCCTTGGAAAAGTGATTTGGTGACCTATCAGGAACCTGTTTCATGACAAAAATTTATTTCCAAAACTGTGGATAGTAACACACATTCAATGAGGCAAGTCCTTGGCTGCCAACTCTGAGCCGGCTCTATTACTGCCTACTCAGCCTATCCAGACATTTCCTTGCAAACTGGCATAATTTTTGTTAGCCAAATAAGTTTGTAATGGCTTATTTTTCATTTTCCATAAACCACATTATTTAATAACAAATTTGTTTTTGATCTCCACAAATGAAAAGGTGGTTATAAAGTATAAACACCAGGGTTATTGAGTAAAAGGGACTTCAGGACACAGAGTACTGGGAACTTCAGAAGCCTAGGGATTTGAGTGGAAACACTGATTGAGGCACACTGAGACACACGCTTGAGGTGGAATAGCCCTCATGCAGACCTACGAAGTGTGATATCTAGGCAGTGAGCCCTCCTACTCAGTCACTATCACCGACTCCTCAGAACTGTTTTGGAGTCAGGGGAGACTGCATATAAAGTTCCCAGAAAGGATCAGTGTCCAGGCTGCAGTCTGAAGGCATCAAAGTATTAAAGATACTTGCTTCTGTTTGCATCACTTTTATCCCTATCATTCTTCTCCTACAGCCACAACTCAGTCCCAGGCAGATGGCAACTACAGTAACCTCACTGTTCTGTCTGACTTCTACGTTAGGACACATAGACCATCTGAATAAAAAATTTGATTCTGTGTCCCTATCCCTCTCATAGTCAAAGCTTCAGCCAGCAGCAGACCTTAAACCTGCAGACTAAGAGTTTGTCAAAAGTCTAGAAAGAGCACTCAATAACCTGGAAACCTACCCTGCAGAAGAGAAGACACAGAATCAAAAGCTACAACTTAAAAAAAAAAAGTTACAGGTGGGTGCCTTTCAGACAACCGATTCCAATGAAAACACTTGAGCTTCTCACAGTGTAAAATTGCTTTTACATCCATTCTATTGTAATTCAAACAGTTTCCCATATCTCACCTCCAAATGTAACTCCAGCAGATTCAAGTGTATTAAGGAAGAGGCAATTATTCTGGTTTTTCCCCTGCACCGATTATGGAGCCTCAAACAGTTTTACTCTTCTCAGCTCATGCCTTAGATTTTCAACTACTTGAATGTGAAGGAAATCATAAAATGTCGCGTTAAACAGGCTGCCTTCTGAGTTGCCTCACAATGATTTATGTTTTTAATTTCTAGAGTGCCTCAACATGAGTTTTTTTGGGGGGGGGTCAAAGAGCATTATCATTTCCCATTATCAGTTGTTGATGGGAAATTTTACATCCTGCACGTTCCCGTATACAAGAATTACATTAAACAATGGAGCTTTTTATATCTTCCTGTTTTTCAAAACAGGTTATGCTCACTGATATTGTTAGCTTATCACACCAAATGTCCAAGATGTGCAGGTGGTGTTAATTGAAGGGCGGAATGATTCATGCATTGGTCACTTTAGCTTTGCAAGTTCTCGAGCATCTTGATTTTGAAATTCAATAAAGTGAGATGATGCCTTAGCCAGTCAAATGCTACTGCTTCCAATCCTCACGTACAGCCAGACATATCGGAGCAGAAGCCACATTATCTACGTGAAACAGCTTTGGGTGCTACACAGCTATATGCAGATGCCCCCCAAATATGAAATTATTGCTTTCTCTGACTTGGATTTTACTAGCTGTCAGCCTCATTCCATCTCTTTTGTAGATGGTTGTGGATTCTGGGGGACCTATGGGATAATGGTGGGCTTATGAGATTAAAAAGATCTTGTAGAGAAGTTTCTTGATGTGCATTTAATATTTAATTACAACTCTCTTTTATACACGTGTGTCTGTAGATTTCCACATCTAAAGGGCACAGATTAACACATTCCCATAGCAGAGTGAACCTCCCTTCCGTCATGTCTATAGGTATTTCTCCTTCCTATGGGCAGCTTGACAGTAATTCATCTGGGAAATATCTGGTAAACCAGGACAATGGTGCTTCCCCAGCTTTCTGTGATGAGGGACCAGGACATTGGTTACCTTTATAAAAGTCTCCTGACACGTCCTCGTGATGTCTGTTTCTGGGATCATAGAGGCTTCCTCTTCCTTGGTTGGTCTTGTTGGTAGTTGCTATCCAGTTGGTCTGCTTCAAAGCAACCGCAATGTACAGGACAAGGAAAGGCTTGCCAATCCTGGGCCACCCTCATATCTTTTTGATGTTTGAACCCATATTTGATGCCCCCGTGGCCATATATCGTGCAAACGACCTGGCTCTTTGTCACTGTTTCAATCCTTGGAATAGTGATTTGGGGACCTTTCCGGAACCTGTTTCATGACGCCAATTTACTTCCAACACTGTGGATAGTGACACACATTCAATGAAGCAAGTGCTTGACTGCCAACTTTGATCCGGCTCTATTTTGCCTACTCAGCCTATCCACACATTTCCTTGCAAACTGGCGTCATATTTTTTTAGCCAAATACGTTTTTAATGCCTTATTTTTTCAATTTCCACAAACCACATTATTTAATAACAATTTTTTTAATCTCCACAAATGAAAATGTGGTTATAAAGTATAAACACCAGGGTTATTGGGTAAAAGGGACTGCAGGACACAGGGTACTAGGAACTACAGAAGCATAGGGATTTGGGTGGAAACACTGATTGATGCACACTAAGACACTGCTTGACGTGGAATAGCCCTCATGTGGACCTATGACGTGTGATATCTAGGCAGTGAGCCCTCCTACTCAGTCACAATCACCGACTCCTCAGAACTGTTTTGGAGTCAGGGGAGACTGCATATAATGTCCCCAGAAAGGATCAGTGTCTAGGCTGGAATCTGAACGCATCAATATATTAAAGTGGATTGCTTCTGTTTGCATAACTTTTATCCCTATCCTTCTTCTCCTGCAGCCAAAACTCAGTCCCAGACGGATGGCAACTACAGTAACCAGACTGTTCTATCTGAATTCTACGTTAGGACACATATACCATCTGAATAAACCCTTTGATTCTGTGTCCCTCTCCTTCCCATAGACAAAACTGCAGCCAGCACCAACCTTAAACCTGCAGCCTAAAGGTTTGTCAAAAGTCTAGAAAGAGCAGTCAATACCCTGAAAACCTAGACTGCAGAAGAGAAGACACAGAATCAAAAGCTACAACTGAAAAAAAAAATCTCCAGGTTGGTGTCATTCAGACAACCGATTCCAATGAAAACACTTGAGCTTCTCACAGTGTAAAATTGCTTTTACTTCCATACTATTGTAATTCAAACAGTTTCCCATATCTCACCTCCAAATGTAACTCCAGCAGATTCACGTTTATTAAGGAAGAGGCAATTATTCTGGTGTTTCCCCTCACCGATTATGGAGCCTCAAACAGTTTTACTATTCTCAGCTCATGCCTTAGATTTTCAACTATTTGAATGTGAAGGAAATCTTAACATGCCGCGTTTCATAGGCTGACTTCAGTGTTGCCTCACCCAGATTTAGGTTTTTCATTTCTAGAGTGCCTCAACATGAGTTTTTTTTTTTTTTAGGGGGGGCGGGGGTGAAGGAGCATTATCATTTTCCATCATCAGTTGTTGATGGGAATTTTACATCCTGCAGGTTCCCGTATACAATAATTACATTAAACAATGGAGCTTTCTGTATCTTCCTGATTTTCACAACAGGTTAAGCTGACTCATATTGTTAGCTTATCACGCCAAATGTCCAAGATGCACAGGTGGTGTTAATTGAAGGGCGGAATGATTCATGCATTGGTCACTTTAGCATTGCAAGTTCTTGAGCATCTTGATTTTGAAATTCAGTAAAGTGAGATGATGCCTTAGCCAGTTAAACCTCACGTACACTCAGACATATCTGAGTAGAAGCCACTTTATCTACGTGAAACAGCTTTGGGTGCTTCCCAGCTATATGCAGATGCCCACCAAATATGAGATTATTTTGCTATCTCTGACTTGGCGCTTACTAGGAGTCAGCCTCATTCCATCTCTTTTGTAGATGGTTGTGGATTCTGGGGGGCCTATGGCATAATGGTGGGCTTATGAGATTAAAAAGATCTTTTAGGGAAGTTTTCTTGATGTGCATTTAATATTTAAGTACAACTCTCTTTTATACACGTGTCTCTGTGGATTTCAACATTTAAGTGCACAGATTAGCACATTCCCATAGCGGAGTGAACCTCCCTTCCGTCATGTCTATAGGTATTTCTCCTCCCTTGGGGAGCTGGACAGTAATTTATCTGGGGAACGTCTGGTAAACCAAGACAATGGTGCTTCCCCAGCTTTCTGTGATGTAGGGCCAGGCCATTGGTTACCTTTATAAAAGTCTCCTGACAGTCCTAGTGATGTCTGTTTCTGGGATCATAGTGGCTTCCTCTTCCTCAGTTGGTCTTGTTGGTAGGTGCTGTCCAGTTGGTCTGCTTCAAAGCAACCCCAATGTACAGGACAAGGAAAGGCTTGCCAGTCCTGGGCCACCCTCATTTCTTTCTGATGTTTGAACCGATCGTTGCAGCTCCCGTGGCCATGCATCCTGCAAACAGCCTGGCTCTTTTTCACTGATCTTCCCCTTTAATCTGACTAAAAGTGTTCGTCATCTGGTCCTCTCTGACAAAGTTCTGCCTAGTTTTACTAGTTCTCCACTACCTGACAGTGTATCAATGATTAGCATAAGGTTTTCAGTGGTGTATTTCGTCATCCTCAGTTTGTCCTTATTGGGGGCTCTTACAACTCTTGTTCCAATCCATACACCAATTGTATCTGACATAGTCATACGTATATTGCCATCATTCTTTTCTAGACATTTACTTTCTATTGAGCCCTTGGGATCAGCTCCCCTTTTTTTCCTCCTCCCCACTCATGGTTCCTTGATAGATTTTAGATTGTTATTATTTTCATATCTCACATCGACCATTGTCTCTTTTATCCTCAGCTTTCTGTTTCTCCTCTCCCTGCGAGGGGTGTGTGGTTATATGTCATTCATTGCTATCGGTTCTCCTTCCTCCCATCCTCTACCCCCCTTACCCCTACCCTTTTGGTATCTCTATTCCCATTCCTGTTCCTGGGTTCCATGTGTTGTGAGTTTTATCTCTTCCTAATACCTATGCACTCTAGTCCAGAGTGGGAAGCGGCACTGGGGTGATGATAGTGGGGGGTGAGGAGGCCTCAAGGGGACAGAGGCAGATTGTGCGATTCATTGGTGCGATCCATGTCTCCTCATGGGGGCCTCCACCTAGTGGGACACGGCATCTGGGAGGCTTGTGGCTTTCTCCTGAGACAGCATGGTGGCCAAGGGCCCGGGCATTGAGGGTGGGACTCTGGGCCTGGGGTGGCAGCACTTGCAGAAGCCACCCCCTCCCCCAGGCACCCACCTGGATACGGACTAGCACGTGAGACAGTTGGCTGTGAACTTTGAGGGTGGCCTCAGCATCTCAGAGTAGGTGGGGTCTGGCCTGAGTCAGCTCCCACTGCTCCAACCAGGAAGCCCTGCCCCCAGGCGGGGGTCAGCAGTTATCCCAGCATGATCATTCCTCCCCTTCATCATCTGTCTGGTCAGCCCTTCAGCTTCCTGGCTGGGTTTAGGTCTTGCCCTAAGCTCCCAGAGGGCCACCGTCCTGAGATCTTGCTCAGCACTTCAGGCCTTTCTGCAAACTCTCCTCCCAGAAGCCCATTATCACTAGCAGTTTACCCCTTGCTCTATCGATGCTCCAGGAGGCCTGCTTGGGAAGTGTTGGGCTTTTGCCTGGTTCAGTCCCACTAACTGCTCCTCAGGAGAAAGAAGAGGTTCCCTGCTCCTGGAAAGATTTACTGGCTTGCAAACCCTCTGGAGCATCCCCATGAGTCAGCAGGTGGGGTCATTCTAAAGCCCGGCACTCCGCAGGTAGCCACGTTGTGTGCCACCCAGGCATGCTGTGTGTTTGGAGGAGACTGCACACCCGTCAAAGGTAGAAGCTGCACCCCTCCATGGTTCTTGCATGCAGCAAATGCAGGGCCCCTGAGACTCTGGGCCAGCCGCTGGGCTAGGATCATGGGCAAATCGTTATCTCACCTAAGTTCCATCTGGGCTGGAAACGCAGTAGCTTGATCTGTGACCTGGGTCAGCCTGGTGCTGTGCAGGGCATCCTCAGCCCAGCTCAACTCTTCCCAGAACGCCCCTGAAGGTGCAGGGAGCCCCTGGCTTGGGAAAGTGACCCTGCTAAGTGGGCTTTGTGACCAGGATCCCTGATCCACCGACCCAGCTTTGCCTCCTCCACAGGCCGCAGACAGCAGGGGCTGCCCTGGGTTCCCTGAACTCGGGCCCTCTCCAGAGACAGTGTGGGCAGGACCTGGAGGGTGTGGAAGTGAGTCGTGCCGGGAAAGTGGATGGAGGAACGGAGGGTAGGGTAGATGTTGGGTGGGCTGAGGGGGCAGGAGATGCCCTGCAGAGTTCTAGAACCAGGGCTGAGGGATGTGGGAGCTGTTGGGGCCAGCTGGCCCTTTCATGAGTTTTAGGAGCTGCCTGAACCCCATCCACATTGACCCTGTCCAGCCCCACCTTTGGCAGATGCTGGAAGAGAAGTTCAAGGTCTTCCGGGAGAAAGGGCAGAGTGTGGGGCTGCCAGGGTGCATGCCCTGAGGGAGCTGGCAGGTGCCCTGGAACTCGCCTCCCCCAGCTCCATGGCCCAGAGTCAAGACCACAGGAGCTGCGTTGAGGCCCCATGGGTGAGGCTGGACAAGGCAATGAAAGCCCGCACAGAGGTGGGTGCCCAGAAGGACAGGCCAGCGACAGCCAAGGGGCTCAGGACACAGGGGCCTACCCCAGATGTGTGTGCGTGTGTGTGCATGTGTGTGTGTGTGTGTGCTCATGTGTAGGGGTGGGCATGTGGGTGTGTGCATGCGTACTTCTGTGTGTATTCTCGTGTGCGGAAGTGTTTTTGAAGGGGCATGGCTGACTTCAGCTCCCAGCATCAATCAGCCTTCCCCGTTCAACCACGCTCCTTCCTGCCCCCAGTTTGGAGTCCTTCAGCGCAGGTCACTCCTTGTGGCAGGAGCACGAAGTGTGCTCTCCCAATGCTCCCTGAGCTCGGGCCGCAGTTTCATTGGGGGCACAGGCCCTGCTGGTCTTCTTGCTGACCACCACTCTTAGAGCTCCCTGCCTCCCATCCCCACACCCTCCTTTCTCGGGAACTGGTGTCTCAGTGCACTGAGCACCTGACAGGTCCTGCAACCGAAATCCTGGGTCTGGGTGGCCCTGGGGCAGCCTTCTCCTCACTGACTGTTGGAGGTGCTACAGGCAGACCCCCTGACAGGCAGCCCACTCGCTCCCTGAGCTGCCGTCCACATGTGCTCAGGGCTCCCCATCTTTTTGCCTTTGTCCCAACATGCGTGTCAAGACCCTTTCCTCCCTCGGGCCCTGCCTGTGGCCCCTGGGCCTCATCAGGAACCTGCTGTGATCAGAGGAAACCATCCATCTTCTAACCACCGAAGGGCCAGAAGGCGCGAATGTACAGCGATGAGAATAGGTAAAGGTCACGGTAAAGTCACAGAGGACAGGAAAGGCAGGGGCGAGAGAATACAATAGAGAGTCAGACATGTTTTATTAGGCATGCTCACTTCAGCTCCTCTTGATGGACCACATGGAACTGGGAGAAGTGGAACCTTTGCTATCTTGGGACGTGTATAGGGAGCCTGGAGACACACCTCTTCAGTAGTGACATGGGTCACAAGGTGGGCGGTATCTATCGTAAGGCCCCTGTACTTGAGCTCACCAAGGTGAGGAAAGCTAATACCTGCATTAGGGGAAGCTACAAGGGGGGCTGGGTGTCACGGTGCGAAGAGAGGGCAAAAGGATCATATCTGCTTCTACACAGAGATACAATCAGCCATGTGCTCACATTAAGGCAGCCTAGCTGTTAACAGAGAATCCATGGGAATGATTTTTAAAGCAGGATAATGTACTTGGACTTTACCTCTAACTTACCAAAGTAGAGGCTTTCCTACCCTGGAATACCAGCTTTCCAGATTCTCCCTGTTATAAGTTCGGGAATAGAGTCTTCGTCCTATTTCCCTCCGTGTTAACGCCCCACAAATCCCCAAGCCACAGTCTTTGCTCAAAAGGAGGTGGCCCTGTTCTCAGGGAGAAAGTTGCTGGCCCTCCTTCCCGCTGAGCCCTCGACTTCCACAAGGCGGCGCTCGAGCTGTGGGGCCACATGCAGAAGGTGGCCTTGGTGGAAGGTGCTGTCCTTGGCCACGACCTGGCGTCTGTGGAGGTCCTGCAGCGCCAGCACCGCCTCCTGCAGGGGAGGGCCCCAGTCCCTCCCCCCCGCAAGAACCCCTCTTTGTAGGCAATGGATGGATGAGGATCCCTCACCCCCAGCTGACCCCAGGCAGGACTGCAGCCTGCCCCTGCCCCCTTTGGGATGGGGGTGACGGGCCTGGGTTTGACCTAGGCAGGGGTGCAGCCAGGATGGACTGCAGAGTCCTAGGTGGAGGAGCATTCAGCCTGCTCTCTGCCAGCTGCAGAGGGAGCTGGTGGCTGTGGACGAGGTGGTGGTTCAGATGGGGATGGAGGCCATCCAGGTACACCCTGCGGTCCAGGAGGGCCTGGCCGGGCAGCTGGCTGAGGTGCAGGAGGCGTGGGCCACCTGGACATGTAGGCCTGGGAGCAGGGCCAGCAGCTGGAGTGGGTAGCCCATGTCCACGCCTTCCTCATGCACTGCCAGGAACTGCTGTATGTGCCACCCCACCTGGATGGGGGCTCGCTCTGTTCCATGTGGGTGGGGGCAAACAGCTCTTCCCTGCCTCCTCCCTGTTCTGCCCTCTGGCCCCGAGACCTGTTCCCATGCCCTATCCCCCACCCAGCACTCGGGCTCAAGAGAAGCAGGCGCTAGTCTATATCCTCAGAAGGGCCAGCTGGAGCCAAGGAGACACTGGGGCAGGAGCTCTGCCTGAGAGCCCAGGCAGTGCGGCCGGCGGGGTAGCAGCTGCTGGACACCAGCCACGTCATGGCCCCAGAGATGTGCGCGCTGAAGTCTAGGGCCAGGGTGGTGCGTGGCCAGAGCTCCCTTTCCTGCTTCTCCCTGCTCCACAGTAACCCAGCCCTGTCCGACCCAGGCGACACCCTGCGCCCCTCCCAACAGCCCTCTGCCCCCCAGGTCACAGTGTCTCCGGGAGCTGGACAGGCAGCTGCAGGAGCTCCGGACAGCCTGGGCCCTTCACCAGGAGCACTGCCAGGTGAGCCAGGACCAGGAGGAGCTGCGGGGAATGCTCGGGCAGGCCCAGGTCTGGCTGGCCTCCTGAGAGGACCTCCTGCTGGACCCTGACTGTGGGTTGAGCATGGATCCGCCCCTTAGAGGGCCACATGCCTGGCACCAGGACTTGGAAAGGCAGCTGGCGGCCCAGGAGGAGAAGCTCACCCAGCTCCAAATGTAAGTGAGGGTGTGGAGGGCGGGACTGAGGAGGGGTCGAGGGGCCTCCACCTGCGGTGGGGTCTCCAGAGCATTGATCTGCCCTGAGGGACACCCCTTCGGGGAAACAGCCGCAGGGTCCTGTCCTCCATGGGCAGTGTGGCTCTGTGGGGTCCATCACAGCTTCTTCTGCCCAACTGCTCCCTCCCCTCCTCCTCCTGGTTTCCCCCTCTGAGAGCTGCCTCCAGAGCAAGCCCTGTGGGACATAGAGGGTCACTATGGGTGGAAACCAATCAATAATCTCATGGGTGCAGAGCATATTCTGAGGAACACAGGGGAGGTGACACTAGCTACAGAGAATCTGAGTGGAGCGAGGGTTTGTAATCCTTGTGTAGGCTGGGGGTGGAGCTGATGGGGGGGGGGATTGATACCACAGGATCCTGTGGGGCTGAAAGTGAGGACCTGAGGGTGGACGGGCAGAGGGAGTGCCCCATCCTCTGAGGCAGGAAGGTGGTCAGCTAGGGTGAGCACGGAGGAAGATGAGCAGGGGCTGCTGCAGTCACGCAAATGTCACGTAAGAATCTCACTTTAGTATAAAATGTTTGTCTCCATTGCAAAGGCACCTCTAGCAACTAGGATCCCTTCTCTCCCCATCTGGAGTTGACGAGTGAAGAAAATCAAAAACTGAAGCAAAGCAGTCCACAGGACTAACGGACC
Organism: Tenrec ecaudatus; assembly: GCF_050624435.1. NCBI lineage: Eukaryota > Metazoa > Chordata > Mammalia > Afrosoricida > Tenrecidae > Tenrec > Tenrec ecaudatus. The sequence continues at coordinate 1,569,260 of NW_027459457.1, forward strand.
ACCAACACCACAGCCCTCCATCCTTGTCTTGGTGACCAGGAGAGTTAGATGGTGCCCAGCCACCGCCTCAAACTGCTCTGGTTGAGCTCAAACTGGCAACTTGTGCACAGCTTGAAAACCAATGGAAGTTGACTTCATGAAGAGAGGGCATTACAAGTTTGACAGGGACTGCTGGAACCCTGAGACCAGGGCCCTTCACATCCAAAACAGAGCCCAGCGCCGGGAATCACCCCTGCCCAAGCAACAGTCGAGCTGATAAAGTGAACGCATGGCACCTGTGAGGCAAGTGCTTCCCAGAGCAAAGGTGAGCATTTGCCCTCAAAATTCAGGAGGGAGGGTTGGGCCAGGGAGGAGGCAAGAAGAGTGCTGTGTTATATTATGAGGGTTGCAAACAAAATGTGTAGAAATTGTTAAACTGCTCTGCATGTTTCCACTTAAAACAAAAACCCTCTATATTAAAATTCATATATATATGTGCATTATATGTGTGTATATATATATTAGTCAAACCCAAGGTCAGAAAAAGGCATGCCCCGGGCTGCTGCTCGTGGCAAGGTCAGTGGTCTGAAACCCATCAGAAAGACGCGGCTAGGCTGTCTGCCCCCGTAGTGACAGCCTCAGAGAGCCGCAGGGGCCGTCGTGTGCTGTCCTACAGGGCATCGATGATAGAAATCGACTCGATGGCAATGATTTGAGTGCTTTGAAGTTCAGAAACTGTAGACAGTGATCTATAAACGTCCTTCTCTCCTATAAGATATCTGTAACACAATCAAAGGAAAACAATCGGTGTGCTCTCCAGATCTTCAATGGGACCATTTCCAGGGAGCCTGGCCACACACTGCCAGGCTGTGCCTTTCAGATACACTGGCACTGCTAGGAAGGTTATGGGCCCTGCAGGGGTGGGGGACTCTCCAGCCTGCTCCCCAGCAATAGAGGTCCTAGGCCAAGACTGGAAGAGCCCCGGCGGGGGGAGAGTGGGGAGGTTGAGGCAGTCATTGTACCCTGCTTCTGACACTCTTCATGTGGCTGCTATGGTCACCCTTGACCTCAGGGAAGGCCAGGGGTCACCAGGGCAGAAAACACTTCCTTTTTATGGTGAGGGCCATATCGGGTCTCAACTCCACTGCTAATTAGCTGTGGTCTCTAGCAAGTAAGCCAGCCTCTCGGTGCACCCAGTTTCCCCAGTGCTATCTGGAGTCCCCAGAAGGGCCAGGTACAGCCAGGCTGCTTGCTGTACAGCCAGGCCAGAACCAGCAGCTGCCCTCACCGTGCCCTCAAGCCAGACGCCCAGAACTCGAAGGCTGAGCTTTGCTGAAGATCGTCCGACATGGCCTCTCAGCTTAAGTAAGGAGTCCCAAGCTCCAGGCTGTACAAGTTGCTCCCTGGAACACGTGGCCCGGGCCCCCAAGGTGGGCACACAGAAAACCAGTTCACGTCTCAGGGGGTTGGCAGAGCCGCAGCACAGCAAGGGTCTCCCTGGAAGCCCCTCCACCCCATGCCCAGCACCTCCCCCAAACTCACCCCTGCTCCAGGCTGTTGGTACTCACTGTAGGTCTTGTCACCACTGCTGGGCCCTGGGGGCAGTGCTGGGCCGCCACTCCAGCAGGCTCTCCGCTAGTGGGGCAGGCTGCCCCCTGGTGGCCACCCATCTTCACTTGGTGCCGAAATATTGCAAACTTGGTTAAGAGGAGCTGAGAGGAGAGGAGAGGGGACACAGGGGGCCCTGGCTGGTGGGCTGTGAGACACCTCAGTGAGTGACTGGGCAGGGAAGCACTGGACAGCCACAGAACTTGTCCCTCTACGCAGAGAGGGGAATAGGAAGCCACAGCTGTCCTCAGTCCAGACTGATGTTCCCCATCAGCCCCTTGTGCATGCAGCCCACCCTCCACCACCCGTCTTCATTCGGCTCCAGGGCCCCTTCCTTGTCCCTAGCCCCTTCCTCACTAGGGTGGGCTCATAGTCTTCTCTCCTCTGGCCACCTGCTGCTGGCTGCTCAGCCAGCTCTGCAAGTCCTCTGCTTCCCTCAGGAAGCCCTGCAGTGCCAGCATCCTCTTCAGATCCTGGCCCCTGTGGTGACAGCCTGAGTCCCCCAACAGTTAGTGTGCATGTGTCCACACTCTGGAGGACAAGGGACCCAATCAAAGGGGCTGCCTGAAGGACAAGCTTCTTCATGGTCTTTGCCCAGGCTGCTCCTCTTGATTCAAGAAGCAAACCCAGGGCAGGGGGAGTTGGGGCTGGCGAGGGTGTGGCTGTGGGGAAGTGCAGGTGACTGGAGCCAGGGAGCCGAGCCCCTGCCCTGCAGGCTCTCCTCAAAGGTTTGTGGGAAGAGGAAACAGTGAAGGACTCATCTTTTCCTGACACATGTCTACAGGCCTCTGTCACGGTTCTCGTCAAGGCAGGGGTAGCATCTATGGAATAAGCAACCCCAGCCAGTATTCTGGTACCCAGGGATGCAGTGACCCTCACTGTTGGACTGCCAACTCCCGCAGTGTCTGCAGCTGCTTCCAGAGCCTTCCCTACATCACACCCAGCTGCTCTGAGACCTCAGTTACAAGGATCTACATATAACTTCCTCCCTGGGGGATGGACAACAGAAAAGTGGGTGAAGGGAGACAAAATATGTAAGATCTGACAAATTATCAAGGGTTCATGAGTGAGGGGGGAACAGGGAGGGTGGGCGGAAAAAAATGAGGACATGATGCCAGGGCCTAAAGTGGAGAGCAAATGTTTTGAGAATGATGAGGGCAATGAATGTACGGATGTGCTTTACACAACTGGTGTATGTATGGATTGTGATAAGAGTTGTATGTGCCCCTAATAAAATGATTTAAAAAAATTAAATCATTTAAATTTCTTAGGACAATGCCATTTGTATTTCAAAGCAACATTCACGAAAGCTATTTTTTCGCCTTCACTATCTTCTATTTAGTTTTAGATATAGTGAAAACAATTCTTCTGCCTTTTTATGAGATGTAATGCAAGTAGACATAAATTTATGCATAATTAAAAATTTGAATGAACAAAATATTTTGTTAAAGAATTTGAACTTTTGTGAAAATCATAGAAAACATATAGCATTTTATTGAAGGGTTGGGAATTTTTTCCTCTGTTTTATTCTAGAATTTGGTCTGAGGTTCTTACGGCATATTCTGATTGTTGTCATGTAAGAGAATGTACATTCCATGTAAGAGAAACCTTTCCTTATAATATTTTCCTATCCATTGCTTCCTGCTGAATCTCTCATTTGTTCTTTTATCATTTTTTCCTATAAAACACCCAGGGTGCTTAATTTTATTCTTATTAATCATTTATATAAGTTAGGAAAATATTTATTATATATACATTTTTATTAAAAATCTTTTCTTGGAGACTCTTACAACTTTTGTTGCAATCCATATTGATTGCATCAGGCATTTTGTACATATGTTGCCTTCATTCATTTATAGACATTTCTTTCTTTTTCTTTTTTAAAATAATTTTATTGGGGCTCATACAACTCATCACAATCCATACATACACCAATTGTGTAAAGCACACTTATACATTCGTTGCCTTCATCATTCTCAAAATTTGCTTTCCGCTTGGGTTCCTGGAATCAGCTCATTTCCCCTTTCCCCTCTCCCCCTCTCACCCTGCACCTCTTCCCTCATGAACCCTTAGTAATTTATACATTATTATTTTCTCTTATCTTAAACTGCGCGGTGTCTCCCTTCACCCAATTTTCTGTTGCCCATCTCCCAGGGGAGAAGTTATATGTAGATCCTTGTGACCGGCTTCCCATTTCTACACCCACTTCCCTCCCAGTATCGCCACTCTCACCGCTGGTCCTGGGGGGTTCATCTGTCCTGGATTCCCTGTGTTTCCAGTTCCTGTCTGTACCGCTGTGTATCTTCTGGTCTAACCAGGTTTGCAAGGTAGAATTGGGATCCTGAGAGGTGGGGGGAGGAAGCGTTTAATAACTAGAGGAAGGTTGTGAGTTTCATTATTGCTACACTGAACCCTGAGTGGCTCATCTCCTTCCCTCTACCCCTCCGCAAGGGATGTCCAGTTGTCTACAGGTGGGCATTGGTACCCTGTCATGCACTCCCCTCATTCACGATGATATAATCCCCCCTCCCGCCTTTGTTGCTTGAAAACTGGTCCCCTCAGCCCTTCATGATCACACATGTTGGTGTGATGCTTCCATGTGGGCTTTGTTGCTTCTGGGCCTGCTTGTTTACTTTCAAGCCTTTAAGACCCGGGACGTTATACCGCTTGATAGCCGGGCACCATCAGCCTTCTTCACCACACTTAATTATGCACACATTCATCTTCAGCGTTATGTGGGGAAGGTGATCACACAATGATGGTTTTGTTCTTTGGTGTCTGCTACCTGATCCCTTCAACACCTCGTGCTCACTTAGGCTTGTGTGCTTCTTCTCTGTGGGCTTTGTTGCTTCCGAGCTAGATTTCAGCCTGTTTGCCTTCAAGCCTTTAAGACCCCCAGAGTTTCATTATATTGTGCAGAGAGTGGCTGTGAGCCAAACCCACTCGACTGCACCCAACAACAATAACAACAGGACTTGTGCTTCTAACAATATGCTGAAGAAGACCTTAAGAGACTCTCCCCTTCGTTTAGAGCAGCAGCTCTCGACCTGTGGGTCGTGCCTACTTAGGGGGTCAAACAGCCCTTTCATGGGGTGGCCTGAATTATAGCAGTAGCAAAATTACAGCTATGATGTAGCAACAAAAATAATTGTATGGTTGGTTGTTCACGACTACATGAGGAACTGGATGAAAGGGTCGTGAGTAAGACTGTTGAAAACCACTGTCCAAGAGGAAGACTCAATTCTTGATACAGTTGAAGGGCAACAAAATAGACTCAGCCCCAATATAGATGGGATAGCACAGTGGCTGCAACAATAAACACAAGCCAAAGAAACACTGCAAGGATGGCACAAGATGGGACAGTGTTTCATTATATTGACATAGAGTTGCTATGAGTCAAAACCCACAAGAAAAAAAACAGGACTTGTTTTTCTAACAATGTACCTAAGTAGACCTTAAGAGAATCTCCTATTAGTTTAGCGCAGCGGTCCTCAAAATGAGGGGCGTGACCCCTTTTGGGGGATGAATGACCTTTTCACGGCAGTGGACCGTTCAGTAAAGTGGAAAAATTAGGGTTATGATGTAGCAATGAAAATAATTTCACGATTTGGCAGTCACCACTACATGAGGAATGGTATGAAAGAGTCGTGGCATTAGGAAGGTTGAGAACCACTTCCCTAGAGGAAGACAGAATTCTTGGTAGAGAAGAAGGGCAGCAAAGGAGAAGCAGCCCCTACAAGATGGATTAGCCCAGTGGCTGCAACAATGAGCACAGGCAAATGAACAACTCTGAGCATGGCATTGGACTGGGCAGCATGTCATTATATTGTTCATAGAGTTGCTGTGACCAGAAACCCATTCGACAGCACTCAACAAAAATAACTACAGGACTTGTGCTTCTAACAATATGATGAAGTATGACTTAAGAGAAAGTCCTTTAACTTTAGAGCAGCAGTTCTCAACCTGTGGGTTGCGCCCCTTGGGAGGGTAGAATGACCCTTTTACGGGGGTGGCCCGATTCATAACGGTAGTACAATTACAGTGACAAAGTACCAATGAAAATAATTTTATGGTTGCTGGTCCCCACTAAATGGGAATCGATATGAAAGGGTAGTGGCATTAGGAAGGCTAAGAACCACTTCTCTAGGGCAAGACACAAATTTGGCATAGAAGGGAAGGAAGAGAGCGGCAGTCTCCAACAAGTTGAATTAGCACAGTGGCTGCAACACTGAGGCCAAGCACACAAGCACGGTGAGGGTGGCACAGGGCAGGGCAGCGTTTCATTATATTGTGCATAGAGTTGCTAAGAGTGAACACCCACTCGACGGAACTTAACGACAATAACTACAGGACGTGTACTTCTAACAATATGCTGAACTAGATCTTAAGAGAAACTCCTCTAAATTTAGAGCAGTGGTTCTTAACTTGTGGGTCGTGACCCCTATGGGGCTTCAGACGAGCCTCTCACAGGTGTTGCCCAATTCATAACAGTAGTGAAATCACAGTAATGGAGTAACAATGAAAAAAAATTACTGTTGGAGGATCACCACAACTTTAAGAATTGTATAAAGGAGCCATGCCATTAAGAAGGTTCAGAAACATTGCCCGAGAGGATTACACAAAACGTGGTACTGCAGAAGGGCAGCAAGTGAGAGGCAGACCCTACAAGATGGAATAGCTCAGTGGCTGCAACAATGAGTGCCATCAACGAACCACTGTGGGGACGGCACAGGACGGGGCAGTGTTTCATTATATTGTGCATAGAGTTGCTGAGAGTCAAAACCCACTCGACGGCAACTAACAGCAACACAAAAAGAACTTGAGCTTCTAACAATATGCTGACGTAGATCTTAAGAGAAACTCCTCTTAGTTTAGTGCAGGGTTCTCAGCCTATGAATCACGAACCCTTTTGGGGAGTGAGTGGGTTGAATGACCCTTTCACAAGGTTTGCCTGATTCATAAGATTAGCAAAATTACAGTTATGAAATATCAATGAACCACTGTGAGGAATGCACAGGATGGAGGAGTGTTTCGTTATATTTTGCATAGAGTTGCTATGAGCCAAAACCCACTTGAAGTCACCTAAATACAATAACAACAGGACTTTTGCTTCTAACAATGTGCTGAAATATATCTTAAGAGACATTCTTCATAGTTTGGAGCAGAGATTCTCAACCTGTGGGTCATGACTCCATTAGGGTGATGAACTACCCTTGCACAGGGTGGCCCAATTCATAGCAGTAGCTACATTACAGTTATGAAGTAGCAATGACGATAAATTTATGACTGGGATTGTACCCACTACATGAGGAGTGGTATAAAAGGCCTGTGGCATTATAGGAAGGTTGAGAGCCACTGTCCTCGAGCAAGACAGAAATCTTGGCAGAGCAGAAAGTCAGCAAATGAGAGGCAGACCCCCAGATGATAGATTAGCGCAGTGGCTGCAACAATTAGTGCAGACAAGAAACCACTGTGAGGATGGCACAGGACGGGGCAGCGTTTCATTATCTTGTGCGTAGAGTTGCTGAGAATCGAAACCCACTGGGCAACACCTAACAACAATCACTGTAGGACTCATGCTTTTCACAATATGGTGCTGTAGATTCTAAGAGAAACTCCTCTTAGTTTAGAGCAGTGGTTCTCAACCTGTGGGTCGCGAGCCCTTTGGGGGGGTGTCAACTGACCCTTTCACAGTGGAGGCCTGATTCATAACTGTAGCAAAATTAAAGTTACGAAGTAGCAATGAAAATAATTTTATGATTGGGGGTTCATCACTACATGAGGAAATGAATGAAAGGGCAGTAGAGGGGCAGCAAAAGAGAGGCAGCCCCACAAAAGTTGGATTAGACCATGGCTGCAACAATGACAACAAGCAAAATAACCACTGTGAGGGTGGCATGAGACAGGGTCACGTTTCATTATATTGTGTATAGAGTTGCTATGAGCCAGCACACACTCAAAGGCACCAAACAATAACAACAGGACTGTGCGTCTATGAATATGCTGAAGTAGACCTTAAGGGAAAATCCGCTTAGTTTAGACAAGTGGTTCTCAAACTGTGTCACAGTGCCTTTAGAAGACTAATGAACCTTTCACATGGGTGGCCTGATCCATAACAGAAGCGAAATTACAGTTATGATGTAGCAATGAAAATATTTTATGGTTGGGGAGTCACCACTACATGAGGACTGGTATGAAATAGTAGTGGCATTCAGAAAGTTGAGAACCACTATTCTTGAGGAAGACACAAATCTTGGTACGGAAGGGCAGGAAAAGAGAGGTAGTCCCTAACAAGGTGGATTACCACAGTGGCCGCAACAATGAGCGCAAACAGAAGAACCACCGTGAGGATGCACAGGGCAGGACAACGTTTCATTACATTGTGCATAGAGTTGGTATGAGCCAAAACCCACTCGAAGGCAGCCAAAAACAAGAACAGGATTTGTGCTTCTAACAATATGCTGAAACATACCTTAAAAAGAAACTCCTCTTAGTGTAGAATATCAGTTGTCAAACTGTGGGTCGTGATGCATTTTGGGGGGTGGGGGGAGAATGACTATATCACATGGCGGCCGGATTCATAACAGTAGCATAATTTTAGTTATAAAGTAACAAGGAAAGTAATTTTATGATTGGGGGGGGAGGTTACCAATAGATGAGGAATGGTGTGAAAGAGTCGTGCATTAGGAAGTTTGAGAACCACTGCCCTAGAGGAAGACACAAATCTGCGTACAGTAGAAGGTCAGCAAATGAGAGGCAGTCCCCCAAAAGATGGATTAGCACAGAGACTGCAACAATGAGTGAAAACAAAAGAAAAGTGTGAGGGTGTTAGAGGATGGAACAGTGTTTCCTGATACTGTGCATAGAGTTGTTATGAGCCAACTATGAGCCAAACCCACTCGACAGCCCCCTAACAACAATAAGAACAGGACTCGTGCGTGTAATAATATACTGAGCTATACCACAGGAGAAACTCCTCTTAATTTAGAACAGCGGTTCTCAACCTGTGATTTGTGACCACTTTGGTTGGTTGAACAACCCTTTCACAGGGTGACTAGATTCATAAGACTTGCAAAATTACAGTTATGGAATAACAGTAGAAAAAAACCTTTATGCTTTGGGGACCGCCACTACACATTGGGAAGTGTATGGAAAGGTCGTAGAAATAGGAAGGATGAGAAACACTGTCCTAGAGGAAGACGCAAGTACAGTAGAAGGGCAGCAGAAGAGAGGAAGTCCCTACGAGACGGATTTGCACGGTGGCTGCAAAAATGAGCGCAAGCAAAGAACCACCGTGAGGATGATGCAAGACTGGGCAGGCCTTTATTACATTGTGCACAGGGTTGCTATGAGCCCTAACCCTCTCCACGGCCCAAACAACAATAACAGGAGGAATCATACATCTAACAGTATGCTCAAATAAACCTTGAGAGAAACTGCTCTTAGTTTAGAGCAGCCATTCTCAACTTGTGAGTGGTAAATCCTTTGGGGGTGTTCGAATGGCCCTCCGATAGGCGTGGCCAGATATGTAACAGTAGCAAAATTACAGTTATGAAGTAGCAACAGTATAATTTTTTGGTTGGGGGGTCATAACTACACGAGGCACTGTATGAAAGGGTCGTGGCATTAGGATTAATGAAAACCACAGTCCTACAGGAAGACACAAGTCTTGATACAGTTGAAGGGCCGCAATATAGAGTCAGCCCCCAAATAGATGGAATAGCATAGTGGCTGCAGCAATGAGCTCAAGCTAAGGGAACACTGAGGATGGCACAAGATGGGGCAGCATTACATTATATGGAGCATAGAGTTGCTATGAGTCAAAACCCACTCGACTGCACCTGAACACAAAACATCAGGACTTGTGTTTCTTATCATGTGCTGAAGTAGACCTTAAGAGAAACTCCTATATAGTTTAGTGCAGCGGTTCTCAACTTTTGGGTCACGAGCCCTGTTGGGGGATGAATGAACCTTTCATAGTGGTCGCCCAGTCATAAGTAGAATAATTAGAGTTACAAAGTTGCAATGAAAATAATTTTATGATTTGGCAGTCAGCACTATATGAGGAACGTTATGAAAATGTTGTGGCATTTGGAAGGTTGAGAACTACTGCCCTAAAGATCTTGGTAGAGTAGAAGGGCAACAAAAAATAGCCAGCCTCCCCAAATATGGCTCCAACAATGAGCACTAGCAAACAACCACTGACAGGATGGCACAGGTCTGGGAAGCATTTCATGATATTGTGCATAGAGATGCGATGAGCCAAAACCCCCTCAAGGAACTTAACAACAATAACAACAGGGCTTGTGTGTTTCACAATATGCTGAAGTAAATCTTAAGAGCAACTCTTCTTAGTTTACAGCAGGGATCTCAACATTGGGTCGTGAACACTTTCAGGTGGGGGGTGTTTCGAAACACCCCTTCACAGTGATGGCCTGATTCATAACAGTAGCAAAAGTACAGTTATGAAATATCAATGAATATAATTTTATGATTGGGGTCCACCACTACATTGGGAACTGTACGAAAGGGCCGCAGAATTAGGATGTATGAGAAACATTGTCCTAGAGGAAGACAGAAATGTTGGTACAGCAGAAGGGCTGCAAAAGTCAGGCAGCCCCTACAAGATGGAATAGATGCAGCAGTGAGCGCAAGCAAAGGACCACAGTGAGGATGGCACGAGATGGGGCCGAGTTTCATTATATTGTGCATACAGTTGCTATGAGCCAACACACACTCAAAGGCACCAAACAATAATAAAAAGAACTTGGACTTCTAAGAATATTCTGAAGTAGACCTTAAGAGAAACTCCTATTCGTTTAGACCATTGGTTCTCAAACTGTGTGTCGAGACACCTTTGAGGAGACTAATGAACCTTTCACATGGGTGGCCTGATCCATAACAGAAGCAAAATTACAATTATGATGTAGCAATGCAAACATTTTATGGTTGGATGTCACCACTACACGAGGAATGGTGTGAAGTGGTTGTGGCATTTGGAAAGTTGAGAACCACTGCTCTAGAGGAAGACACATATCTTGGTACAGAAGGGCAGGAAAAGAGAGGCAGTGCCCAACAAGATGGATTAGCACAGTGGCTGCAAAAATGAGTGTGAGCAAAAGAACCACTGTATGGAAGGCACAGGACGGGAAAGCATTTCATTACATGGTGCATAGAGTTGGTATGAGCCTAAACACATTCGAAGGCACCAAACAACAGGATTTGTGCCTCTAACAATATGCTGAAGAAGACTTAAAAAGAAACTCTTAGTGTAGAGTAACAGTTCTCTAACTGTGGGTCACGACGTCTTAGGAGGGAACAATGAGCATTTCACATGGGTGACCTGATTCATAACAATAGCAAATGTATAGTTATGGAGTAACAAGGAAAATAATTTTATGATTGGAGGGGTCACTAGTATATGAGGAATGGTGTGAAAGAGTCATGACATTAGGAAGGTTGAGAACCACTGCCCTAGAGGGAGACATAGATCTGGGTACAGTAGAAGGGGAGCAAAAAGAGGCAGCCCACAGCACGATGGAATACAACAGTGGCTGCAACAATCCGCGCAAGCAAAAGAACCACTGGGAGGACGGCGCAGGACAGGGCACCTTCCAATCTTATTGTGCTTAGAGTTGCTAGGCGTCAAAAGCTACACAACAGAATCTAACAATAACTATAGGATTTGTGCTTCTGACAATAGGGTGAAGTAGATATTAAGAGAAACTCCTCTTAGTTTAGACCAGCGGTTTTTAACCTGTGGTTCGCGACCACTTTTGGCGATCGAATGACCCTTTCACAGGTGTGAAATGATTCATAACTGTAGGAAAATTACAGTTACGAAGTAACAATAATGTTATGATGGGGCTCACCACTACATGAGGAACTGTGTGAAAGGGTCATGGCATTAGGAAATTTGACAACCACTGCCCTAGAGGAAGACACAAGTCTTGGTACCGTAGAAAGGCCACAAAAAAGAGGCAGCTACCCAAAAGTTGGATTAGCACAGTGGCTGCAACAATGAGCACAAGCAAAAGAACCACTGTGAGGATGGCATAGGATGGGAAAGCATTTCATTATATTGTGCATAGAGTCACTATGAGCCAAAACCCACTCGATGGTACCTAACACCAATAACAACAGAACTTTTGCATCTACCAGTATGCTGAATTCTATCTTAAGAGAATCTCCTCTTAGTTTAGAGCAGGGGATCTTCACCTGTGTGTCGCGACCCCTTTGTGGATATGGAATGAAAATTTCACAGGGGTGTCGTGACTCATAACAGTAACAAAATTACAGTTATGAAGCTGCAATGAAATCATTTTATGTTTGGGGGCGTCACCACTAAATGAGAATCGGTATGAAAATATCATGGCATTAGGAAAGTTGAGAACCACTGCTCTAGAGGAAGTCCCATATCTTGGTATGAAAGGGCAGGAAAAGAGAGGCGGTCCCCAACAAGATGCATTAGCACAGTGACTGCAACAATGAGCGCAAGCAGAAAACCACTGTGAGGATGTCACAGGACAGGGCGGCGTTTCATTATATTGTGCGTAGAGTTGCTATGAGACATACCCACTCAACGGCACCTAACAACAACAACAAATGGACTTGAGCTTCTAACAGTATGGTGAAATAGACCTTAAGAGAAACTCCTCTCAATTTAGAGCAGCGGTTCTCACCATGTGGGTCGTGACCCCTTTGGGGCTTAGACGAACCCTTTATAGGGTGGCACTATTCATAACTTGTAACAAAACGAGAGTTATGAAGTAGCAAAGAATATAATTTTATGATTGGGGTCTACCACTACAAAGGAAACTGTATGAAAGTGTCGTGGACTTAGGAAGGTTGAGAAGCACTGTCCTAGAGGAAGACACAGATATTGGTAGAGTAGAAGGGCAGCAAAGGAGAGGCAGCACCTACATTTTGGAATAGCTCAGTGGCTGCAACAATGAGCGCAAGCAAAGAACCACTGTGAGGAATGCACAGGACGGGGCAGCGTTTCAGTACATTGTACATAGAGTTGCTGTGAGCCAAAATCCACTCGACGGCACTTAACAACAACAAGAACAGGTCTTGGGCGTCTAACAATATACTGAACTACATCTTAAAGAAACACCTCTTAGTTTAGAGCAGCGGTTCTCAACCTGTGGATCGGGACCTGTTTGGGGGTTGAGCTACCCATTCACAGGGGTCGGTCTCTTCTTCATAGTAGCAAAATTACAGTTATGAAGTAGCAACGAAAATAATTTTACGAATGGATGTTCACCACAACATCAGGAACTTCATTATAGTGCCAAGGAATTAGGAAGGTTGAGAACCACTGGTTTAGAGCATAGGAAATCTGATGCAATACTGCATATTTTAACACACATGAAGTTGGAAAATAAAGGAAATTGGGAGAGGACAGTAGTATCAAATTCCTTTGAGTCAGAATTGCTCTATATCATAGAGTAGCTAAGACAATGAGAAGAAATGACAAAGTCAAAGAGCTGAAGAGAAAATTCCATAGGACACGTGGCAACAGCTTTATGCTCTTGTTAGACCCTCGGGGCCTCCTTATCTTTTGTTGGCTTTCTTAAGCCCATCCCCACCACTGTGAATAGTCTTCATTAAACTCTCTTTAATTAAACCTTCTGCATGGTTTGTTTTCTGCTGGAACCCTCAGAGATATCATTTAATTTTCTTGATTGCAATTCATCTCTAGCATACAGAAATCTTTCAAGAGTTTGTTTTATGTTTTGTTTTCATCCAAAATAGCATTTCCTTCCAGATTTGTTTGTCCTTGAAACATGATCAATAGTTCTTTCCTCTCCAATGAAACCCAAGTGATACGCTACCTGACTGTCTATGAAGTTCATGTGTAGCCTACATGGAGATTCCAACCATTCCCTAGACAAGTGTTTCTCAACCTTCCGAATGCCATGATTCTTTCATACAGTTCCTCAGGTTGTGTTTACCCCGATCATAAAAATCATTTCATTGCTAATTCATCACTGTAATTTTGCTACTGCGATGAACCAGGCAACCCCTGTGAAAGTGTCATTGGACCCCCAAAGGTGTCGTGACCCACTGGTTGAAATTGACTACCTTAAACCAACGTATGGCCCGAGGGCTGTATAGGGCCCCCCAAATAATCAATAGCTGCCAGCTTCACACATCTCACTAACGAGATGCATTTGTAGCCATCACCTTAGGGGTGAGTTCATTAAATATTTGACCTGTATGGCCCCATGAATGATGTTATAAATCACCACATGGTCCTTGGCAGAAAAACAGGTTTCCAGCTCCTGCTCCAGACCAAAGGTTCCCAAACTTATTCTGCCTACTGCCCTCTTTTCAGAAAAAGAAATTACTCAGTACCCCTAGCAATGAAAGTATTTTGTACTGTAGCCCACCATCCAGGATAAAATGTAGATATCTGCTTTGTAGATCTCTGGATTTTTCTGTGCCCAGTAGGTGGGTGGTGTTGCCCACTTTGGGAAACGAGACTCTAGGAAAATCAGGTGTGTTTTCACTCTCTCTGCAAGAATTTCAGTTGAGGAGCAAGATCTGTCTTGAAAGAAGTGTATCCAGATTGCTCCTTAGAGGCAAGGATGGCTAGACTTCATCTCACATCCTTGGGCATCAGGAGCTATGAGGAGCAACATCATGGAAAAGGCCATCATGCTTGGTAAAGGGGCGCCCAAAAGGGGAGGACCCTCACCAAGATGGATGGACACAGTTTCTACAACAACACAGTAAAACATAACAATTGTGAGGCTGGCACAGGAGCAGGCAGTGTTTCTTTTGGTTGTATGTAGAGTCGCCACGAGTTGAAACCAACTTGACAGCATCCAACAAAACCAGATGTGGAGAAAGCATGGCCTGGTCTGTGTACAGTGGCCCCACCGAGGTTCCTCATCAGTTGTGTTTGAATGGGCCAGGTGCTCTCACAAACCTCCTCTTCAATAGACAACTTAGAATGTTTTCTTTCTGCCCAGGAACCATCCTGAAATTTAAAACGACCATTTGACACTGAGTTGATTGCAATTCATGGTGAGTCATAGGACTTTCAATGGGCATAACCTTTCAGAAACAGATGGCCAGGCTTTTCTTCCAAGGCATTTCTGGGTGCGCTTGAACCTCCTCAGTTTCTGTTAATGGCCAAGTGTTTTAACCATTTGGACTCTCCAGGGATGACTCACAGCTCTATATATCCTTAAAACTGACATCTCTCCTCTCTTTGGAAAGCCATGGCAATTTTCCTGCTTCAGTAGATTTACCTTCTTTAAATATAGGAATGACATATACTTCTACCACCTCACAGAAAATGTCAGAAACTCGTAGCTCTCATTTAATAATGGCGTGGGTGATTACATATTGGGCTGCTAATCCCAAAGTCAACAGTTCAAAACCACCAGCCACTCTCAGGGAAAAACATGAAATTTTCCAATCCTATAAAGTTACAATCTCAAATACCCACAGGAGCAGTTGGACCCTGTCCTATAGGGTAGAACTCAGGTCATGGGGAGTCAGAGTGGATTCGATGGCAGTGAGTTTGCTTTGGTTTTTGGACTCCCCTCCTACCACAATAGCTCACAATTACTAAGTGCATGTTATGTACTAGTGTTCTAAGCATTGCATGTACATTCACTCATTTCATCCCACGGGTGGTGGTGTGGGTGAAGCATTAGAACTGCTAACCAGAAGGTCGGTGGTTCAAACCCACCAGCTTTTCTTCAGAATCAAGATGGGGCTGTCTGAGCTCATAAAGATTTTCAGGGTTGGACGTCTGCAGGGACAGTTATTACTTCATCCTGCTGAGTTGCTATGAGTCTGAATGAACTCTAGAGAAGTGGGGTTTTGGTGACTTTTGCAACCCCTTTAAGAGGAGCGCTGGCGGGGCAATACAGAAGCTCTTGACTATTTACCAGTAGCTCAGCGAAACACTCAGCAGCTTCCCATGAGAATGATGCGTCAATTTGCTCCAGTATCAGTCACAGCCTATGGGAACGCCTATAGAATGGTTCCACTCTGTCCTCCAGGCTCACTATGAGTTGGAATCGACTGACCCATTGGTACTGCATCAGCTTCCGTCTATAGGTGAGAACACGAATGCACAGAGAGGTGAAGCCATCTGGCCCAGGGGTAACCAGGTTATCCAAGGGGGAGCTGGAATTTAAATCCCAGCAGACCAGCCTCAGAGACTACAGGCTTAGCTCTACCGTCTGCTGATATCTGGACTAAGAGTGGTTGGATTTTGCCTCCTTTTCCCTACACATCATCTCCACTGTCCCCTATCAAGCAAAATTAGCTTGAGCATTGAACAGGCACCCTCCATCCCTGCCCGATTGCACACGCGCAGGGGAGGAAAGGATGGGGAGATCACTGGGCTGTTTGAGCTGCCACCTCTACTCGCACTGCTCCAACACACCCACAACGAAGTCAGAGAAAGAATTATTGGCCTTGTAACCACTCCTCAGCCCTGACACCTTGGAGAGAGCCACTGCCACTCTCTTGGACACCCACTCGACTGCTACCTGGGAATTCCCAAGGAGCACTTGGGGACAAAGGAGAGGGAGCACGCCTGCAATGTAATTAACATTATGACAACTTGTCCCCCCTTGGAGAATGACACCATTAGCTGCTTCAATTGTGCATGAAATGTAAATTACACGACTCAGTGGTATCACGTCTGAGCAGCCATGATGCTAAGTGATGAGGCTCTCCATCGAGCAGCCCTTCCCCAAGCAGCAGGAACTAAGAAACCCAAGCCCCGAGGCCGACAGCTGAGACCGGGGTCCTGTGGTCTTTGAGTGTGCCTACTTCACAGAGCCCATAAGGGAGGATCTTTCCGGGTGTCCCTGGATGCCAGGCTGGGATGTTCCAGCCACCTGCTATAATCACCCTGGCCCTCCCATTTTCTTTAAAGGGAGTCGAATGCTGGAGAGCACTCTTTCCTCTCTATCTGTCAGAAAATTAGGAAAAAGGGGTGGTGGCTGTGGTTGTGGTAATATCCTTCTTGCTAAGGAGTTTTGGTGATGCTGTGGGTTAAGCATCCCGCTATTAATCTCAAAGCCAGCAGTTCAAACCCACTAGCTGCTCTGAGAGGGAGAAAGATGAGGCCGTCTGACAATGGACAAATTTATAGTGTCAGAAAACCAGAGAGGCAGATCCAAACTCGTCCCCCAGATTACTGCCATATCCATTCTGCCTCCCATTCATTACTCTGTCTGGCTCAAATTACTCCGTGTTCACTCCCTGGCCTGCCCCCCACAGTTCCCTACCCCCTTTCACCACGAACTCTCTGGACACTACTCGAAATCAGCTTCAGACACTGGACCAGCCACACTTCTTTGTGGCCCATGAAAGAACTTTCCAAAACCTCATGTCACAAGCAGGTCCACTTGCTTTTAGAGAAGAGGCATAGGTGAAATTGTATGTTTCCACCTTGAGAGGGGCAAGCACCACCATGTACAATTAGTAGGTGACCACCAGTGTGTCACTTTTGTGGTCACCACACATCTCCTTTGGGGACCCATTTGCCCCTCTCCTAGCACCCTGATCCCTGGTGCCATGGCTAGACTGCGATGGGAAATCCATGTGCTCAACCAGGAACTTCCAGGTGGAATCAGACCCACTGTCCCCTCTGCAGAGCCTCTGAGAGGACAGGGAGTTTGGAAACACAGCCTAAAGCTGCAGTAGGATAAATTTAAGAAATGATCACGCATTTACCCTAATGTCAACTGTACAAATCCCACAACCACCCTTCAAATGACCTGCCACTGAGCAGAGCCAAAAGCAGGAAGAGCCAAAACCTACATATGGGTACAGGAAGACCTCTGGAAGGTGTCCCTGTGGGGGGCTGTGGAAGGGGAGAGTGGAGTTGAGGAGGCTCAGGGGCTCAGGCTCAGGCTGGGAAAGAGCCAGAGTTCCTAGTTCGACTCTCTCTTTGTCTCTCTGCCTAACCACCCTTCTCCCACCCAGTCCAGGAGATTCTTTGTACAGGGCCCACAGGGACAGAGTTGAGAGCTGTCAGCTCCTGTTACTACCCTGACTTGGGAAACCTCTCTCATTCTGGAAATTCATATATTTTCTTGGGCTTTGATCAAGATCCAGGTCAAGCCTCCCCTCCCCCTTTTCTCACAGAGGCACTTGCTCAGAATGGCAAATAGCCCTCAACTGTGCCATGCACTCTGCCTCTTCATTCCCTGTTCCCTTCGAACCATCTGCTGCAAAAAAATCACAAAACAGCCCGATGGAGGGGCAGGTCGGTGCTTCTTTTTCAGACTTCCCTCTCATTCTTTCTCTGGTCACATCATCATTCCAGGTACAGCAAACCCATTACTGTCCAGTCAATTCCAACTCATGGAGACCCTATGTAAGTTTTCCAACGTTGTCCAACATTACTGGAACAGACAGCCTCATCGTTTTCCTTGAAGCAGCTGGTGGTTTGAACTGTCAACCTTTGAGCTAGCAGTTCAACGTTTACATGACATCCTTTCAGAGTGGTGAGTCATAGTCTGCAGACACCGTGGGCAAGAATCATTGTTCTGACTTATTTTCATAAGGTGGGATTCTAGGTAGGCAGGTGTGACGCAGGTGTAAATGGAAGTCGACTTGATGGCAACAAACAACAACACGGATGTCATTGTTTCAGGACTTGGGAACTGAGACCTCTGAGGCATGGAGCTAAGTAACAGCTACTTCAGGTTTGTTAGGTACTTCATTGCTGAGCTCTGCTCTAGACACTTGGAATACAGCTAGAAGGAGGTGGCATCTCTGTTCCTGGGGTTGAGAGATGAGAGGGGTTGGAAAACGTCCTTTCCTGTTAGTAGTGGGTGTAGACATTGTTTCTGCTGTTAGATGCCATTGAGTCAGTTCCATCCCCTAACCACCCTATGGATAATAGAACGAAACACAACCCAGTCCTGCCCCATCCTCTCAATTGTTGTTATGTTTGAGCCCCTTGTTGCAGCCACTGTGTCAATCCATTGGCCGAAGTTCTTCCTCATTTTCACTGCCTCTCTGCTTCACCAAGCAGGACGTCCTTCCTCCTCCAGGGACTGGTCTCTCCCAAACAGTATGTCCAAGGTACGTGAGGGGAAGCCTTACCATCCTGGCTTCTAAGGAGTATTCTGGCTGTACTTCTAACCCACATTTGTTTGTTCTTTGGCAGTTCAGAGTACTTTCAATATTCTTCACCACCCTCCCAATTCAAATGCATTGATTCTTCTCTGATCTTCCTTTTCAATGTCCAACTTTCACGTGCATAGAAGGCCATCGAAAATATGACTAAGATGGCTTTAGTCAGGTGCACCTTAATGTAACATTCTTGCTCTTAAACACTTTGAAGAACACTTTTGAAAGAGGTCTCTGGCGGCAGCACGCGGCCCCTTTAAGGGTGAGGTGGAAGGGCGCACAGGTGGAAGCTCATGGCCCCTTTAAGGCTTGGCCTACTTGGCAGCAGCTGGAGCCTATTGAGAACATGACAGGAGGCCAGCCAGCACTTCCTATAGAGGTCAAGGGCTCAGGAGCTGAGCGAGCCAAGCTCTGAAGGCTGTGAGCCAGCCTCGGAGCCGCACTGCCTCCATGGGCCTTAATGACCTGATGCGCAAGGCCTAGGACTTCAAAGACCAGGTGTGGCCTGTGCAGCCTTCCCGCCCCTTCCCAGACTCCTGCCCACCAGGGAGGGCCTTGCCACCATGACCCCTGATGTGGGTCTGCAGCCCACCAGGCACCTGGCCAGCCACCAGGATCCCCGCCCTGCCCAGCTGACCCACCCAGGACCACACTCCAGACCCCCTGCCCCCACCCTCGGCCTGCTCACCACCAAGACTCTGCCCTGGGCCCGCTGCCCACCCAGGAACCTGCATCAGGGCCCTTGCCAACCCTGGGTCCAGTCCAGGCCGGGCACACACCTGGGATCCCTGTTCCAGGTCCCTGCCCACCTGGGTCTGGGCCTGCCACAAAGACCCTGCCCGAGGCCCTCTGCCTACCCAGGAAACACCCCCTGCCCAGCTAGCCCCTGGCTCATCTGGGCACTGCCCCAGACCCCCTGCCTGCCCAAGATCTTGTGTTAGCCTGACTGGCCATGGAGGATGGAGAGGAAGAGGGACCCTGCCCAGGTCCCTGCACCCCATCCCACTTGGGATGCCCTGGGTTGGTCCTGCCCCAAAGGTGTCTCCCCTCCCCCAAGCCCACATACCCAGAACTCCATTGGGCCCACTGCTTACCTGAGGCCTCCCCATCAAGGGCTTGGGATATGTAACCCCTGCCTGGGATGGCCTCCAGGCTTGCTGTGGCCAGCTTATAGCAAGTAGTAGGCATAGCGCTAATGAAGAGAGGGGACAGCTGGGCAGAGGGCCTAAACCTGCTGAGCGCCATGGCCCCTGAGACACTGGCGAGCTGTTGGCTCCTAGCTCCTTGTCCCTGACTCTTACCTGCCTCCCTCTCTCGAGTTCACTCTTGAATTTCAGTATCCATGCAATCTCACCCAGCCTTGCTGCCTGACTGGAGAGGGAGCCTGGAGGCTGTTAGAATGGCGCTGCTCAGGCTCATTGGGCTAAAGTGTCTGACGTGGGCCAGCAACTCCATGAAGTTCCCTCCTCAGGCAGTTTTCTGCCTCTCCATCCCCCTTAGTCTCCCTGCAGGCCTGGCCCTGGGCCCTGACCTTCCACTTGCTTCCTCATCCAACATGTGGAGGGCTGGCTCTTGCCAAGTACACACATGGGTGCAGACATGAGAGATCCCACTCTCTCCTGGAAACTGGGAGGTCTGTAAACAAGGGCACAGCTGAGGCCTGTTCTTACCCAAATCATGTGCATCCTTCTCTCTGCCCTCTGCCCTGGGGTAGGGACAAGGGCTCTGGGAAGACCGGCCACCCCATCACTATGGGGCATGGCCGATGTTGCTGGTGCACAGAGCACTGGGCAGGCAGGGCTCCCTACAGGCCCTTGCAGTGTGTGGGGCTACAGATGGGGAAAAAGGCAGAAGAGTGCTGCCAGGAGCCAGCTGCACTCTGGCAACGTGGGGGTCCTCTGGGCTGGGCCACTGAGGTGGGGTGCTAAGGCTGTGCTCCCCTCTCCCTCTCCCCAGGTGTGTGGTTGTGCTCTTCAATCCCCGGAAACACAAGCAGCACCACATCCTCAACAGCTCCAGGTAAATGGGCTCTGGGGCTTTGGGGAGTGCCACCTTTCCGCAGGGACGGCCAGAGGGGTGCCACCTGCTTCTCTGTGGCATTGGGCCCTGTTGGGCCCCAGGCCTGCAAGGGAAGCAGCACAGGGAGGGCGGGTTTGCTGCCCTTGTTTTGAGAGGGGACTGTGAGAGGCCAGACCTGGGCCAGGCTGCCAGTGCCCCTCTTGAGACTGGCCGCATTCCTTTCAGGAAAACCATCACTGCCCTTGCATTCTCTCCTGATGGCAAGTACCTGGTCACCAGCGAGGTGAGTGAGGAAGGAAGCTCAGGCACTGCAGAGGGGGTGGCCTGGCCTTAGCAGAGAGTGACAGCCTGTGGCCTGCATAGGACTGGTGCCAAATTTGACTTTCTGTACTGGTGTCCACTTTGGGTGTTTGGTCTGCCCTAGAGCAGTGTTCTTAGGCTGTAGCCTGCGTCAGAAGTGCTATGGTGGCCCCATAGTACAGACTGCTGGCTCCTGGGCTCAGCAGGTCTGGGGTGGCTCTCTTCAGTTTGCAATGCTAACAAGTAGTTCCCGATGAGGCTGAAGCTGCCAATTTGGGAACCACATTTTGGAAAACACCTCCTTAAAACATTCCTTATCCCTGGAGTCCCCCTGCTGGTCACAGTGTGGAACAGGGCTGCCCTCCCATAGACTTGCCCTGTGAGGCTGTGGGAGCAAACCACAGGAGTGGTGGTTCTTGCCAATCCAAATCACGCCAGGAGCCCATCCCTGAGAGTCCCTGTTCCCCAACACTGATCACATTCCCTCTGGGGGTGTCCTTGATTCATGTGCAGGCACATTAGGTTAGGTCTCCTTCATTTATGTGCAGGCTTTTATCCAGTGGCTGGGAGAGCCAGGCCTCCGTGGATGGGGAGGGAGCTGGCTGCCTCTGGCCTTTACTTTGGGGTCTTCGTCCCCACAGAGTGGACACATGCCTGCTGTGCAGGTATGGGACGTGTCGGAGCGCAGCCAGGTGGCAGAGCTTCAGGAGCATAAGTATGGCGTGGCGTGTGTGGCCTTCTCACCCAGCGCCAAGTACATTGTCTCAGTGGGCTACCAGCATGACATGATCGTCACTGTCTGGGCCTGGAAGGTGAGTGGGCTGCTGGCCTCAGGACAGGCAGTGCCAGGAGGGGAACCAAGAAACTGCTGACAGGTGGCCTTTACTCCGCCTGCTGGCCTCAATCCCTTTCTAGAGAACTCTGAGCAGAAAGGAGCAACTGGGTATCTAGGATGCTGAAGAAGGGGCAGAAGGAGAGGTCAAGTTCACAGCTTGTCTAACCTCCTTCAGTGTGTAAGTTTCTTTTCCCTCACCTCCTAGAAGCAGAGCCTTGATTTCCCTTGACTTTCTCTCCAGAAAATCATTGTAGTGGCTTCCAACAAGGTGTCCAGTCGGGTAACAGCAGTATCCTTCTCTGAGGACTGCAGCTACTTTGTCATTGCAGGCAACCGGCACATCAAATTCTGGTACCTTGATGACAGCAAGACCTCAAAGGTGAGGCTGCAAGTAGCCACCAGGGTGGGGTCTGCCCAGATCTGTTCCACCTGCGCCCCCTTCTGCATGCTCAAAAGCCCCTTGGAAGTCTCAGCTGGGCCAGGTGCTATGTCAATCTGCAAGGGAAGCCTTTTCCCTCTCTCCCCAGGGCCTGCTTTCCAGGGGGTAGCCTGCAGGGTGGGTGGGTGGGTGGCACCTGTGGTGTGCCTCCACAGGTGAATGCCACTGTGCCCCTGTTTGGCCGCTCCGGGACGCTGGGGGACCTGCGGAACAACCTGTTCACTGATGTAGCCTGTGGCCGCGAGAAGAAGGCTGACAGCACCTTCTGTATCACATCCTCGGGGCAGCTGTGCGAGTTCAGTGACCGGAGACTGTTGGACAAGGGAGTGGAGCTGAGGGTAAGTGAATGCTTTGTCGGCACCCTCCCGTCTGTCACTTCCAGGCTCCGGGGGTCCTGGGGCTAGCAGCGGGGTCTGCATGCACGCTGGGGGAGTCCCCAGGCGGAGGAAGGTGTTTGGGAACCTCTCTGCTCGCTCGCGGTCTCTGTCTCTGCCTCTTCCTCTGCTTTCGTCTTCTGCTCAGCACAAAGACACCATCACAGTAAGTGTCCTGGCCCTGTCTGCTGCCTCTGCTGCCTTTCTCATGGCCGGCCTTTTCTGAGTGTGTCTTTGCCTCAACCTCAGGTGCCTTATAAGGCTTGCTGACTCCTTCCCCCTAATTGCACAGGGCTGTGGGCCCTCTGGCCAGCTGCTGTTAGAGGGAAGGGCATTGAGGGGCTCCGGCCAGGGCAGCTGGCCTGCCTTACACTTGTCCTTGCCTCTTGGCTCATAGCTGTTGAGGTGTCGGGTGAAGGAGTGCGCAGACGCCCTTGTTGACTGGGGCTTCTGTGCTCACAGACCACAGTGGCCCACTGCATCTCGGTGAGCCAGGACTACATCTTCTGTGGCTGTGCTGATGGCACCGTGCACCTTTTCAACCCCTCCAACCAGCACTTCCTCAGCACGCTGCCCCGGCCCCATGCCCTGTGGGCAGACATTGCCAGCATCAGAGGCCAGGTGAGCAGTGTGGGTGGGCCCCTGAGTCCTGTCAGAGCCCCACTCTGTGCCAGGCCATCCTTGGCATGCTGCAAGGAGAGGAGGGCACACATAGACCTCTGGGAAGACCCTTGCAGTCAAGCACAAGTGGGTCTTTTAGCATTTCTTGCTCACTGTGGGCAACCGTGGTAATCTGAGTCTGCCGTGTGGTAATGCATTGTCCTGTAAAAACCACAGCTAGGACAGACGGGCAGTTCCTTAGGGTTTCTGAGAGAGACTGGAAACCTGACGGAGCAGGCCTTTCTCCTTCAGGGTGGTGCTGCGTTGCAGCTGCGGTAGGAGGGGCTTATTGTAGCCTCGGGCCTTGGGTTGGGTGATTGCAGGAAGTGAAGTTTTGCTCTGGTTTCAGTGCTGTCAGGAAGCGGGGCAGTTCTGCAGTTGGGTGTATTAATTTCTCTTTCAAGGCAGGAGGGGACTAAATCTGCAATTGGTAGGAAATGATATATGACCATGGTTGTGGCTTGCACAGTGTCTTTCCTTGTCCTCTGACGTGAGTCTAGAAGGGCCTGACATCTGCTTGGCTGCATCATGGCCACACACTGTCCCCGCCTGACGTTGGGGGCTATGAAATAGCTTGTGTTCTTTTGGAGAGCCCCATGGCAAGGAATGCCAAGCCAGCTGCTGCGTTCTTTCTCCAGTGACTGCTGGCCAACCTGCTGCTCCTCCCTTGAGTGCCCCATTTCATTAGGGCTCACTCACCAGTTTGCCCTGTCTGCCCTGGACACCCTGCCCCCTTTTTCCTCAGTCGCCTTTTCGCTGGCGTGGCCAATGCAAAGTATCCGGACTCCATCGCCTTGACCTTTGATCCTGCAACTCAGTGGCTGTCTTGTGTGTACAATGACCATAGTATTTATGTCTGGGATGTGAAGGACCCCAAGAAAGTGGGCAAGGTTTATTCAGCTCTGTATCATTCCTCCTGCTTCTGGAGTGTAGAGGTACGTGGGCCAGGTCTGCTGAGACTGACCGTGTTTCCTGGGCTACCATTAGGAGCTGGAGTTCCTCAAGTGTGGAATTTGTTTCCTCCAGCACCCTTGCTCCCCCAGCAGTGCCCCTGAGTCCCTTCCTATCTGTTAATTGGCTGTGAGGATGGGAGGGGAATTTAGTGCTGACTCATCTCAGACGTTTTTCAGTATGCCCCTGTGCAGTCTTAGCTTGGCCTCTTTGGACATGTTCCTGAACTTGACCAAACCTTAGTTTCTGCAATTGTGAAATGACATACCTGATGCATTTGATTTTTACGAAAAGGAGACAATGTAAGTGGGAGATTTAGAATGCCTAGTACTTACTAGGTGCTTGGTTAATGTATATTCCTTTACTTGTTAAAGACAAGAGCTAATCATTATGACTTGCTTGCTATGGGATAAGCCTGGGGCTAAGTCTTGACCAACCTTTTCTCTACTCTCATCCCGTCCCATCTCTGTGGGCAGCCAAGGTCTGACCCAGGTCCCTCTGGTCCTTGTGCTCCACCAGGTCTACCCTGAGGTGAAGCACAGTCAACAGGCCTGCCTGCCCCCGAGCTCCTTTATCACCTGCTCTTCTGACAGCACCATCGACCTGTGGAATACAGAGAGCTCTGGGGTGCATGGCTCCACCCTGCACTAAAACATCCTCAGCCATGTGAGCCTGGTGCCCCCAAACCACAGTCTCAGGATCAGAGTCTCCAGACCAGACTGTTCCAGATGTTTCTCCAAGTGTATGAGTGTGAGTATGTGTGTGTGTGTGTGTGTTTAACAAGGACATGATATCAGAAGCCCTCTAGAGATTCTTGAAGGTTGTGTGTGGGTGTGAGTGTAAAGGACACCAAGTAGAAGTCCTCCAGAGATTAGGAAAGGGTGTGAGTGTTTGTGTGTGTGTGACTAAAAAAGACACGAATTCAGAAGCCCTCCAGAAATTCTGCAAGGGTATGAGTGTGAGTGTGAGTGTGTGTGTGTGTTTGCAAAAAGGACACGAAGTCAGAAGCCCTCAAGGGATTCTGCAAGATTGTGTGTGTGTTTGTGTAAAAAGGAAACCAAATCAGTAGCCTTCTAGAGATTTGCAAGGATGTGTGTGGGTGTGAGTGTAAAAGACACGAAGTCAGAAGCTCTCAAGGGATTCTGCAAGTGTATGAGTGTGTGTCAAAAGGGCACGAAGTAAGACGCCCACCAGAGATTCTTCAAAGGTGTGAGTGTTTATGTGTGTGTGTGTGTGTGTGTGTGTGTGTGTGTCAAAAAAGATCATGAATTCAGAAGCCCTCCAGAGATTCTGCAAGTGTATGAGTGTGTGTGTGTATGTGTGTGTGTGTGTGTAAAAAGGAAACAAAATCAGAAGCCCTCTAGTGATTCTGCAAGGGTGTGTGTGTGTTTGTTTTTGTGTGTAAAAAGACACAATGTAAAGCGCCCAGAAATTCTGTAAGGGTGTGTGTGTGTGTGTGAGTGTGTAAAAAGGACTCAAAGTCAGAAGCCCTCTAGATATTCTTCAACAGTGTGTGCGGGTGAGAGTGTTTAAAAAGGACAAAGGTCGGAAGTCCTCCAGAGGTTCTGCCAGGGTATGTGTGTGTATGTGTGTGTGTCTAAAAAGGACACGAAATCAGAAGCCCTCCAGAGATTCTGCAAGGGTGTGTGCATGTGTGTATGTGTGTGTATGAGTGTGTAAAAAGAACTTGAAGTCTGAAGCCCTCCAGATGTTCTGCAAGGGTGTGTGTGTGTGTGTGTGTGTGTAAAAGGACAAGAAGTCAGAAGTCCTCCAGATGTTCTGAAATGGTGTGTGTGTGTGTGTGTGTGTGTGTAAAAAGGACACGACATCAGAATCCCTCCAGAGATTCTGCAATGGTGTGAATGTATGTGTATATGTAAAAAGACCTTGAAATCAGAAGCCCTGTAAAGATTTGGCAAGCGTGTGAGTGTGTGTGTGTGTGTGTGTGTGTGTGTGTGTCTGTGTGTCTAAAAAGGACATGAAATCAGAAGTCCTCCAGAGATTCTGCAAGGGTCCATGCCTGTCTGTATGTGTCTGTGTGAGTGTGTAAAAAGGACACGAATTCAGAAGCCCTCCAGAGTTTCGGCAAGTGTTGATTGTGTGTTTATGTGTGTGTGTAAAAAGAACAGTAATCAGAAGCCCTCTAGAGATTCTGAAATGGTGTGTGTGTGTGTGTGTGTGAGTGTGTAAAATAGACACGAAATCAGAAGCTCAGAGAATCTGGAAGGGTATGAGTGTGAATGTGTGTGTGTGTGTGTAAGAAGGACACGAAGTCAAAAGCCCTCTAGAGTTTCTGCAGGGGTCTGTGTGTGAGTGTGTGTGTGTGTGTGTGTGTGCTTTCTGCAGATTCTTTCTCTCCCCTTTTTAAGAGTAGTTTTAAGGACACTGTGAAAGCTTCCCACCATCCAGTTCCAGAACATTTTCATCGACCCTGCAGCCATCAAGCAGTCATTCCCCATTGCCCCTCCCACCCCACCCTGGGAAACCACCAATCTACTCTATGGCTCTACGGGATTTACCTGTCCAGCATTTTTCCTCTAAATGGACTCACAATACATGGCATTTGGTGTTTGGCGTCTTTCACTACATGTCTTGCGTTCACCTGTGTTACAGAGTCTGTCCGAATCAAAGGCCTTAGTTTTCTTGTGGCAGACTATATGTATACCCCACTCTGTGTAGATCATATTTTCTCTATTCTTCTACTGATGGGTATTGTTGGCTTATTGTTTACCTTTTGCCCATAGTGATTACTGCAGCATCCATCTGGGTACTCATCTTTCATTCTTTTAGATATGCACTTGGGAATGGACTCCCTGGATCAGCTGGCAAGGGTTCATGACCAAGTGGGTTATGTTGGGCTGCTAACCGTAAGGTCAGCATTTTGGACCCTTTAGTTACTGCGAGATAGAAATGCTCTCATAATGATCCACAGCCCCCCGGGCCCACCAGCCGCAGTTCTACTCTGTCCTTTCGGGTTGTTGTGAGTCAGAATCGACTCGATGGCAGTGGTAGTGATGAAGCCAGCGACTTGAGAGTGGAACCAGGGACCGTGGAAAATTCTGGCAGTAGCCATGGTGTCCTCACTACCCAGATGCCAGCAGCCACCAGTGAACAAAGGAGGCACAAGCAAGGTTCTCGCTGACTTCATGCTGGCGACCCGGCTGCCCCTGCTTCCTCAAATGCCATTTCCTCAGCTTTACTGGCAATGGGGTGTACTCCCTATTATCATGTCACCAACTCTTTCAATGGTCCACCTAGCCAGGTGTGATTCCAGACACTCACTGTGCAGCCACCATCAGCGAAGGTGGCTGCCCACCTCATTTGTACACCTGCAAAGAATGTGACCATTCTTGGCACTGGTGTCCTTAGTCATCCTGGTTGGTATATTTACATCCTTGGGGAGTTGGGTCAGTGTGCAAGCGCTTCTCAATGTGCCCATATGATCTGTTTACTGAGAGTGCCAGCCCAAGGATCTGACTTGCCACCCACAGTGAACGCACCTCTGAGGCAAAGGGGAAGGCTTCTTTCTAACTTGGAGACCAGCAGTTCTTCTGCAGACATCACTCCCCTGCAGCACTCTGATCTGAGGCCTTTCATATTCCAAAGAGCAGCATTAAGATTCCCATCTGCCACCCAGTCAGACTCACATGTGCGAATTCTCTTTTCAGAGCAAGACAGCCAATGCAGTGAACTGGGTAAAGGGGCAGTCTCACTCTGAGGAGACTCAGCCAGGAGTGTAGGGTCAGGGAGTGAAATGTGCAGCTTCCAGCTGCCACCCAAGCCTCCTTAGTGCAGTGGCATGAAAGCAAAGAGATAGTCCTTTGTGACTCTTTGACCTCCTTCCTGGCCTTGGTGGAATTAACACTGCTCAGTGCCAGTCTCTTCTGAATATACGGAAAAGATAGCTCAGAAAAGAATAGAGTTAAATAAGAGCAGGACAGAGTAAGGTGGCTTCATGGTGTTGCATTTGTGTGTCTCAGAGCCCATCCTGGCTCACAGTGACCCTCTGTGACAGAGAAGAACTGTTCCACAGATTTTTCTAGGCAGAATTTTAAGGAAATGTACCTAGCAGCACCCTGGTTGCATGTGCATCTGTAACAGAGAGACTGGCAGTTTGAACTCACTGATCCCCATCGAGAGAGTGAAGACGTGACTGCCTGCTCCCATGAAGACTCCTAGCCTGTTGTTGTCTGTCCATTTGTGGTGCTGTGGTGAGTTGTGTGTTACTGTGATGCTGGAAGCCACGTGACTGGTATTTCAAATGCCAGCAGGGTTACCCCAAGTGAAGAGGTGTCAAAGAAACTTCCAGGCTAAGAACAGAATACAAAGAAGGGTTCCACTGCCCACTTCAGAGGAAGTAGCCGCTGAAAACCCTAACACTATAGCACAGTGTGCCTTTCCTTCCCGTCACAGGGAGTCAGAATCGCCTCAATGGCACATAACAACCAACAACACCTTTGAGGAGGGAAATCTCCTTCAGTAGGGCTGGGTGAGTTTAAACTGGGTGGCTTCTTGGTTAGCACTTGAGCTCTGAATCATCTCACCACCAGGCCTACAATATTCATGATGCAGGCAAATAATACCATCTTGGTCCTTCTCGGTATTGCCAGCGTCAGCATGCTCTTTCTCCCATAAGCACATGTCTGGTGGTTGGACCACAGCAAACCCGGTTGACACTATTTCCTCATCACCCCGTGTGTGTCAGAGTAGAAGTGAACCATGAAGTTTTCTTTGAGTAAAAACATTTTTATTGTGATTTGGGTGAAGGTTAAAGAGCAGCTCAGCTGTCCATTGAGCAATGCATACACATTTTGTTTCATGTCATTGATAGCAATTCCCACAATGTACCATCACTTCCCCCACATCTTCTTGTTTCTTGTCTCCAAGCTTCCTTCATTCTCAACTTTTTTGAACTTCGTTCTTCGGGGAATGCTGTCTTTTGATCTCATGTGATCTATTATTCTACGGCATTTGTATGTCTCTAATGTCATTGTTCCCATTATAGACCTGTCTATTGTTTGGTTGAACATCGAGCCATGATGAGTTCAGTTCCAGACCTGCAGGGTAACTAAGCACCATAGACTTGCAATTTCACCAGCCTTTATCCAAACAGTAAGCTTGGTGTTTTATCATGATTTTGAGTTTTGCCCCACATTTCCCTTCTACTCTAATCAAGCCCTTCTAATGTGATTTCTTTCATAGCAGTCGATAGTGGGAGCTAGGCACCATCTAGTTCTTCTGGTCTCCAGTGGGGGAGGGTGATCGTTGCTTGAGTCACTAGTCATTGATTCATTGGGCCCAATCAGTTCTCCTCTTCTGCTGTCCTCTGGATGGGGAGAGACCAACTGTTGCCCCTTTCCTGATTGCTCAGGAACTTTGAAAATCCCAGAGACGATGGTCCTGATCCCCCAGGCTCAACAACTCATTCCCTCACAGTTTTTGCATCTGTCTCAGAGATTTTTTCCACCCCCACCCCGTTTTATGACATTGGTCCCTGTATGCTCCACCATATACCTGGATCTATTTAACAACCAAGGCCAATACATTCTATAAACTTTTCAATGGCCGAGGATTCTGAAGAAGATTGCCAGGCTTCTCTTTCACAGCTCCTCTAAGTGGGTTGGGAATGACAACTTTTCCCTTAATAGCAGAGCTCATTAACTTTTTACACCCCTAGATACTTCTTATTCTTAGAAAACTCACTGCCATCGAATCCATGCTGACTCACAGCCAACTTATAGGGCAGCGTAGAACTGCCCCTGTGAGTTTGCCCCTGTGAGTGTCTGAGACTCGAACTCTTTATGGGAGCAGAATGCCTTATCTTTCTCCCACAAAGCAGCTGGTAGTTTCAAAATGCTGATATAGCAATTAGCAGCCCAACTTGTAGCCACTAGGCCACAAAGGCTCTTTTTCTTCTTAGCAAAGAAGGGGAAAATAAGCAAATGGAACATTCCCCTGGTGCTTCCCGTGGATGCTGCAATGGGAGCTGGATCCTGAAGGCCCGGGTTTGCAGAAGCTCCATTTACACAGGAACACATGCCTCCCTTGTTAGTATTTGCATTGGGCAAGCCATTTCCTGCGCTGACATTTTGCATCTAGTTAAATGCCAGCAACTCCAGAGAGACATAACTTTTACCTGTGGCTCTGCCCTTCTGGACAAGCCTTTGGTGCTCGATGGGGCTACTTTCATTCTATGAACTTACATGTCCTTTTGGATCCCTTCGTCTCTTGTTTTTGTTTTGATTAACACAAACTGGATGAACAGCTTCAGGCTTAATATAATCGCTGCTGAATATTTCATTGGGAAATGTTTTTAAGAAGGCAGTTGGCATCCATGATCTAAGTGTATGCATAGAGATTTCTTTTCAGATGGTAAAGTGGCTTTGAATAATTATTGTTATTATTAGTGAATTAAAAACAAATGTGCCTCAAAATGTGAACATTAGGTGTGTGTGTGTGTGTGTGTGTGTGTGTGTGTGTGCATGTTTTAAAGAGCACATGGCTTGGTGATAGAGAGGGCGAAGCACGGGTGAGGAGCACATGACAGTGTTCAGAGAGATGACAAAGGGTAGTGATGAAACAAAACAGATTCCAAGCTCAAATCCTCTGCTCCCTGCCTCAGAGGGAGGTCGCAACAAGGAGCAGAAAAGCCAAGGGCATTTCCTGTCCTCTCACAGCTGACAAGCGCCACAGAAGGCACGGGGTTTTAATGCCGAGGCTTTGCTGCTGTGAGGCAGGGAGGGGGGCTTGCCATAGTTTCCACACGCTGACATCACAATCATACCGCAAGTGGGTGCCTTTAACACACCAAAGTCAATGTTCTCACAGCACCGGAGGCTGACAGCATCATGCCAGTGCACCAACTTGATGGGCAGGCTCTCTTTGTCCATCCCTTGGGGCTGAGGACTGGTGGGCGGTATTCTTGTTTTGGCTTCAATAACCTCCATGGTTGGTGGTCCTTGGAGCTCTCTGCCTTCTTCCCATGGAGTTGGTTTGCTTCAGTGTTGAATTGAATCCTTTTGTACCAGCCATGTGATTGGTGTAAAGTACAGCCTCTTTAATGTCACAAAGAAAATCTCTGCCCAAGTGGGATTACATCCACAATAAAAAATCCCACTCCTGTAGAGCTCACTCCAGCTCATCATGGCCCTCTCCAGGGGGGTTCCATGGCTGGGCATCTTTATGGAAGCACACAGCCACAGTTTTTCTCCAGAGAAACAACTAGTGGGTTCTGAACTACCGACCTTGTTGTGAATAGCCCCCTTCTTAGCATGTGCGCCAGAAGCCCTGCTCTGCGGTTTGATGAGCAGCCCTTCTGGCCATTGCTAAGGGCTACATGGCAAAGCCATTTGGTACAAGCAACGTTGTCATCAGCAAAGAATGAGTTTAGCTGGCCTCAGTAGGATGCTCAGTAGGGAAGTGATAAACTGCTTGGCTTGGGTTTTATGCAGGAGAACCATGGGAGCTGAGATGTGCATTCTCTCGATTTGAACCCAGACACTCTATCGCCCAGCCTGAACTCTCACCATCATACTCAACTTTTGGGGGTCAAATGTTTGACTCACCTGAGAGATGTGCAGGTGAAAGCGTGCCCCAGAAATATCTCCCTCCCATCCCTGTCATCTCGGAGAGTTCTCCAGATAAGGATTGGTGGTTCATGTGAAGGAACATATTGTAGCATTTCCCTTGCACTCCTCAAAGGCAAGAATATGACCCTGAGCACCTCGAGTTGCCAGCAGTGTCAAAGGGGATGTGCTCCTTGAGACTCAAGCTGAGTCCCCAGGAGACGAGCTCTCAACTGTGGAATTAGCGCTTTTGAAAAGGGGAAATCTTCCAGCAGTTCTCTCTTCAGAGGCCTGGCCGTACGCTCTGCAGACTTGTGGGCACGCTCACTCTGGTGAACCCAAATTCTTGGGAGAGGCTGATCTGTCCCTAGAAAACTGGCCACATGCAAAAGCATAGAGACCAATATCTGCCTCCTGCTGCAAGGATCTGGAAGGAGTAAGGTGGCTGGAGTCCTCTAGGAGGGAAGTTGAGAGCCAGGAGAGGCAGCAAAGCCACAGTTCCAGCAGGTGGTGTCCTAAGGCTAAGGGAGCTTCCCAAGGATCAAGTGAGTCCTGAAGGTGTCTGCAGCCCATCTTGCTGAGGGCCTCCATTTATTTCATATATCTATGGACAATGGGAAGGGCCCCCAAGGCCCGCTGGCTGACCTCATATGATACGCCGTGAACTATCCACCTTGGCATCCTCCAAAGTCTCTGAAAGCTGCAGCCCCTCCCACCCACTGGCAGCCTTCTTGGACAGGATCTCCTCAACACTGCTGCAACCATGGGCTCACACACAAGGACCATTGTGAGGACGGTGCAGGACCAGGTGGTGCTTCAATCTCTTGTGTGTACTTTTGCTATGAGTCAGGAGCTCACTCAATGGTATCTAACAAGTTATTGTGAGATGACATAAGAGGACTTCGTGGAGGCCCTCTCAAGAGAGGTTTGGAAGATAGCATGGTAAGAGGCCTTGTCAGGAATGTGCTCATTGTGCTCATTGTTTCCATCCCCTTCTCCCGGAAGCCACTGCTCTAGGGAGGAAAGGCAGGCCCAGAGACAGGGAAGGGCTAGGGAAGAGGGAGCGATAGGAGAGCAATAGAAAAGACAGGTTACTCTCACTCATTCCCAGTATGGCTCCTCAAACCTCAGGTAAAGCCTCTGATTCTGAGGCTGAGGCTTATAATAGGATCAGACAGAACATTTAATCCCTCAAGCTGGCTGGAAAGTGTGGGGGCTGATTTTGATGGCAAGAGATGAAGAAGGGAGGAATCTACTGGTTACAGATGTGAAAGCACCTGTTAGTGAAGCCTTCTCAGTTTCTTATTGCCTTATCAATGTCATCAGTCCACTTAATGTACTCACTTTCCAAACACCTATTAACCAATTGTACATACCTTGAATTCTTTCTAGGAGGCAATATTAATATTCTCATTTCCGAGTTGAGGCCACAGAAGTTTGGACAATTTCTGGTTGTTGTTGTTGCTGGCAGGTGCTCATCAAGTTGGTTCCAACTCATAGCAACCCCTGTGCATACCGGAAGGGAGCATGGCCCCATCCTGTGTCCCCCTCTCTGGAGGGCACTTGCCTCAAATCTTTAAATTCAAAGCTTCATGTTTTGTCAAATGAAATCATTTCTTCAGTCAAACTCAGAAATCTTTATGTAAAAACGTTGGAAACGCCTTTCACTCAAGGTCTAGGGAGGCTGAGTAAGGTGGGAGGGGCTCCAGGACAGATGGTGGGAATCACTCCTGCAGGTGGGTGGTAGGTTGGCGAGGCCAGTCTGACTTGCCTCCCTGGTGACTGACCTCAACCAGCAATGGGCAGCTGGACACATGGCATGAAGTTACCTCTGGTCTTCGTGGTGGTGGATGCCAGTAGACCATCAGGTATGGGAGACCCATGAGAAAATAGGTTACTTTTCTCTTTCTCTCCAAGTTTCTCTGTGATCTCTTTATGCTGCCTCAGCCCGCATGCATACTGACAAAGGCAGACATGTGCACACACATGGCAAAGTAAATAGAGATGCCCACATTCACAGACGTATCCATCCACGTGCAAATAGGCACATATGTGCACATGCATGCCAAAGCAGACACAGACATCCATGAATGCACATGTATTCGTGAAAGCCGATTTTCATGGGGAAAAAGATCAGATCTATCACTGTCAAGTCCACTCCAACTCAAAGCAACTGTAGAGCACAGAGGAGAACTGCCCCATTGGGTTTCCAAAGCTGTCATCTTGTCAGACACAGTCAGCCACCACTTTCTCCTGCAGAGCAGGTGGGGTTTTCCAACTGCCGACCTTTCACTTAGCAGCCGAGCACATGCTGATTTTCATAGGAGTGTGGAAATCAGTTTCATTGCCTGCTAGTCACACCTCCTCTGTGAGTTAGCACAGCCTGGTAAGCTTGGAAGGAGAAAAATCTTCCTTCCCGAGGTAGTTGAGTGGTTTTCCCCTGAGGAAATGGTTCAGA